>NW_006408652.1:6421885-6450735 GCF_000296735.1 Chrysochloris asiatica | reverse complement strand
TTCATATGGTATCTCTTGAAATGGTTGAACATTAACCATTTTCATTTGGTAGAATGATTCTGTGTATTCCTTCCATCTTGCCCAGTGAATCTTTCAATAATCTGCTGCATAAGACCTCTTTAAAGTATTGAAGTTTTGAGGACTAAGGTGCACCTGACCCAAGCCATGGTATTTTCAATAACCTCATATGGATACAAAAGTTGGACAGTGAATAAGGAAGACAATAAAAGAAATGATGCATCTGAGTTATGGTCTTGGAGAAGAATATTGAAAGTACCATAGATTGCCAAAAGAACCAACAGATCTGTGTTGGAAAAGTATAACCAGAGTGCTCCTTGGAAGCCAGGATGGCCAAACTTCATCTCTCATACTTTGGACATATCAGGAGGGACCAGTCACTGGAGAAGGATATCATGTTTGGTAAAGGGGAGAGTCAGAGAAAAAGAGGAAGACCCTCCCCCCCAATGAGACAAATTGGCACAGTGGTGGCAGTGATGGGCTCAGGAAGGGCAACAAATGTGAGGTTGGCCCAGGATTGGATAGTGTTTCATTCTGTTGTGCATAGGGTGACTATGAATCAGTACTGACTCGATGGCACCTAAAAACAACAACAATAATGCAATATGCCATTTGACTTCATGACTGTTGCTTCCATGAGTGTTGATGGTGGATTCAAGAAAAATGAAGTTCTGACAAGTTCAATCATTTCTCCATTAATCATGATGTTATTTATTTGCCCAGTCATAAGGATTTTTGTTTTCATTACATTGAAGTACAACTCATATTGAATGCTTTCACTTTTGATCTTCATCAATAAGTATTTTAAATCCTCTTAGCTTTCAGCCACCATATCACAGGTTATATCATCTGCATATCACAGGTTGTTAATGAGTCTTCCGCAATCCTGATGCCATGCTGTTTTTAATATAATCAAGCTTCTTGGTTTATTTGCTCAGAATATGCACTGAATAAGTATGGGGAGAGAATACTACCCTGGAGCATATCCATCCAGTTCTATTTGAACAACTGCCTCTTTGCTTAGGTTCCTCATGAACACAATTAAGTTTTCCAGAGTCCTCATTCTCCAAAATGTTGTCCATAGCTTGTCATGATCCACACAATAGAAAGCATTTGTGTAGTCAATAAAGCACAGGTAAACATCTTTCTGGTATTCTCTGACATCAGCCAAGATTTACCTGATGTCAGCCCTCATCTGAATCTGTCTTGAATTTGTAACAGTTCCTTGCCAATGTGCTGCTGCAGCCATTTTGAATAATCTTCGGCAAAATTTTACTGGCATGTAATATTAATGATGTTATATGGATCTGTTCCAATCAGTTCATCTTAGAAATTTCTTGGCATCAACAAGTGAGTCCCTCCAGGGCTGCATCAGTTTGTTGAAAGATTTCATTTTGTATTCCATCAGAGCCTTGCTCGTTGCCAATATCTTCAGTGCCCCTTGGACTTTTTCCTTCAATACCATTGGCTCTTGATCATATGCTACCTCCTGAAATGGTTAAACATTGACCATTTCTTTTGGGTGCAGTAACTCTGTGCATATACTTCCATCTTCTTTTGATGCTTTCTGCATCTTTCCATAATTTGCCCATAGACTCCTTCATCATCAAGTTGAGTCTTGGATTTTTCTTCAGTTCTTTCAGCTTGAGAAATTCTGAGCATGTTCTTCCTTTTAATTTTCAAATTGAGGTCTTTGCATAGTTCGTTATAATACTTGACTTTGTCATCTTGAACTGCCCTTTGAAATGATCTGTTCAGCTGTTTTATCTCCTCATTTCTTTCATTTGCTTTAGCATCTCTATGCTGGAGAGCAAGTTGCAGTCTCTTCTGACATCCACTTCAGTCTTTTTCTTCCTTCTTGTCTTCTTGATAACCTTATGCTTTCTTTCTGTATGATGATTTTGTGTCATTCCACAACTTTTCTATTTTTGGTCATTAGTGTCTAATACATCAAATCTGTACTTGAAGTATCTCTAAATTCAGATGAGATATGTTTAAGGTTATATTTTGACGTTCATGGACTTGTTTTCTTTTTCTTCAAATTCAGCCTGAATTTGCATATAAGCAAGTTCTACAGTCTGCCCGGGCCTGATTTGGGCTGATGATATGGAGCTTTTCCACCATCTCTTTCCACAGATGTAGTCTGTTTAATTTCTGTGTATTCTACCTTTTGAGATCCATGTGTATGGTCAACGTTTATGTTGTTTAAAAAAATGAATAAGCCATTGGTCTTGCAAAATTCCATCATGCAATTTCCAGCATCGTTAATTCTGTCAGCAGGCCATATTTGCAACTACATGTGAATACTTCTGTCAAAGTCCTAAAATTGTCTTTGTCTGGTTGAAATAGTACCCGCGTCTTCATTTTTATCAATAAATCATTACAGTTTGTCCAGAACAATATATAAATGTTGTCAAGAGTTTGGGGAGCACAGTGGCTCTGTAGGATATGTGGTGGACATCAAACCACAAGGTTGGTGGTTCAAGCCCACCAGTATCTCTGAGGGAGAAACATGAGACTTTCTGCTCCCGCAAAGATGTATTACCTCGGAAACCCTACAAAGGGTCACTATGAGTCGGAACCAACTTGACGGCACTTAACAACTAATAGTTTGTGAAAGTGCCTATCCTCCTATATTTTCATGAACAGTGTTAATATCATACTTTTTTTCAGTAAATTCCTAAGTGGAAAATGGCATTCCATTTTAACTTGCACTTTTGAATTAGTGAAACTGAGCATGTTTTTATATGTTTATTGATAAGTTACATCTCCTATTCTATAAATGGAGTATTCATATTCTTTGCAATTTTTATTGTTGGGTGGCTTGTGTTGTTTTTCTTTACTTTCAGTGAGAATGGTATTAAATGACAGACATGATTGAGGAGAAGCCGTTGCTTCAGCAATGACAAAGTGGGCACAGAAGGACCCGGTGAGCCGAGGATCATCAGGTGTGTCTGGAGTATAGGATAGATAAGTGAAGGCAGCTGAAAATGACAAGAGAAAGAAAACGAACTGTATGTTTAACCAAACAGAACAGAATGCTGCTGTGCATGAAAATGGGAGCATCTCCTCTTAAGGCCAACACAAGACTCTCTGTACCTAGGCAATGCTGTGGACTTGTATTCAGGTGTGGACCACTGTTGGCTGATTCTGTGGGGAGAAATGTTATATACCTTATCAAGGTGAATGACAAAAATTGGAATAAAAAACAAGCAGCGTTGCAGCAAGCAACTGGGAAACACTGACTCCCGAACCTTTAGCTGAGGCAGCACAGTGCTCTTGACAAGAGCCCAGTGAGGGGGCTTGGAGGAGTCCCTCACTTGACACTGACTTACTGAGTGACCTTGGACAAGTTCTGTGAAAGTCTCTGAGCCATTTGCTCTTGTCTAAAACGAGGTGGACTAGATGATTTTTACTAGAAATATTTCTAAATGATGCATTGAAATTAGGGTGTTGGTGAAGAATAGTAAATATACAATGGACTGCCAGAAGAAGGTACAAATCTGTCTTGTAAGAAGTACAGCCAGAACGCTCCTTAGAAGCCAGGATGGGGAGGCTTCATCTCATGGGTTTTGGCCATGTTGCTAAGAGGGACCAGTCCCTGAAGAGGTACATTATACTTGGCGAAGTGAAGGGTCAGTGAAAAAAAGGAAGAGCCCCCAGTGAGATGGACTGACAAATGGCTGCAACAATGGGCTGAAACAAATGTGGGAATGGTGCAGGATCAAAAAGTGTTTTCCTCTCTTGTACACAAGGTTGCTACTCAGAACCAACTCGAAAGCACCTAACAACAACAAAGCATGTTACTGGTACATCGTCACATCATTGGATAGATCCACTGTTAAATAGGTCTTAGCATTATGAATCTAGAATGTGAGAGAAAACAGAGGCTATTATGGTCATGGATGTGTTCTTCTAGGAATCCCTGTCAGTGTCTGCTAATCATCCTAGTAAGTTGTCAAGTCCACCTACAGAGCGAGAGATAAAGTAGGAAAAGCTGTCATTTTCACGGTCATTCTGCTTTCTGTTTCTAAAGATATAAAGCACTATTTTCAATTCTTTAAAAAGAATTCTCTAGGCCTCATACATATTTTCTTTCATTTTTCATGATCAACATATTTTATACCAAATTGCTCATTTGTCATAGATGACGAGTTGTGTGCATCTTGCAAGTATGATACTAATGAAGGAATTAGTATGCCCATGCAGCATTCTTCTCCACATTATAGGGTCTAGGTACGATTTCATTACTCTCTAATACAAGGGATGATCCGCGCATCACTAAATGTTATATGAGATGAGAAGAAATTTTTATTGCTCTTTCATATATAATTGGTAGCCAAATGATTTCTAGATAGCTATACACTCATCAATACATTCATTTTAAAATGAAGTAAAAATAACAATGTGAAATCATGTGCCCAAAATTTCTACAGTTCTACCTGTGATCATTTATTAGAGATATTTTAAAGTCTCCAGTATAGGTATAATTGTATGGCTTTCATTAAGATAAACAAATCCTTTCCTTTCTAAGACCTTTTTTTGTTGCTTTCTATCTAGAAGTAAAGCAGAAAAATGCTTTGGCTAATATTTCCAATTGCACATTCATATTTTTCATTTATTGTAATCAATTCAACTTCATAGATTATGAATCTATAAATATTCAGTCTAATATTTCTTGACATTTTTTTGGCATATACTCAGCAAGTTAACAAAATCTGTAGCAGAATTTTTTTCCCCCCAATCTTTAACCCCAAATCAATAGTTGAAATAATCGCAAAAATAAATAAGGAAGCAACCGCCTTTTGGAGACATACATTAAATATAGTGCTTCAATTTAACAAAGTCATGATTTTTATACACTAAGGAAGACATTGTCAGCCTATTGAGACTCTAAATGCTACAAAAACAAATTGCTTTTTGTCTGTGCGTAAGGCACCTGAAAGGCAAAAGGAAGCAATCCTTTATTCGTTGACGTTATCTGAACTGAAAAAAAAATTTTTTTTCTTTATCAAATTGACAACATCACCGCTTTATATTTAGTTGAAGCTGGGATATCATAAAGTCAATCAAAATGTGATTTGGAAGATATCAAGATCGACACCCCCCCCCACCAATGAATCTGTGATATTCAAAGTTACATAGACACATAATGAAGGGCCACAGACCTAGAAGAGAGGCAGTCACAGGGTGGAGTCCAGGCCACCAGCTTACCAGAATTCCTCTCAGTCAAAACAAAAGGTTGTGGAGACTGAGAAGAGGTAAATTCCATTTCCTGGAATAGAGCAAATGTACCAAAAAGGTGAGGAGAACAAGTCAGGCTAAACATCTAAGCTAAGGATTTATCCTTTGCAGACTCTTGGCACTACCTCGGCAATGGACAAATTGACAAAGTTGTAGACTTTACACAAAGAGAAAGTGACTGTTTTCTCCACAGTGAGCTCTTTCAGGTCCATGCTGTGAGAATGAAACAGGCCTCAGCTATAATTTGAAAGACTGCAAAATTTCAAAGGGATTAGTCTCATTAGCACCTTCCAAAAGAAAACTGAGTAAGCTGGCAAGTAACTAACCTCTTTGTGTTGCTTTCTGTCATCAGCTTCACTAGTTTAGAAGTAGTCTATCTCAATTTTCCAAACTCCTTCCATGGTTCAACCTTTAAACATGTTTCAATCTCAATCACTAGAAAACAAAAGGTAGAAAACCCATTTATGGCAGTCCCAGGACAAGAAAACCTCCAGATGACAGAAAAGAAAATGGCACCAACTCTCCATCCTCCAATTTCCACTCAGATCCCAAGAGAAATGATTCTTGTAGAATCTTCCTCAGGGTGTAAGTGGCAAGAAATGGATAATACAATAGTACAACCTTTACCTCTCTGAGGGAATTCAAAATGGGGTTAGATTGAAACCCAAAGCATCTTCTGAAGAAGTAACCACATCCCCTGATTGGGACCAAGCCCTCTAGAAGTACCTCTCTTCTTTGCACCACCCCATAGGTGAAAGCTATCCTCTTACTGGTTGCTGTTGTTGTTAAGTACCATTGAGTCAGTTCCAATTCATAGCGACCCTGTATAGAGTTTCCAAGGAGCATCTCATGGGTTTGAACAGTTGACCTTGTGGTTAGCAGTCCAGTGCTTATCCTGTGGTGCCACACCAGGAAACCGCTGCCTCTCCTCAAAGTTTTGGTTATGGAAGAAATGGGAAACTCATGTTTCAATGGACAATGAGCTTATTTTCCATGAAAAAGCAAGGTGTGACAAGACCAGATGTCAAAAATCTATCTGGCTAGTCAGTGTTTACCTCTGTAAAATGATATTCAATCCATAGAAACCAAACCATTTTTAGTCTAAATTGTAAGTATTAGATGGGCCATGATTATCTTTTTAAAAGAGAGAAAAAATAACAATATTCACAGTAAGAATACCATTAATTCACAGGCTGACACCTGCTTTATCCTTTCTGGTTATAACCAAGACTAAATCATTAAAAACAGAATTTTAAGAAATATCCCGAACCTTTCCTATATTGTTGTCACCACCCAGGACTTCTAGGGGTGTTGTTGTTCTTAAGTGCTGTTGAGTGAGTTCCGACCCATAGCGACCCTGTCTAGGGTTTCCAAGGAGTGGCTGGTGAATTTGAACCACCAACCATGCGGTTCAAATCAACCTTGCAGTCCAGTGCATTATCCCACAGCGCCACACCCATTTGTTAATATATACTTATGGGTCGACATTTACAACCAAATGCTGGCTGTAAGTCATTCACTGAACAACTCATTATGCCTTAGCCATGATACTGTTATTAAGTGCCATCGAGTGGTTCCAACTCATAGGGTTTCCAAGGAGCAGCTGATGGATTTGAGCCATGAACTGTGTGGTTTGGTTTGCAGTCCAGTGATTATCTTACAGCACCAAACCAGGACTCCAATCGTGATACTAGACATGAGAAATATAAGGTTGACTGAGACATGTCCCCTCCTTTCAAGGATAGCCCAATAAAATAAAAACGTTAATGGTACAATTCTGTGCACAATGTGATGAGAGCACAGAGAAGGACTTCACCGATGGATGAGATGGTAGGGAAGATTTTACAAGGAAAAATGACATTTGAATGACATGTTAAAAGGTGAAACATAGCCAGTAGGTAGTCCAGAGTATATTGTAAAAGTATGTTTTCACTAGATTGGGTGATGAAAAGTGAGTGGCTAAAGTGAAACTTGAAGTCCCGGTGTGGTGCTGTGTGTGGGTTAATGCACTGGACTGAAAAGTCAGTTTGAACTGCAAGGTTGGCAATTCAAGCTCACCAGCCGCTCCTCAGAAGCCCTATACATACCGGGTCGCTATGGGTCGGAACTGACTTGCTGGCACTTAACAACAACAACAACAAAAGAGAAGCTTGGCTAGTTGAGATTTAGTTAACAGGGGCTTTGTATTTTATTGCTAAAACTGGTCAATCTTCCTAGTGGCTCAAAAGGATCCATCCAAATATGTAATAGTAGATGACACCAACTTGAACTAGAGAAGTAAAAGAGACACAGACGATGTGGCACTGAATTTATGGTATACTTCTTGTATGGAAGCAACACATTTTGTTATAAGGTGGAAATGCAGATTTGCTAGACAAGTAAGACTCAAAGCATGATTATGAACTGAGGATCGCTAGATAGACAACTATAATAAAGTTGGGAAATAAACAGCAACAAAAACAAGATAACCTTGGTAAAGTCAATCAACTCACAGAAACTCGGTTTGCTCAGGAACAAGTGATTAAGTGTTGAACCGAACCCAGCGGATTGTTATTGAGTCAATTCCAACTCATTGAAATGCTCAGGACAGAGTAGAACGGGCCCACAGGGTTTCCAAAGATGCACATCTTTATGGAAGCAGACTTCCACATCCGTTTTCTGTGCAGTAGCTGATGGGTTTGAACAGCCAACCTGTCAGTTGGCAGCTGAGCTGCTAACCAGGCTCCTTTAGTGTTGAACCAGAGAAAATCTAAGGAAGCATTCACCTAAGTGACAGATCTTTACATTTTTAGCATGAATTGTACTTCTGTACTTTCAAATGTACTCAGCAATAATTAAGATGCTAATAAGTTTGCTAAAGTCTTAGAAGTGAGTCAGAAGGAGAATTTCCTTTCCACTAGATTCATAAGCAGTGATGCTGCTAATATCTATATCAAAGTCTCGCCTTTTGGATGAATTACAAGAGCATATTGAGGCACAATTACAGTGAAATTTTGTCCTGAAATTTGGTACTGAAGATTGTTTTCTGCCTTGAATAAGGATTGTATTTCCACTCCTCCTTTTTTTTTAATTCCTCAAAGTTTACCACATGCATTTTGGGGAACAAAAATTCCATCTTGATGTCAAATGGTCTTTGCTGGAATAAAATATATTAATGATTTCAATTAAAGATGAGCAAATACTTCCAAAAGCAATAAGTCCTATTGCAAATACCACCAGGTATTTCAAACTCACCAGTCACTCCTTGGAAGCCCTTTAACTCGTGTCCCCTACAGACCAGCTCCTTGGAGAGCATACATCGGTTCCAGATTTGCAAGGTATAAAATAAGCTCTGTTGGTGTTAGGCTCACCCTAGGAGTTGAAACCTCCCTGATAAAGTTTCTAGAACCTCACATCCTTGACTAATTCTTTGCTTTGGCTGATGATACGGAGCTTTTCCACCATCTTCTTCAACAAATGATGTCAATTTGGTTTCTGAGTATTCCACCTGATGAGGTCCATGTCTGTAATTGCCTTTTATGTTGTTTAAGAAAGGTGTTTGCAATGACGATTTCATTGGTCCTGCAAAATTCTACCATGCGATCTCCAGCATCACGTCTATCACCAAAGCCATTTTTCCCAACTAATGATCATTCCAACCTTCACATTCCACTATATCTTGAATATATGTTCGAGCTATTTCAGACTGAAGAAGTTGATAGAATTCTTCCATTTCATCATCACTGGCTTTAGTGGTTTGGCATAAATTTGAATAATAGGGAATTAGCTGGTCTTCTGGTAGTAGTGGTTGTATGTCTGTTTTAACTCATAGTGAGCCTGTATAAGGTTTCCGAGGCTGTAAATCTTTACTGGAGCAGAAAACCTCATCTTTCTCCTGAGGAGTGGCTTGGAGATTCGAAGTGCTGACCTTGAGGTTAACGGGTCATCTTGTAATACACTACACGTTCAAGGTTTCCTAAAGAAGTTGATAGACTTCTTGAATTGCATCATAACTGACTTTAGTTGGTGCATAAATTTGAATAACAGTGGAATTAACTGATTTTGAATAACAGTGGAATTAACTGACATGTGAATATTATCCTACTAAAGACAACACTGTATTTCAAGATTGATCTTAAAATGTTCTGTTTGATGATGTATGCTGTGACATTCTTCTTAAATTTGTTGTCCCAGGCATAGTATACCATATTATTGTCAGATTCAAATTAGCAAATGCATGTTCATTTCAACTCACTAATGCCTTGTGAGTTGGATTTCTTCATGAGTTCCATTTCATTTTTGACAATTTCTAATTTTCCTAGCGTCATACTTCGTACAATCCATGTTCTGATTACTAATGGGTGTTTGCAGCTGTTTCTCCTTATATTGAGTTGGGCCAGATCAGCAAAGGCTGCAAATCTTTACAAGAGCAGAAAGACTCATCTTTTCCCACAGAGCTGTTGGGTTTGAGCTGCTAACCTTGTGGTTAGCAGTCCTGTGTTTATCCTATAGTGCCACCAACACTGGACTTGAGAAATGGAGTAAACATGCTGCCAAGTAATTCTGCATATTTCTAAATGTAATTTAATGAGTTCATATGAGAGGTTGAAAAGGCATTCTGATACCCAGAAAACTAAGAAAATGCAAATAGCAGTGAGTTACAGGAGAAAACATGCACAGTGATAGCAACAGCTTTCTCATTGCTCCTTGCAGTTCCTAATGCATTTTCCATCTCATTTCATTCCCACAAAACACAATTTCCTTTTGATACTGTCCATTTGTGCTTCTTGTCCCTTTCAGTCACACTGGATGACCTGGCTCTTTTAGCTTCATTCTACTCTTGTTTTCAAACAATGCCAATAATCTCAATTTTAGGCAAGGTATGCCATTAGCTAGCACTCAGTAATCTTCACACCTGCCTCACTTGGAATTGTTTTAAGTGACAAGTCTATTGCCAGAAGAGGCTTTCTAATTGTTTCTCAAACTTAGTGACAAGAAAGCGAAGCTCTTGGCTTGACCTCAGAAGTATAGAGGCTATGGAAAATACACGGTTTTAGCCTTCACAGTTTCATTAAAGCCTAAATGACAAACTTGGAATAATAAAATATGATTTTTTTTCTTTCATTATGTCTATATTTTAAGTTAATTACTTGAAGAATTCAGAATGATCTCATTCCCAAATTAAATGTAGTTTATATATTTGAATCCTTGCATGAAGATTACTCTAGGTTCTGAATGTACAAATCCCTAGTGCTTTATTCCAGAGGCAGACTGATCATAAGACAGTAGAATGAATATCCACATCTATTTTCACATCCTTGGAAAGCTCCAGTAAGGGCTACAAGGACAGAGAGAGAAAACAGCAGCGACAGTTGGAAGTTGGAAAGTAAATGAACCAGTGATAATTGACTTAGCAGAACTAAGAAAACGGAATCTCAGGCAGGCCTTGAGAAAAGCTGAGGAAGATGATTTACATTACACAATCCTTAAAGGTTCAAGAAATGTCCCAGGTAATTCTAGAACTGGACATGAAAAGGATGGTAAAGATGAGGAAAACGGTAAAAGCATTCAAATCTCTGTAGGCCCCTAAAGGATCACCTCTCTCCCACCTTGAGGTTAAGGTAAATTAGGATGTCTCTGAAGTGAAACATACTAGGCAGAGTTGAGGGTATGTGTATCATAAATAGGGGCGTGGGGTGACATGGATTATTTAATGTGTCTCTTCTAGAGTTGTCTTTGTAACTCCAACCAAATGACTTTTCCTGATAGGTCTGGGTAAGAAGTAGGTTGGGAGTTGAGCTTCTTCTTTGGATCACCAGATCCCTTTGCATTGAACTTCCTCAACCTGGGACAGAAAGCTGTGACACCGAAAGAGTGGCGGAGGAGCAGCCGCAGCAGAACCAAGACCAAAAGCTAGAGATGAGACAAAGCAAGTAAAGCTGAGGGACTTTGGGCAGGAAGCTTGCTAGGAGAGTGGGGGAGCTAGACTTGCTGACCCATGGAGCTCAAGTCAAGTGCCTTCAAGCTGAGGCTTATAAGGAGTGGTGTGTCTTGTGGGCATTTATCAGCAGCTTATTGGAGTAACTGTGCCCTGCACATTTTCTGATCATGTATTGCAATCTGTTAACTTCCCTAGTGGAGCTCTGGTGGCGTAGTGGTAACGAATCGGGCTGCGAGCTGCAAGGTCAGCAGTTCGAAACTACCAGCTGTTCCGCGGGAAACAGATGAGGTGTTCTGCTCCCGTAAAGATTTACAGCCTCGGAAACCCTGTACAGGGTCGCTATGAGTCGGAACCGACTCCACGGCACACAACAACAACAACAACAACTTCCCTTATAAACCTCAAAACTGTGAGCACGGTGCCTTTAAGTTCTGTGTGATTATAAAAAGGAATTATCAAACCTATTTGAGTAGAGAGGACTGTGGAAAATATGGTTGGCTTCTTCATTTTTTTTTTTCAAGATGTTAAGTGACCTTGTATGTATGGAATGCTGAATGCTGGGAATCTCTGGCTGTCTGTCTTCTTCAATCTCTACCCAATCTTGCTCTTAAATCTCTTTCTGCCAATCAGATCTTTACCATTGATGCAGATGAGAAGATACCTCACTGAAATTTGACCAGACCTAAATAAATAAATAAGAATTTAAAATATGCTCTGGTAGCGTAGTGGTTACGAATCGGGCTGCGAACCTTAAGGTCAGCGGTTCGAAACTACCAGCCGCTCCGCGGGAGAAAGATGAGGCTTTCTACTCCCGTAAGGATTTACACCCTCGGAAACCCTGTACAGGGTCGCTATGGGTCGGAACCGACTCGACGGCACCTCACAACAACAACAACAAGTCTCCAGTTTAAAGAACAACATGCAGACACTCTTACAGTGAAACACCAAGGTCAACCAATCACACCCACACACTCAGAACCTCCAAACACCATTTTATCCCTCATGCTCTTAAAGGTTAATCATGAACAGACAAAGATGATCAGAAATCTGATACAAACTTCCAGCATGGAAATGGGACTAGCACAAGCAAAATTTTCAAAGACATGAGAAGGAAGAGACTACAGTGGAGAAAGACTAGATTCTATTAGAAATTTGAGAGTTTCTAGAGGTTGAAGTGAAAGACTTACAGATATCCTACAACAAAGTATCTACAAAAATATAAATATTTCTGTTTTATATAAAATATTTCCTATCTTAAGTAATGATTAATAGCAATGGTCTATAATGTAACATTTAATAATCTCCCACTAGATAGTTTTCCTTGCACATCCTATTTTAACCTCTGGTAGTGTAGTGGTTACGAATCGGGCTGCAAACCTTAAGGTCAGCGGTTTGAAACTACCAGCCACTCCGCGGGAGAAAGATGAGGCTTTCTACTCCCGTAAGGATTTACACCCTCGGAAACCCTGTACAGGGTCGCTATGGGTCGGACCCGACTCGATGGCACTTAACAACAACAACAACAACATTTACCTTATTGGTTTGATCCAAACATATCTATAATGTTCAAAGAAACACATAAAAAGATTCATTCTATTTTAATGCACAGCCTGCAATGGTTAATTTATTTTCCTACAAACATTAGATCATATGGTACATATGATTGTGCAACTAATTACTCCAGACCATTCTATGAACATTCATGCCAAAATGCGTATGTATCACTAGACCAATACATAAATAGATAGAGGCTGCGAATTTTTTAATTGACCTCTGGAAACCATAAGAAATGCCTTGTGGGAACTGAATTGTTGTTAATTGAAACCTTAAGTTTTCAATGTGAGATTTAAGTTTATCCAATAGCACTGTATCAGTTAATTTTGTTCCATTGTGTTCTTTATTACAAATTCAGCCAATGACACACTCTTTAAATTTGTATATACATTGTAGGATCAACACTGGACTGAGAACCACAAAATCAGTGTTCAAACCCATCAGCTGCTCCTCAGAAACCCCACACAGGGTCTGTATGAGTCAAAATCGACTCAGCAACACTTAGCAGGAGATGCATCATATATACTTTGGTGTCTGATATTGCCAATACTC
This sequence comes from Chrysochloris asiatica, assembly GCF_000296735.1. Classification (NCBI taxonomy): domain Eukaryota; kingdom Metazoa; phylum Chordata; class Mammalia; order Afrosoricida; family Chrysochloridae; genus Chrysochloris; species Chrysochloris asiatica. Next base: position 6,437,447 of record NW_006408652.1, on the reverse strand, counting down.
ATTGAAGCAGGTTTCTTTTATTATAAATCGGTTTTCATTTGGTTAGGAACTCATGTGACGCCTAACTAAAAATTTCCCAGATAGGCAAATACCAGTTGCAGTGACTGGAGCAAACTGGTTTCTAGTTGGCAGCTACCTGAATTCCAGTCAGTCAATAATGGAAAACTTCAAGAAACAATATAATCAAAGGGAGCATAGGAGCTAGCATGTAAGCTTGCTGGCAACCACGTTGGTCTACTGGTGAGTGGAAGAGGGGGAAAGGCAGCAATGAAGATATGGGCTGAGTTCAACCACGTTCCATAGACTCAGGTCAACCTGGAGATGAGAGAGAGAAGAGGAAGGGTTGGTTGGTCCAAGGTGTGGTGAGACCTAGGGACACCTGAGCCCATGGACAAGAACTCAGCCACAGAGGACTAGAGCTGAAAGTGAAGCATCCAGCTGATATGAAGTGAGGAGAGACACACAAGAACGCCCAACTTGTAGATAGCACCCATTTAATCTAGCTTCAATGGCTCAATGATCAGAACTCGAATAGAGGAGGATAAAGAAATTTGATAAAGGAAACAAGCATAAATCACTACAATTTTATGAACTTGACCTATACTTATGGATGTAGTAGCTCAAAATACCAATTGAGAGGGAAGGCATCTTCACATCAAGGCTCAAACCTATCCCCTCTGTACACAGGGTTGATAGGGACAGGCAACTTAGACACTGGCTACCTAAAATGGGGTCGGGGGGACTATAAAGGCATGAAGTAGCTAACTTACAAGTTTTCAAGAGGGAGTTTAGTTTCAGAGTGTGCAGTGGAAGGTAGAATCCCACTGAATAGTTTTCATCTTGTCTAAAAGGGTCTGGTAAAAGTAGATGGAGATAAGATTCTTATGGTTCAATAGTGAGTAATTGTTCTCATGACTAATTGTGACTATCACAACTGTAAAGGTTGAAGTTTTGTAACATAAAGGGAGAGTAGTTAATCTTACATTCCAGGAACTGTGGACCCTAGGACCATCAAGGAAGAAGAGCACAGGCAGAACGTGGGACCCTATCCAGAGAAGCAGCGACACCAGAGATGGAGGCATGGATGGGGATATGGAGAGAGGGAGCAGCTGAGGACTCTAGATTCATGGAAAGAGAGGAACTGAGAGCTGGTGACCAGGAGGCGGGCTTGCAGAATGTGCCCTTTGGTTGTTTAAATGACTATATCTACATTCCTGAGTGTTTTTGTGCATATCAAAAAAAGAAAAGAAAGCAGAGGGAATAGGAGCTAATACTGTTGAATGATGATGCATGGAAGGGATTGTACTCATTGCAATGAAATGAAATACAATAAGATGAGTGCAAACCCGATGTTCTCCCATGTAGTCTATCACTCAATTCACAATAAAAGCTTAAAAAAAAAAAAAAAAAAAGAACATAAAATCCAACAACATATGTAAGAGCAGTTTTAAAATAAGAGATTACTGTAAACTACAATTTTCAAACAGAGGAAAACTGGAATAATGTAAGCCCCAAAGTTATAAAACTGTTGTTGTTGTTGTTGTTATGTGCCGTGGAGTCGGTTCCTACTCATAGTGACCCTGTACAGGGTTTCCGAGGCTGTAAATCTTTATGGGAGCAGAAAGCCTCATCTTTCTCCCGCAGAACAGCTGGTAGTTTCGAACTGCTGACCTTGTGGTTCGCAGCCCGATTCATAACCACTACACTACCAGAGATGAAATTCATTCTATACATTGCAATTGGTCCTTATTACCAATACAATGAAGGAGAGTCAGCACTAAGGTGTATAACAATGAAGGGGCTAGGCTCTGAAAATCTGGCCCAAATGATATAATTGTGACACAAACAAAAACAAAGTAAAAAGTGAAAGCATAATAGTACTGCATTTGAAGGAAAATACTTTCATTCATTTAAAAATGTATATATTATTTTAAAATATTTTGTCTGTCTTATGTTCATATTTTGTGAGACAAATTTCTCCATATCCTAAAATCACTTTATCAGTGAGAAAATAAATACTTTTTCATGAATAATAAGAACTATTAATCATTCCTTCATGTCATTCCTGACACATTACAATGTTGACTATTTCCTGGTGCCGTGACAGAAAGCCTTTCGCTCATAAATACAGCACTATTAGAAGTTCTACAGTGGTCTGAAAAGTTAGTTCAAGTTCTAGAAAGGCCTAATTGTAAATATCACATTAGATAAAGTTAAACATTTCTAAACATGTCTTCTTTGTAGCCATCCCATAGCACACTGGTTTGAAGAACACAGTATTTTTATTTGACTGCCTTATCACAAAATCTCCAGGAAGTAATTCATGCCCCAAAGGAATTTACCTATAACCTATGTCTCAACAAATATTTATCGACTTCCTACTATATGCTAATTTCTGAGTGATTATTTTTTAAATATGTAAAACAAAAGACAATTATTTGACTCTAATTATTGGTAGGAAGTGTTAGAAGATTGTTTTGAAGCAGAACACACAGAAAGGAGTAAGAGATTTATAATTTATTTGTGAAAGAAGAATGACAATTGGTGTCCAAGAACCTTCCTATGCTTTACTTGACTTTCTGTGATTTTGCATTTAGAATCAATTTCATTGCTTTATAATACAGATCAGATCGAATTGGCAATGATGAATAAATAGTCTTATTAATTGTGGAAATAAGCAAACGACCTTCCTAAATATAAAGCACAAAGGTGGAATAAACAAGCTTCCAATTTCATGGCCCCAAGTGACAGACGGGACATGAATCAGCCTCATTGTTGTTGTTGTTGTTAAGTGCCGTCAAGTCGGTTCCGACCCATAGCGACCCTGTACAGGGTTTCCGAGGCCTCATAGGTGATGGAAATCTACCCTTAGTCCCCATCTCCATTTAACCATGTTCTTATGCTTCAAGAAATCAGAACCATGCCTGAAGGAAAAGTATGGTGATACAATCGTGGATGCTTGCACTAGCATACTATTTGGGAGAACCATTTGTAGTTGTGAAATAGTGTTAAACAGGTTAAACAGTGATGGCTTAATTGGAAATCTTTTCTTATTTTTCTTATCTTTAACTTATTGTCTTCTAATACAAAAGGGGCTTCAAAAATTTCACGTGAAATACCATGATCTTTTTTTTTTTAATGTTTTATTGTGAATTATGTGATCGTTTACATAGGAGAACATTAGTTTTACATTCATCCTATCGTATGTGTATATCGTTTCATTGCCATGGTTACAATCCCCTCCATGCATCATCAACCAACCAAAGGGTATACCCTACAAGCCTGCCTCCCCCTCCCGCCGGCTGTCAGCACACAGCTGCTCCATCCCCCACGTCATCATCTCTGCCTCCATCTCAGGCATCACTGTTTTTTAATTCCACTTCTAATTAACTTTTGAAGCTCCCTCATATACTGAGAATCAACTATATTCAAGGCTATGCAGAAATCCATAGATAAGTGAATAAGTTAAACCATGCCCTTAAAAACTCAAGAGTCTAGATTAGAAGTGGACGAAATTTTTCTAGCGCTCGGAAACCCTGTGCAGGGTCACTATGAGTCGGAACCGACTCCACGGTACTTAACAACAAACTTCAAAAAGTTTGTGGGAAAAATCCCATTATCTTTTCATTACATTTTTTTTTCACAAACTTCTTGAGGGTCCCTTGTATTTGACTTTATGGTCCATATGATTTCTGTTGTCACTCTGTTCTTATAGCATAAAGTCAGCCATAGACAATATGTGCATGAGTGTATATAGTTGCATTATTTTGTAAAATGGGGCAGCCTAGTTGAATTTAACCCTCAGGATAGTGTGTTACTGTTTACTTACCTAGTATGAGGACAACAGATAGGTCACATATATTTCACCAATGCTTGTCTATTTATAGAGATGGGCCAAAATGTCTTTCAGTGAATTCTGAGGCTGCGGCAGCAAAGTATGGCATGATCAATCAGCTATGCTTTCACATATGTGATGGGGGTGGTTATAGAAATGTCATTTCCTATTTTATTTTTAGCAAGAAAGACAGACATCACAACAAATTATTAAAACTTGTGAAAATGCCATAAAAGACATATGTATATAGGACAAAAAGATATTAGAAACACAAGCAAAAGCTTGCTAAAGGTTTTATAAGTGAGAAAAATAAACCTAGCAAATTGCCTCAGTGTCTGCAACCTCCAATTTATGCTTCAAACAATAACAGACTTGATATTTTTTTTAAAAAAAACATACCAACCAGAACTCATAGAGAAAAAGACAGATATTATTTACTTGATAAAAATTTTAAATTTCTGTATGTCAACAAGATGATGTACATGTTTCTAAGGAAACAAATGGAAAACTGGGCAAAACTACAATATATTTGACAGGAATACAGACAAAGGCAGTTTATTTAAGATAACATGAATTTGGGGAGTATAGTGGCTTCTTAGGATCAGCAGTGGACTGCAAACCATAAGGTCAGATGTTCGAGCCCACCAGCCGCTCTGCTGGAGAAAGATGAGGCATTTTGCTCCAGCAAAGCTTTTCAAGCCTTGGAAACCCTAAGCAGGATCACTATGAGTCAGAGCTGACTTGAAGGCACTTACCACAACAACAACAAGGTGAACTTTAAATATTTAATTAGGAAAAATTTAAAAAAACACCCAAGGAAAAAGACATGAATGAATAAGCACTTTAAAGAGAATGCCAGCGCTTTATGCTGTTGCAATTAGCAGTTCAGTGCTTATCCTACAGTACCACACCAGGACTTATGTTGTTGTTGTTATGTGCCGTGGAGTCGGTTCCGACTCATAGCGACCCTGTACAGGGTTTCGAGGCTGTAAATCTTTACGGGAGCAGAAAGCCTCATCTTTCTCCCACGGAACAGCTGGTAGTTTCAAACTGCTGACCTTGCGGTTCACAGCCCGATTTGTAACCACTACGCTACCAGATCTAGACAGGTAAAATACGTGAATATTACTGTTAATTAAATAAACCACAAAAAACACAGATGACCTTGTGAAAGTTGACATTTAGTGGGTCAGGGTAACACTACTGCCTAGAAATATATTCATTTGACTATGTGTTCCCTCATTCCTTCAAACATTTACTGAGTTCCTATTATGTACCCATCGTTGGACTAGAGAGGGATTTCTGGTCACTAAAAGCTCACATTCTAATAGGGAAGGGGAAGGTGTGAAAGATTCAAATGGAATGTGATTCAAAATATCCCAACTAGAAGTCACATACTGTTTGGGTTCCACTCTCCAAAAGTACAGATATAGGAGACCCACTCCCGGACATGTATTGGGGGTCCAGGGACCTCTGTCATTTTCTAAAGCTTACAAGTGTTCTTGGACCTCCTGAGACTTGGTAAGACTTTGGGAACAGGCATCCTCCTTATTTGATAGTAACCGGGTGAGATGCTGAATGCTGACCAAGGCAGAGCCTCATCAGCAATCCCCAAATCCAGTCTAATCAATAGCCATCAAGTCAATTCTGACTCATTGTGAACCCATGTAGATTGCCAGACCTTTCTTATGATATACTTCTGTATGGACTCACGCCACCAATCTTTTGAATAGTATCTGAGCTTAACCATTTATAACACTTGGGGACTCCTTATAAGAAATACAGTGGGTTGACTGGAAATAGTTATCCAGACAACTAGAAATCAAAAGAAAATGAGTAGAAAGAAATAATTAGCTGCCCCTGAATGAGTCAACATCCTATAGACTATGTTGTTTGACTACAATAAAATTATAAATGCATTTTTAAAGCACAGCCTAAAAATGGAAAACGTTCAGAAACCCAAATCATGCTGTAAAATAACCCTTGGACTATAGAGAAAATTATAAGGAAGATTGTGAGAAGTTCCTAACACTACTTCACACTACAAGATTTGTGATATGTAACTAAAGCAAAGCTTTGAGAGAAATATACTGCTTCGAATACAATGATCAGAAATCAAGGAAATACTGAGGACAACATAGCTATGTGTTTAACTCTAGCAATTAGAAGAAAGAGCAGCAGAGGAAACCCACAAGAAACCAGAAGGGAGAAAATAAAGATAAAGACAGAAATACATGGACTAATACAGAGGGAAAAAAAATGAAAGATTTACATAATCAAGAAATTGCTACTGACAAACCATTGTTAATGATGTCAAGAAAACAAAGAGCTCCAGCCTGGAGTGGCTAGAAGAGCTGAAGATACTTCTTGGAAGAAAGACCAACAGGGCAAATACAAAACAATACCGGCAGTCTGACTGCCTTCTACAAGAACAAGCAAGTTGCTCACCCAGGAGACATCAAGGCAAGTAGTTGGGTCCCCTCAGGGTAAACCCCCTTCCAAGACGAACACTCAATGGGAATACAGGCTCTGATTGGTGACCACATTAGTCACCGATAAGGGGAAGTGAGGGAAAAACAGCAATGAAGTGGCGAGCTAAGCCCTACAATGTTCTGTGACCCCAGGTTGGCCAGCAGAGTGGTAAGAACTGGGGACTCTTGGGCCCAGAGTCAGTGCCATAGCCACAGAGGACTAGAGTGGAGAGTGAAGCGTCCAGCTGATAAGAAGAGAGGGCATATGCATAAGAACATTTCTCCTTTACAACAATAAAAATCTACAACACTTGGTATGGCGCTGTGGGTTAATGCTCCGGACTGCAAGGTTGTTTTAAACTGCAAGGTCGGCAGTTCAAGCTCATCAGCCACTCCTTGGAAACCCTATACAGGGTCGCTACGGGTCATACTGACTCGACAGCATTTTACAGCAGCAACAATACAACTATATTGTGTATTAAGGAGCTCCAGTAGTGTAGTGGTTACAATTCGGGCTGCGAACCTCAGGGTCAGCAGTTCGAAACTACCAGCTGTTCCACGGGAGAAAGATGAGGGTTTCTGCTCCTGTAAAGCTTCACAGCCTTGGAAACCCTGTACAAGGTCGCTATGAGTTGGAACCGACTCCACGGCACATAACAACAACAACATATTGTGTATTAACATACAACTAACACTAATGAATGCCAAGAAGCTAGACAGCAGGGATACCTATTGTGATGGTTAAGGTTATGTGTCAATTTGGCTGGTCATGATTTTCTGTGGTTTAGTAGTTATGTAAGAAGATTTGGCCTTTATACCATGAAGTAGCCATCTTTATTATGAGATCGGATGTGGTCATCCACCATTTTAGCATAATGCCAATTATGCAAGTTGATAAACAAGGAATGGGTGCATTTTTATTTTCTTTCAGTTCTAACTTTTTTTGTGTTTATTAAAAAAATTTTTTTTTGAATAATTCCCCTATGGCTTATTTACAAGTATGTTGTTAAACTACCTACTGTTTGGAAATTTTCCTGTTGTCATTTAGTTATCAGTTTCTAGTTTGTCTCCATTATGGTCATAAAATATCCCCTGGATGATTCTAATTCTTCTAAGTGGCTTAGTTGTTTGCTTGTTTTGTATGGCCAGGGATATAGAGCATCTTGCTTTGTGGGTACTTGAAATGAATGTGTCCTCTGTTGCTTTGGGCTAGAGTTTTCTACATATGTCAATTAAGTCCTACTAGTCATTTTTGTTGTTAAGTTGTTCTATATCATTGGAGATTTTCTGTCCAGAAATTTATAAATTTCTAAGGGTTGTGTTTTCAGGTGCATCTATATTTGTCAGTTTGTTTATATCTCCTTTCAGCTGTATCAATTTTGGTTTTGCATATTTATTTGGCAGCTCTTTTATTTAGGATGGTCATGCCCACATGGGGAGACCTGGTGTAGCACTGTGGGATAAGCATTGCTCTGCTAAAACAACATTGTTGGATTGTGCTTTTCTTTGTTGTTTATATATAAACTGTCAATCTTTGCCTTTTAATTGGTATATAAATACCACTGGCATTTAAGGTAATTATTGATATAAGAGCCATGCTAGAATACTGGGTTAAGCATTAGACTGCTAATCACAAGCTCAGTGGTTTGAACCCACCACTGCTCCCTGAGGGAGAACTGAGTTTTGTTCCCATGAAGACTTCTTTTTTGTTGTTAGGTGACATCGAGTCAGAACCGACTCATAGAGACCGTTCTATGCACTGACTGGTCCTGTGCCAACCACTCAATCATTGCTATGCTTGAGCCCAATGCTACTGCCACTGTGCCTGTCCACCTCATTGGAGGGCTTTCTCTTTTTCTTTGACCCTCCACTTAACTAAACAGTATGTCTTTCTCCAGGGACTGCTCTCCCCTGACAACATGTCCGAAGTATCACAGATGGCTTCTGGCCATCCTACCTTCCAAGGAGTATTCAGGCTATGTGTCTTCCAACAGATTTTGGCAGTCCAAGATACTATTAATATTCTCTTCCAAAACCATAACTCAAATGCATCCATTCTTCTATGGTCTTTATTCACTATTGATCCACTGGTGAGGATTTTTCTGTTTTTTTATGTTGAAGTGCAACCCATAACAAAGGCTGTTGTACTTTGATTTTCACCAATACTTAAAGTCCTCTTTGCTTTCACCATGCTAAGTGGTATCTTGTGCACATCACAAGTTGTTAATGAGTCTTCCTCTAATCCTGATTAGCCAGGTTCTTGAATTATGTGCTCAGCATACAGATTGAATTAGTATAGTGAAAGAATTTTAGACCATTCAGTGTTACCTTGTTCTGCTCTAACCACTGCCTCTTGGTCTATGTACAGGTTTCTCAAGGACACAATTAAGTGTTCCAGAAAACTCATTCTCTGCAATGTTGTCCATAGCTTGTCATGATCCGCACAATCGAAAGCTTTTGCATAGTCAATAAGCACAGATAAACATCTTTCTAGTATTCTCTGCTTTCAGCCAAGATCCATCAGACATCCTCAATGATGTCCCTCATTCCACGTCCTCTTCTGATTCTGACTTGAACCTCTGGAAGTTCTCTGTCAATGTACTGTTGCAGCCAACTTTGAATTATCTTGAGCAAAATTTTACTTGCATACGATATCAGTGACATTGACTGAGGATTTCCACAACCCGTTGAGTCACCTCTCTTTGGAATGGGCACAGATATGGTTCTCTTCCAATCAGTTGACCAGAAAGCTGTCTTCCAAATTGTGGGGCAGAGATAAGTGATTGCCTCCAGTGTTGCATCAGTCTGTTGAAAGATTTCAATTTGTATTCCATCAATTCCTGAAGCCTTTTCATTTGACAATGTCTTCAATTCACCTTGGACTTCTTCCTTCAGTATTATTGACTCTCGATCATATGCTACCAGCTGAAACATCTGAACATTTCTTTTTGGTACAGTGTCTCTGAGTATTCCTTCCATCTTTATTTATAGATTTTTTTACACAAACAGAAACCAACAAAAGGGATCCAATGGTCTCTTATTTGATCGTTGCTTTCCAGGCCTCTTGGGACCTTTGCCATGCGCTCTCTTGGCCTAGAAGCTAGATGCATCATCATAGCTCTTGTAGGTGCTCCTCTTGGAGCCTTTTTTCTTTCCACAAAAAATAAATTTCTGGTTTTTATTGCATCGTTTGGCACTGGGTCCCATCTTCATCTGCTGGCCTTTAGCTTTTTCCTTTGTGCATTGGGTTTCTGATCTCCCTCAAGGAAATCCCATTCATCAGAGAAGCTTTTCTGATGTTTCTTAATGACATTCATCATTTTTGTTTTCCCGATGCCTCCTCTGAAGAACCTCTGTTTGGACCTCATTGTTGTTTAGTCTTTTCACACTTCTCCATGGCAGCCTGTTTAGTCTGCAGCTTCTGTTGAATCTTTTGCATCTGCTGATCAGATACAACCATCACTGCAACATAGTCAGTGGGTCGCTCGGTAGGGATTTTGAGCTGATGGAGGCAGGGCCTCAGTCTGGAGGTAGAGGCTAATCTCCTGCCAGAAGTCATCTTGTTCTGAAGAGGTGACTGAAGTGCACTGGTTTCTGGCATTGCAATGGTTCCAAAAGAGGCCTATTTCACTTGGTAAGTTCTAGAACCCCTTTTATGTATTCTAATCAGTTACAAGTTTTTTGTAATCATGTTTCCTGACATTCCTTTCTATCCCACTTGTGTCTATTTTACAATAGTAAGCAAGGGAAGCCAATGTTCATGAGACAGTCAGCATCTTAGTATTATTTCCCCTCTTCAGACTATACCTTGATCTCTGTATCACAGAGCCCTGTTGTTCCAAGGTCATGCATGCATCACTATTTACCTCTGTTCCATTTAGACCATGCAAAGCTGCCTCAGTGTTTCCCTACCTTCCTTGTTCTTCCACCCCTCCCACTTCTTCTGTACTGCCCTCCCCAACACCCAAACTATGATGTGTCTTTGCCTAACCTGTGCTCTACTGTCCCCTCCTCCACCTCTCCCAAGGCCCCATACCCCACCTCCACTGATAACCAACAAAGATTTTTTTTTTTTTCTTTTAGTATGAGTATCTTTTCTTAAGCTTTTACAATAATGGTCTTATGCAATACCAGAGCCTATATTTTTAACCACTCCATCTTACTGCTTCCCCGGACAGACATAAAGGGCTTCAAATATTTGTGGAGAATATGGAATAGAAAGATAATGGAATTTTTTCCATGACTTTTGGAAGCCCCTCTCTTTCAGGGAAGTGTTTTCAGGTGAGAAGTTCAATAAGAAAAGATACATTTTCAAAAAATCAAATACCCTGCAACTGATAGAGAGGATTCAAATCTAAGTCTACCTTCCTGTTAAGTCCCTGTCAAGCCATAATGCTCCCCACACATTTGTATCACCTACAAGGGTACGTACTGAGAAGTATTTTTTCTTTTTGGCAGAAAATTATCCCTCATAATCTCCAGAGTAGGCAAGGTTACATGCCTGAACACACTTGTAATTGTGGCCTATTAGTGAAAATATCAGTACAGCCTGCGAAGTCCCTATAGAATCACATTTGGTTTGACATTGTTCCTTTGGATCCTGGTGGATGCTCTAGTAACTGCAAGCTATTAGTGCTGTCATTATTGCTGTCTACAATGTCCCAGGAGGCTGGCTCTTGTCAATGATAGCTACAGCCAGAACCTTTTCCGATAGAATGTGTTTGGTAAATAAAGTTCCATATAGGCACATATGTGTGACTGAAAAATTTCACCAAAGGCCAAAAAAAATAATAAATAAAGCACATGTTGAGAGCAGGCATATTTAGTGACTGAGTAGGCAACCTTGCTAAAGATTACCAGACACCCCAAAACACATTTCACTCATTTCTGCCATTAGGTTATCCTCACTACAGGACCTACATAGAGACCCCAACTCAAACCCCACTGCCATGGCCTCGAATCCGGCTCATAAAAAGCCTGTAAGAGTAGAACTCTCCACATGGGGTTTCTAAGAGTGCACATCTTTATGGAAGCTGATGGCCACATCTTTCTCCTCCAAAGTACCTGACTACTGGGTTCAAACCGCCAATCTTTCAGTTAGCAGTCAAGTGCTTTCACCTCTGTGCCACCAGGCTCATAAATGAAGGAATAAAAAAAAAAGAGAATCCTCTCATCTGCCTGGGGAAAAAATGCCCTCAATCATTAAACACACATGTACTCAGGACGTGCCAGGCTGCAAGCATTCTTGTCAATTCTGGGAATATTTACAATCAAATCATTTCCTGATTACAACGATCCAAAAAGATCTCCAAGGCCACTGGAGACAATTATTCAAATTATCACCGTATCCAGCTCTCAGAATGGACATACCAACTCTCGAAGTCTCTGACCCAAGCCTGACCCAAATCCTATCCCTCTTCTTCCTTTAATCCAGCTAAACCGGGCTGACATTTTCAAAAGTAATCTTTACTCAGAATTAAGGGAGAACCGAGAGGAAGTACCTCAGGATAATTTAGGAAGCAAACAAAAGAGCCCAGCATGCAGTCCATGTTTCTGAGGCAAACAGTGTTTCAAGCATGGAACCATCAGTTTCTAAGGTATCCGGCCTTTCCTTTTTATTCCTGGGTCCTGTCTGCCAGCTTATTTGCCACTTTCAGACAGTCAAAATTGTTGGGTGGTACAAACAGTTTGACACCTGGCAGTGAATCCACGGATGGCAGTTCAAACACACCCAGAGGCACTGTAGAAGGCTTGACAATCGACTTTGACAATCAATGGCTTGACAATCAGCCATTGAAAACCTTATGGAGTAGTTCTGCTCTGATGAACACGGGGTCACCATTAGTCAGAGTTAACTCAATACATGGCAACTGGTTTGGCTGATTTGTGAGTCGGTCAGCTGCTAATCATTGTTCAGGTCTCAACTACATGATGCACAATCTTCTCACTTGCTTTAATCTCCAAAGAACCTACATTTTCCAGAGGCAATGTATATAACAAGCATTCTCCCTCACTATGCTTTTTCATTTCTGATAGCATATCTGTGTTTACACTTTTTGACTCATAATGATATTTTCTCAAATGGAAGATCTGAATTGTCTTTTCAGTGTGCCAATGTGTGGATTTTTATTCTACATAGTTCAATTCAATACTTTATATTACTACAATTACTAATTCATTTCTCTTGGTTCCTTCGGTTTTATTATGTTTGTATTTTTAACTTCTTGAATTACATGCCCAGTTCATTTGTTTACATTCATTCTTCATTAAGGAAGACATCTCTCTGGACTATGGATTTTCTCATATGTATACCTTTGCCCACATTCCATAATAATACTTACTATCTTGTGGCACTGTGGGTTAATGTGCTGGGCTGCAAAATCAGTTTGAACTACAAGGCTGGCAGTTCAAGCTTACCAGTCACTCCTCAGAAACCCTGTACAGGGTCAGTGGGAACCAACTCAAAGGCGCTTAACAACAACAACAAGTGTCAAAGACTTTAGCAGTATTTTACATATATTTATTTAATCCTTCCAATAACCTTATTTAGCAAGCACTATGTTGTCCAAAAGGAGTCCTGGTGTGGCGCTGTGGGTTAATGCGCCAGACTGCAAAGCCGTTTGAACTGCAAGGTTCAAACCTGTATAGGGTTGCTATGGGTCAGATTCGACTCGATGGCACTTAACAACAACAACAACAACAATGTTGTCCAATGGAGTCCTGGTGTGGCTGTAGGATAAGTACTGGACTGCTAACTGCAAGGTCAACAGTTCAAACCCACCATTTACTCCTCAGAAACCCTATCCAGGGTCACTAAGAGTTGGAATTGACTTGACGGCACTTGCCAACAAACAATATGCTGTCGAAAAGGAGTCTCGGTGGTGCTGTGGATTAGGTGCTGGGTTGCTGACTGCAAGATTGATGGTTCAAACCTACTAGTTACTCCTCAAAATAAAGATGAGGCTATCTGCTCATGTAAAGATTTCCAGTCTTGGGAAACCTATATGGGGCTACTGAGAGTTGAAATTAGACTCCAAAGCAGTGGAATCCAATAAGGAACCCACAAAGCACTCAGCTGCTAACCAACAGTTTGATGGTTTAAATTCACCAACAACTCCAAAAGAGAAAAGACATGGCCATATGTTTCTGTACAGATGACAGTCTAGGAAATCCTATGTAGCAGTTGTACTCTGTCCTATAGTGTTGCTATGAGTTAGAATGGACTCACTACAAACAACAACAACATGTCATCAGATTTCACTGATAAAGCAACGGAAAGGCATAGGCGTTAACTTTCCTTATATTTGCCCCAAACCACACAAGTAGTAGGTGGCTGAATCAGGATTGGAAACTAAGCAATCTGTCTGTTGTCTGTAATCCTAATCCACCACAGTTTTGTTGTTGTTGTTGTGTGCTGTTAAGTTTGTTCCGATTCATGGCAACCCTGATAGGGTTTCCAAGAGTGGCTGGTGGGTTTGAACTGCTGACTTTGCAGTTAGCAGTCCAGTGCTTGGCCTATAGAATGTAATCTATAGCATTTCCTGTTTTCCCCTTTTGTCTCATGGAAAAATCTGCCTGCAACTCAGTGCCTAATTCTGTCAACTTGACACACCTCAACTTAAATAGCAAGATACAGTCCTCTTAGTTGTCTGAAGTCATTACTAGTAGGAAGTGATTACGGTCATGTTATGTTTATCTGCTTGTGAATAAAGAATATTGTTTTCAGTTTAACTGTACTGCTGGTGTTCAGATTGTGAGTCTCGTACTATCTGCTGACATGTATATTTGAAAACTTAAATATTTCTGCCACAGAAAGGCTATTTTCTTTCAAGTGTGATCATAAGTAACTATTTTGTGATGATCTTACCTTGAACTCACAATAGTGACGTATTGGGTTGATTAGTTTAAAAGACCTCACTTCACCTGAAACCACAGAATCCCTGAAACTTTTCCTTAATACCTCCAACATATACACTTTCACTTTAGGTGAATCTGCTCATTTTTTTTTTTTTTAGCCAAATTTCTGTTCCATACTTGGTTCTCATAAATATATTGAATGAATAAATAACTAACTCTTCAAAGCATCCTGTCACGATTGAGAGTGGGAAGATATTTCCAGGCTTAAAATAATTTGGACATTCTGTCACTTGGAATCAACTTCTATCAAACCTCCATCACAGAAAATTATGAAACTAATGATGTAGATTTATATTGGTGACATATCTTTCAAATATCAACTTCCCAAAGAAGTTAAGTGGACATCTTTTATTGTGACCAATGGGATCAGAAACAGTTTTCTTCTAGAAGTAAAAAGAACCTACAGTTTCAAAATTGTTTCCCATGGGATTCAGTCAAATACAAACAGACCTCATTTTCTTGTGATTTGCTTTATTGACCTATGCAGATACTTTGTTGTTTTTTATATATTTTTTTTACTATTTGGAGGTTTGCAACCACCCCACATCAAGCAAGTCTATTGGCATCAATTTTCTAAAGGCATGCCTAGATCCCATTTTGGTCATTCACAACAAAAGAATAATTCAAACCTTTCATAATGCTATTATACACTTAATAGACTACAATGCAAACTTAACTTTTACATGCACTAGAAAACTATAACATCCGTGTGACTTGCTTTCTTAAAATATTTGTTTTAATGCTGGAATGAAACCTGCAATATCTCCTGTGTCTACCTCATAACAACTCAGCAGATGTATGTGCCAAGATATGCTGAGGGTCAACAGCACTGGTATCTTTTGGTTCCTCCACTTGATTCTTGTTGTTCTAGGGGGGTTTGTATTTGCATATTAAAGGAAAGTGAATGTGAAATTCAGTGTCATAAAGGCTGGTGGTTTAAACCCCATCAGCAAGACTAGAGAAGAGAGTGCTGGCTATCTGATTCCTTTAATATTACAGCAAAGAAAACCCTATGGAGCAGTTCTACTCTATAGTGCCTGAAGTCACCATGAGTCAGTGTGGAACTTGACAGCCATTAACGTCAACATGGCTGAGGTCAACTTGTCCTACCATGACAGCTTCCCCCAAACTAGGTTGTTGGTAAGTGCTGTTCAGTCAGTTCCGACTCGTAGTATAGCTTTTCCAAGGAGCGCTGGTGGAGTTGAACTGCTGACCTTGTAGCTAGCAGTTCAGTGTTTATCCTATAGCATCATCACACCAAGATTCCCAAAAGGTATGGTGGTGGTGAGGGTAGTGAGCTGTGGAGTCGGTTCTGACTCATAGTGACCCTGCATAGGGT
>NW_006408652.1:6418672-6419840 GCF_000296735.1 Chrysochloris asiatica | reverse complement strand
GAGACAGCCTAAGTGCCCATCAATTGAAGAATGGATAAACAAACTATGGTACATACACACAATGGAATATTATGCTACCTTGAGAACAACAAGGAAGCTGCAAGCCACCACATAATGTGCATGAACCTTGAGGACATTATGCTGAATGAAATTATTCAGTCATAAAAGGAGAAATACTGCAGAGGATCATATTTATTACCAAAAAGTAAGAAAAAAAAACTGACACTAAAAGGAGAATAAAAAAAAAATTATATATATATATTTGCTGATCACCAGGATATATGGGATGAGAGGAGGGTAGGGAGGGAGAAGAAGATAGAGCACAGGGTAAGGAATAGACACAGGATAGCTTGGGTGGGTGGGGAGTGGGGGGAGGGACAATACACAAGAAGTTGGAGGGGATTGGAAGAACAAGGTTTATGGGAGAACAGTGACAGTTAGGCAGGTTCGCATGGCTAAGTGGGACAGAGGTCAATGGTGAGGTATGCACCACCTTGGAACAAAAGAGCTCTGGGATACAGGGATAGAGGCATGGTTTGAAGGGGTTTCTCTTGCCTACCTTTGTAAAATAGACACTTGAGGGAGGGAGGGAGAAAGGAATAGCCAGAATCATCACTACAGAAAGCTTGTAAGTCCTTCTTGAGCCTATAACTGATTGGAATACCTTAAAGGGGGCTAGAAGTTGCCCAGTGAAAGAGGCTTCCTGTGGAGCCTTTACATAGCACAAGACTATAGGTGGAATCCAGAACCCCATCCATAACCGACTGAGGTAGGAAATTTCCACTGGAAAGGACGAGTAGACCAGCCTGAAGTGGCTAGAAGAACAGAAGATACTTCATGAAAGAAAGACCAGTAGGAAAACTCAGAAACAATAATGACAGTCTGATTGAACAAGTAAGTTGTTTGCCCAGGAGCCATCAAGGCAAGTGGTCGGGACCACTCAGAGCAAACCCCCTTCCAAGACTGAGATATGAGCAGGCATATGGTCTGGCTGGTGACCACGTTGGTCACTGATGATAGGAAAAGGGGAAAAAAACAGCAATGAAGTTGTGAGCTAAGCCCGACCACATTCAATAGACCCCCATGAACCTGGGTGGAGACCTGGATGGCCAGCAGTATGGCAAGACCCAGGGACTCCTGGGCCCAGAGGCAGTGACATGGCCACAGA
>NW_006408652.1:6416581-6418042 GCF_000296735.1 Chrysochloris asiatica | reverse complement strand
AGGGGAGTGATTGATTTTGCAGCCCAGGAGCAGAGGTCCCTGGGACCATCAAGTGAGAAGAATGGAGAAGGGGACCCTACCCAGAGAGGCAGTGACGCCAGGGATGGAGACAGAGATGATGATGTGGACAGATGGAGCAGCTGGGGATACTGGACTCAGGGAGGGAGAAGGGCTGTGTGCTGGCAGCTGGAGGTGGGGCCTGTGTGGTGATGTATGGAGGGGATGGTAATTATAATGAAACGAAATACGATAGGATGAGTATAAAGCTGATGTTCTCCCATGTAAACCTCCCCAAAAAAAAAAAAAAAAATCAATGGTGATACTAAAGCAAAACTATTGCTGGAAATTCAGAGATGTGGAGACTGACATTCCAACCACAAAAATATGTTATCACTTTCTTTCTTACTGTTCCCTTTGTGATGTATCTGTAAATTCCTCTGTTACCATCTAGAAACACATTTGCTACCCTTATTGCCTTTACCAGCATCTCACTATTTGCTTTATTCTAAGACAATATTGGACAGAAATTGAAAATGAGCATGCTCAAAATTAGTCCTTCGACTCATCACCTTTTTGTAATATCAGAGAGTGGACAGAAGTAAAACATCAATCAATGCTAAGTCAATACCACTTGGAAGAAAATGTTCTATTTCTTACTTCCCTAATCTCCTGTGTTCTAATTACCTTCTGAATAAAGTTTAACTTTGAGGACCATGATGTGACCTTCATTTGACTTTACCTGGAGTCAAATCAGAAATCCCACACATTTGGTATCTCAGCTGTTACTACTTGAAAACATATTTTTGAAAGTGGCAGTCTTAAGTCATTGCCCCTAACCAAGGAACTATATAGTTTGTGTTCCAGTTAAACCAGATGGACTGCCCTCTCAAAACCCCAGAAGGCTAGTTAGATAAGCCACTATGGATGACAGCTTCCAATTACTATTATTAAAATCTGTACATTGTAGTATATTCTTTTCTTTCATATAGATTGTTGTTGTTGTTAGGTGCCATTGAGTCGGTACCAACATATAGACACCTTATGCACAGCAGAATGAAACATTGCCTGATCCTATTGAAGCATTTTTTGAATGGATGGACATTTCCTGTTCCTTGCATTTGAATCTACATATTTTCCCTAAGAATATTTTTCAGAATTTATTTTCAAAATTCCTATAGTAGCTTGTTTTGTAAATATTTTGTCAGGCAGAAAAAGATTCCCTGTTTTCAGTTGTTGTTAGGTGCCATCGAGTCAGTTCTGACCCATAGCTACTCTATTTACAACAGAACAAAATACCATGTGGTCCCGCATCATCTCACAATTAGACTGGAGTCTAATGCTGAAAAGTTGGCAGTTTAAGCTTTCCAGAGATAGAGTCTAATGCTGATGCTACTGTGCCAATCCATCCCATTGGCAGTTTCCCTCTTTTTCACTGACCCTCATCTTTACCAAGCATGATGT
>NW_006408652.1:6413287-6414701 GCF_000296735.1 Chrysochloris asiatica | reverse complement strand
AGTCACAACTTGATGATACTTAGCAACAACAGAGTTTACAGAAGGACTACTTTCCAACATCACTGTAGTGAGTTATTAAGGTAAGAATAATTAATGGCTATAAAAACAAACAAAAAACCAGTTACCATTGAGTTAACTTTAATTCATGTTGACCCAGGTGTATAAGCATAGAACAGTGTCCCATTGGGTTTTCAGTGGCTACTTTTTTGGAAGTAGATCATCAAGCCTTTCTTCCAAGATATCTCTGGAAAGATTAAACTGCCAACTTTTCAGTTGGTAACTAAGTGCTTAATCATTGACTCTACTCAGGGACTTCATAAGAAAATTAGTGGATGACAATTTTGCTACAAAAACTTGAGAGTGACAATGTGATGAAAAACAAAATATGCATATAATCTTAGCTTGCTGTTCTTAGGTACCATCGAGTCAGTTACGACTCATAGTGACCCTATGCACAACAAAATGAAACACTGCCTGGTCCTGCCCCAACCTTACAATTGTTGCTATGTTTGAACCAATTGTTGATGCCATTGTGTCAATCCATCTCTTTAGCAGTCTGACCCTCTACTTTATCAAGCATGATGTTCTTTTCCAGGAACTGGTCCCTCCTTAAAACATGTCCAAAGTACAAGAGACAGGTCTTGACGTCCTCGCTTCTCAGGGACATTCTAGTTGTACATATTCCAAGACAGATTTGTTTGTTCTTCTGGAAGTCCATGGCTTACATACCTACAAATTATACATTAATAACAAAAGAAAAATAATATCTTCACATGGAAAAACTTAGCAAACACCAAGATAACCAAGTGATTAAAGTGACAATAACAAAGAAAGGAAGAGATTGATATTATACTCATCCATTTACTGACGGGATGCACGGCGAAGAATATAGCATCTCTCTAGGGTTATTCCTGCCAAACATGCATGCCCTGAATCTATTATTATGAGGCAACATTAGACAGATACAAATAAAAAGACATTCTATAAAACAACTGAGCTGTACTCTTCAAAAATGTCAATATCACCAAGTACAAAACAAAGAGGAAGTAGTCTAGATCCAAGGAAAACAAGGAAACATAGCTAGTTAATACAACCTATCATCCTAGAATGGATCTTGAATGAGGAAATATAATTATGAAGGCCATTATTTGGACACTTGGAGAATTTTAATATAGACTTTGAATTAAATGTGTCAGCAAACTGTTTCTGAACAGGCAAGAAAGTAAATCTAATTGGCTTTGTGAGCCATCCTGTCTCTGTTGCAACTACTCAACTCTGTGGTTGTAACATAGCAGTACTCACAGACAATATATTGTTTGTTTGTTTTAAAGCTTTTATTGTGAATTGTTTACTGGGCAGATCATCAGTTTTACATTCAACCAATCATTGCAATGATTACAATCTCCTCCATGCC
>NW_006408652.1:6411318-6411913 GCF_000296735.1 Chrysochloris asiatica | reverse complement strand
GAGTAAAACTGCCCTATAGAGTTTCTAAGACAATAATCTTTATTGAAGCGTTATGCCTCATTTTTCCCTCATAGAGCAACTGGTGTGTTCAAACTGCCGACCTTTGGGTTAACAGCTGATTACTTTAACCACTAGAACCACAAGGGCTCACTTAAATATAGTTAACACTCTTTGCTAAATAGCTTCTTTAAAATGATCAATAATCTAGTTAGGATCTACATTGAAGGTAAAAAACATTGATTAGAAGTCTTCTGAATAAGACATGTTCAGGGAGTCGGATGGTGCCTAGAATCCCTAGGGGAAAAAGAAGACAACAATGGTACCAATAGTAAGTCACCCTAAAGCCAGGGGCTTGCATAACCAATTGGCCAGGGGTTAACCATCGAGTTGGTTCTGATTCACAGCGATCAGGTGTAGGGTTTCTGAGGAACGACTGGTAGGTTTGATCCATTCACCTTGTGGTTCAAACTGACCTTTCGGTCTGTGCTTATCTAGGACCCCATCTACCCTTTAGCCCATGAATAATTTTCCATCCACAACTACCCCCTGGAACTATCATAGGTTGTTTCTTTTTTTTTCATCTTTATTTTTTTTT
>NW_006408652.1:6404717-6409628 GCF_000296735.1 Chrysochloris asiatica | reverse complement strand
TGGCTGCACTTCTTCCAACACAGATCTGTTGGTTCTTTTGGCAGCCCATGGCACTTCCAATATTCTCCTCCAATACCATAACTGAAAAGCATCAATTTTTCTATGGTCTTCCTTATTCACTCTCCAGCTTTTGCATGCATGTATGTGAGGCTATTGAAGATACCATGGCTTGGGTCAGGCACACCTTAGTCTTCAAGTTGACATCTTTGCTCTTCAACACTTTAAAAAGGTCTTGTGCAGCAGATCTGCCTAATGCAATACATGGTTTGATTTCTTGACTGCTGCTTCTGTGAGTGTTGATAGTTGATCCAAAAAGAGTGAAGTCCTTGACAACTTCAATTAGGGGTGCTATGAGTTGGAACTGACTCAATGGCACTTAACAAAAACAGTGGCTAATGATCATGAGCATTTCTGCACATGTTTGTTGGCCACCTGAATGTTTTCTTTAGTGAAGTATCTGTTCATGTCCTCTGGCCGTTTTTAAATTGTATTATCTGTTCTCTTCTTTTTGAGACATTAAAGTGTTCTATACATTTTGGAGAACAATCCTTTGTCTGACATGTCTTTGTCAAACACTTTTTTCCCAGTTTGTGGGCTCTCTTTTTATTCTTTTGGTGAAATCGTTAGATGGACTTAAGTTCCTAAATTTTAGGAGGTCCCAGTACTGTGAGCTAATGCACAAGGTCAGTTTGAACCACAAGGTTGGTGCTTCAAACTACCAGCCTCGCCTTGGAAACCCTATACAAGGTCACTATGAACCAGAACCGACTCGAAGGTACTTAATAACAACAGTCATCTATTTTATCTTCTGTTTGTGTGTTTGTGGCTATGTTTGATAATGTATTTTTGCCATGTATCAGAGGCCTTGGACTTCTGGTGTGGTGATGCGGGTTAATACCCTGGACTGCAAGGTGTGTTTGAACTGCAAGACAGGCGGTTCAAGCTCACCATCTGCTCCTGGAAACCCTGTACAGGGTCACTATGCATCGAAACTGACTTGGCAGTACTTAACAACAATAACAATCAGAGGCCGTAAGTTTGTCCCTACCTTTTCATTGATGATCATTATTATTCTAGGCTTTACATTTAGTTAGGTCTTTAATCCACATAGAGTTCATTTTTGTAAGTGGTGTGAGATTTGGGTCTTGTTTCATTTTTCTGCAAATGGATTTCCTGTTTTGCTATTACCATTTGTTGAAGAGACTATCTCATTCCCACTTAATGTATTTCATTCCCACTTAATGTTTTAGCCTTGTATCGAAGATCAACTGACAGTAAATGGATGGATTTACTTTTGGGTTCTAAGTTCTGCTCCATTGATCTATCTTTCGTTATACCAGTTGCTGTTTGTTAAGTGTCATGTAGTCAGATCTACTCATAGTGGCCCTATATAGGGGTTCCATGGAGTAGTTTGTGGGTTTGAACCACTGACCTTGTGGTTAGTAATCTAGTGCTAGGCTGTTTTGAATACTGTAGTTGTGCAGTAGTGGGTTTTTAGATTGGAAAAATGAGAGGTTTCCTACTTTGTTCTTTTAAATAATGAATGCTTTGCTTACTCAGGATCTCTTCCCTTTCCATATAAATTTAGTGATTAATTTATCCATCTCTTTAAAGAATGATTAAGGAATGTGGATTGGGATTGCATTATATATATATATTTCTTTGGATAGTATTGACATTTTCACAATGTTAAGTCTTTCTATCCATGAGCATGGTATATTCTTCCATTTTTGTATATCTCTTGGTTTCTTGTAACAGTATTTTGCCATTTTCTTTGTAGAAGTCTTTTGTTTCTCTTGTTAGATTTATTCTGAAATATTTGGTCTTTTGGGTGACTACTGTAAACAGTATTATTTTCCTGATTTCCTTTTCAGAGTTCTCTTTATTATTTTAAAGGAATCCAACTAATTTTTTATGTTGATGTTGTACTCCACCACTTTGCTGAGTCTGTTGGATGAGTTCCAATAATTTTCTTGCTGAATCTTTGGGATTTTTGAAGTATTGTAGGTGTTGTTATTAAGTGCCATCAAGTCAGTTCCGACCTATAGTGACCCTGTATAGAGTTTCCGAGGAGCAGCTGGTGAGCTTGAACCACCGACCTTGCAGTTCAAACGGCTTTGCAGTCTGGTGCATTATGCAAATAGAGGGAGTTTACTTCTTTGCAAATTTGTTGTTTTTTGTTGCCTTAGAGTCAGCTCAGACTCATATGGACCCTATGCACAACAGAACTAAACACTGCCTGGTCCTGCGCCATCCTCACAACTGTAGCAACGCTTGAGTTCATAGCTGCTGCCACTGTGACAATCCTTCTTGTTGGGGGTCTTCCTCTTCTTTTTGCCCCTCCAATTTATCAAGCTTAATCAGATTGAACTGCAAGGTCAGAGGTTCAAAGTCACCAGTTGCTCTTCGGAACCACTATACACGGTAGCTATTTTGGAACTGACTCAACTTCACTTAAAAACAATAACAACAATGTCCTTTTCCAGGGACTGATCCCTCCTAATAATATGTCTGAATATGAGAGATGAAGTCTGATCATCCTGGCTTATTTTCTTGTCATGGGTAGACAAGCAATAGGTAGGAAGACGAATAGTTAGTAATCATTAGATGTGGTATAAAGTAAACACATTATGAAGGGTCAGAGATTCTTGATCAGGTTTCACTGAGTTTCTTTGTCCCCCAGATACCAGAATTTCTTCTCTCTCTTTAATGTTAGACCCGCATGTTGATGTTTTTTTCTGTTTCTAACCATGCCAATGCCATGGAATAAATAACCAACCTTTCAATTTGTTAATCAAAGTGGCCCCCAGATGTGTGGCTGGTATTTTTCCACAATGTAGATGGATTTGCACTGGACCATCCAATAGTACCATCCAACCTCCTATGACATTTCTGAGATTGATTAGGGATGTAGTCCTTGATACATCCCTTGAGACATTGATAGAGACAGATTTTTTTTCTTCACTTTACTTTGTGTGAACCCCAATAGCTAGGACAGTGTAGGAATTGAGCCTGAAGTTCTACACTTGATACTAATATACAAAGTAATCGATAGCTGACCATTCTGCTCTTTGAGCTTAGGCAAAAACATAGTGGTGGTTATTGCTATGACATCACACTTTATACTGTGGGTTTGATTGAGTCACTCATGCAACAATGCATACAGCATAAATACTTAGGAACCATTTTTCTGGTTGACCTATACTTTTTTGTCCACCAAGTTTCCTGGAATTTTATGAACTATATCCAGTACAGTTCTTCTAACCAAAGAGGAATCTCGGTAAAATCTGAATTAAACATTGGAAACACATGTCAAATATTCCCTGAGAATTTACATGTGGAACCCAGAACACTCTGAGACATCAAGAATGTAACCATTAGGAATCCGCTGTCTCCATGCAGCTAAAGGGTCATCTCTTGGGGTCATCTTTCCAAAGACCTCAGGACACAATTTTCAATCCCCTCAGGCTACATGGAGAGTTATGGCATCAGCAGAAAGAGTCTGATATATGCTTAGTTCTTTATGATATAGAAATGACTCATCACCCTTCTCTATTGGACATCCTCTAGTCTGATGTTATGACAGAGTCTGCAGAACAGTGAGTGACTATCCATCAAAAGAGAGGAAGGTGAAGAAGTACTCCTGTGTGAATTCTGATCATATAGGCAGAACAAGGAACCCAGCTAATAAAAGGAAGTGCAAAGGAAATACACAGCAGCAGAAGGTGCTATGATAATTATATTTCAACTTGTTGGGAAGATGGGCGCTCTCTCCCTAGTGGTCCTAATAAAACAGTCAGAGCAGTAAGTACGCCCTGGCAGCCCACACTGGAGCATGCTTTATGTCAATTATTCCTGCCTTTTGTGTTCATTCAACTTCAGAAAACAATTGCAAAGACATAAAATCCTTTCGGAGAGCCTCCTGCTTTGACATTTAGAATCTATATGTTTCAGTCATCTCCCTCTATCTGTCTGCATCAACTGACATCTCATGAAATGAGACCAGATGCAATAACAAATTGAGGAAATAGAAACCAATAAAACTCTTGGCATTGGCTTTGGGATGCCTATACTGTGGACAATAGCAGATGACAGCCTCCGTGCCTAGGTTTTGTTTTTTTCTTTCTTTTAATTACTGATGTAATGTTGTAGGAGAAGCTCTGACTGCTAACCACAAGGCCAGTGGTTCAAACCCACCAGCAGCCTCGGTAACGCTATGCAAGATTGATATGGGTCAGAATCAGCTCAACAGCACTTAACAACAAGGAGCCCCAGTAGAAGTTTGATCAACGAAGAAACACTGGGAAGTGATCTAGGCTTGTACGCATCCTTGCAATTGAATGTGGAATGCATTCTACGTGTTGGTGTAGAATGCATTTTGAATACCTGCAAAACTCAGTCTCTTTTCCGCTTTAATACTAATATGCTGTCAAATGATTGCAATTACCGACATTCTCAGTTATGACCATGAAATCAACAACCCAGAGTAAAGGGGTTTTATTTGACACCTGCATTACAAAAAGCTCTATGAAAAATATGAAGAGCAAATACTTTTTTATACTCATAAGCAGAATGTGAAGAAAAGTGCCACCCTCCCCCCTTTTTTTCTACTTCTTGCCCAGAGGAAGAAAACACAAGCAGAAAGAGCAAACCCACCACAAACAGCATGCCTATCACTACACAGTCTTCATGTTTATGTATCATGAAATGAAAATGGCTTTCCAGAAATACAAATTGTAAATACATCTCAGAGAAAAGTGGAAATGAGAAAGAAGGAAGGAAGGAAAGAAGGAAGGAAGGAAGGAAGGAAAGGAAGGAAAGGAAGGAAAGGAAGGGAGGAAGGGAGGAAGAAAGGAAGAAAGGAAGGAAAGGAAGGGAGGAAGGGAGGAAGAAAGGAAGAAAGGAAGGAAA
>NW_006408652.1:6374777-6404617 GCF_000296735.1 Chrysochloris asiatica | reverse complement strand
AGGAAAGGAAGGGAGGAAGGGAGGAAGAAAGGAAGAAAGGAAGGAAAGGAAGGGAGGAAGGGAGGGAGGGAGGGAGGAAGGAAGAAAGAAAGAAAGAAAGAGAAAGAAAGAAAGAAAGAAAGAAAGAAAGAAAGAAAGAAAGGAAAAAGAAAAACAGGTATAATTTTGTGTGGGAAGCTCACTTCTTTGTTTTTATCTTAATATTCCTTCCTATCAAGGGATACAAACCGCAGGAGAAATAGTCAGTCTCTTTGAAGGGTGCTAGTTAATGATAGCATTGGAACAACAAATAAGCTGGGCAGTATGAGGCAAGTAAAGGAACCCTGGTGGTGCTGTGGATTAGGGCTTGTGCTGCTAACCACAAGGTCTTGGGTTCAAACTTACCAGCTACTTCAAGGGAGAAAGATGAGGCTGTCTGCTCTTGAAAAGATTCATAGTCTTGGAAGCCCTATACAGGGTTGTTAGAAGTCAAAATTGAAACAGTGGCAGAGGGCTTGGGTTTTTGTTTTGTTTCATGAGGCAGGTAAGCTTAGGAGTAGATCAGACTTTCATTGAGCAACAGAATTGGAGATAACCTGGCCATGACATCATAGCCATTTCAGAGGGAATCTGTGGGTCAAACCATTGGTGCTCAATGGCTAGCCTAAAAGTTGGTGGTTTGAATCCATCCAGTGGTACTGCAGAAGAAAGACATGGGGTCTTGGGGTTATCATGAATTGGAATAGACTCAATAGCACCTCACAACAACAAAAAAGTGAAGATTCTGTCTACTTCAGTGTTAGTATTAGCAGGCTTGTTCAGATGTAATGGTATAATGTGCTAACTAGTATATTAAAATAGGATTAGCAGTGTAGACTTTATCTACTCCAGAGAGTAATGATGAATACTTTGAATACCTTTTCAGGAGAGAAGGGAAACATACATTTAAAAGATCAAAATAAATCATATGTATTTTCTTGCCTCAAATTACTACTCAAATAGAAAGGTGATCAAAATACACTCCGGCAATTGACACATTGCTCTTCATATAATGTTGAATATTTAAGTCATACAGAGGGTAAACATTTATCTTTACTTTATAAAACCCCACAAAAACAAATGCAATGTCATTTGGAAAGAAACGGTCTCTTGTCATCCCATCTTCTCATGTTTTACTTAAATTTTAGAAGACTCAAAGACTGCCAGCTCTGCTGCCACCCCAGTCCATAAACCCATTTATAAGTGCAAGGGTAGCAGAGTGATAGTGTAGAGAAACAGTCAGATGAAATTGAGGCGATTTCCTGCTGCTACTCTGCAACCAAAAATCCCTAAAGCAGTTGTTCTCGAGTTGATGTCAACTCATGGTGCACATGCGTGTCAAAGCAGAACTCTGCTCCATGGAGCCTTCATTGGGTGACTTCAGGATAGCAGATCACCAGACCTTTCTTCCAGGGTGTTTTTGGTGAATCTGAGCTACCAGCCTTTCAGTTAGCAGCTGAGCGCGTTAACTGTTTACCCAGGGATCCCACGTCCTAGCATGCAGTAGGCATTAGAGTAATATGTCAGTGAATATCTGTTTTAAGGCGAAAGCAATTGGGGTAGAGAGAAGTTCAGGTTCTTACTCTATGCTTTTATAATTCAGGAGTGCTCAAGTCATAATTTGAAGTCATGTCATTTAAACCGAAAAGGCTTTTCTGCTAGAGCATCTATCTGCACTCTAAATATTTTTGGTAACAGGTGTTTTTTTTTTTTTTTTTTAACTAGAATTCTTTTTCTTTTTATCCCCCACAAGATTTTTCTACCCTCTGAGCTTAAATCCGGTTCAACAGTACAACTAACATCTACTATCCATATGTTATAAGACAAGGGGGGGTCTCCATTCATCTTGCTATGTCATTTTCTGTTCCTTTAAAACAAGGAGGGTGGGGGACTGTCCCAACCTAGCAACTCTTGGGCCAGATTCAAGCTGCAGATCTATTTTGCTTGGCTATTCCCTGCTGTCTTGTACCTGACTTCTGAACACATTCGCTTTAGAAAATAGTTAACAGAAATGTTCTAGAGAGAACCCGATAGAAACGCAAGGTATAGCAGCTGTTCAGTAAACCTACCTGGCATACTCTTTTAAAATAAAAGGACACATACCCTTTGACCAAGCAATCCTCAACAATTTGGTCATTTGAAAATATTCATTTATGGAAAACGGATTCTCACAAATTGGCCTGCTTTCAGAGTTCAGTAAATGGTAGGTACTATTTTGGTTTCCATTTGAATTTGTAATTACTGGTTATAGTGAATGCTGTGGTGATCTACTCAGCCATCCCTTCAGGACCCAGGCACTCATTTCCCCAGCTGCCAGGAGTGTTGGCTGCTGATGGCTCACAGCTGCATCCTTCTCTGGGCATTGCCCTTGGCCTGACGAAGTTGCCTTGCTCAATGATTTTGCCTTCTTACCAGCTGCGGTCCTCATTCCATTAACTGGTCAATGCAGAGCTACAGGAATCCAATTCCAAAGCTTTACTCTGAAACCAGAGTGTCTACTCCACAGCAGCTGGGTTTTGGAGTCCCAGGGTGGTGCAAATAGCTAATGTACTTGACTGCTAACCCAAAGGTTGGAGGTTCGTGCTTACCCAGAGATGCCTGGTGAGGATGGCTTGGTGGTCTACTCCCATAAAAAGGACAGGTCAACTCCGACACACATGGGGTCACTATGAGTCCAGATTGACCTGATGGCAATCTGGTGTTGGTGGTAATGATGATTCCCAAATGGGCTTTGGTAACAATCCATTAACCAATCTGCTCTGGAAGAAATATAACCAGAATACTCCCTGGAAGCCAGGATGGCCAGACTTCTTCTCTCATAATTTTGACATATTATCAGGAGAAGGATAATATGTTTAGTAAAGTGGAGGGAAGGAGAAAAAGAGGAAGACCCCCATGGCAGCAGCGATGAACTCTGGCATAGCAATGATTGTGAGGTTGGCACAGAACTGGGCAGTGTCTCATTCTGTTGTGCATAGATTCACTATGATTCGGTGCTGACTCAATGGCACCTAACAACAACAACAACAACAATTCATTACTTGAGTCTTGATGAATGGATCAAATGACTATAAGCCAGTGTTCCTTTCACTATATCTTAGATGATTGTTTTAAAGACTTTTAGACAAGCTTGGGACCAGGGTAATTAATACCTGTATCTTTGGTAAATAAAAAGAGAGTCATTTTGCTATTTACGGAAACAAGTACAAAGCATCCTACCTGTTTTGATGTCTTTGTACTAATCTCTCCTATTAAATCCTATCATTCCAGTTGTCAGTTGAAAAGAAAAGTGAAACAAGAGTTGAATTACTTACTAACTTTAAAGGCTTATCTCGAGAGTTTATTAACGACATTCCTTCTTTATAGATGCTAAAGATTTTACGCTTAAGCTAGGAGATATGTGCAATAAACATGCACGCATACACTGTTATCACATCCAAAGGCATAGCAAATTTTCATAGGCCAGCTAAAACATCCATTATTACAAGAATGAAACTGAAACAACTAAACCAAACCAATGACAATTCAGCTTGGTCTTCAATCTTCACTTTTAAAGTCATCCTGGATCCAATCAATTGTCACAAATCCTTCAGTACGCCTTTGCCACCTAGCCCTCCTCTGCCTCCCCAGAGGCCCTATTTGAGTTCAGGCTCACATTTCTTTCCTCTTGATTATTGTGACTGCTCTTCAGACCTCCAGGCTGTCTAAACACCTCACACACCTTCCATTTTGCTGCCAGATTCCGGGCCAAGCTCTCCCTGATGCTACAATTCCCTAACAACAAAAGCTCATCTCCTGCTCCTGCTACTGCAGCCAAATTAGATTGCTTACAATTCCCAGAACCTGCCCTTCATTCTTTAATTTCTGGCCAACTTCCATTTCTTAAATCTATTCCTTTTTCCTAATTGACTTTTCTCTCCCTTTGGTATTATCTGTGCCTATCAAAACTCCTGCTCACTCATCAAGGCCTGTCTCAAAATTCTCTACCCCCCCCCACCACCCCCCACCCCCGTGTCTTTTATTGGGGTTGTTGTCATTGTGCTGCCTTCCTTTGTGTTCCAAATTGAATTGTTTACCTTCAAAGTCTGTGTCAGCTGAGCTGGGCCATGATTCTCAGTGCTTTGACAGCTATATAATGAGGTAATGTTACAATTATATGATGGACTCCCCCCCCCCCCATGATGTGGTCGGCTGTGATAAAGCAGTGAGAGGGTTAAGGGTGGGAGGTAACACCCTTAGTCATATCACAGCCCTGATCTCATGTAAAGGAAGTTTCCCTGGGGTGTTGCCTGCAACACCTTTTACATTATAAGAGATCAAAGGAGAGAGAATTGATCAGAAGATAGAGGGAACTACTGCCACCAACCACCAGTCTTCTGTCAGTTTGTCATATGGTAATGGACTGCATGTTGCTGTGATTCTGGAAGCTATGCCATGGTATTTTAAATACCACCCACTTTGGAAAGGTTTCAGCTGAACTTCCAGATGAAGACAGACTAGGAAGAAGAACATAGGGAGTACTTCTGAATACTGAGTCACTGAAAACCTTACAAATAGCAATAGGACACCATCAGCACCAAAATTTTGAATATTGCAACATGATGAAGAATGCCAGAATACTGTCAGAGTATAGTGCTGGAAGATGAAACCCTCATGTTGGAAGGCATTCATGTATGACTGGGGAAGAACTATCTCCTCAAAGTGCAGTTGTCTGTGATGACACAAATGGAGTAAAGCCCTCAGGACCGTCATTTGCTCATGTGACACAACTCAAAAGGAAGAGAAACATCTATTAATAATCGGACCATGAAATGTATGACGTATAAACCTAGGTTAAATTGGAAATTGTCAAAAATGAAATGGAACACATAAACATGGATATCCTAGGCGTTAGTGAGCTGAAATGGACTCGTATTGGCCATTTTGAATCTGACAATCACCTGGTCTATTATGCCAGGAATGACAAATTAAAGAGGAATGTCATCGCCTTCATCATCAACAAGATCTGTCTTATAGTACAATGCTGTCTGTGATATGATAATATTCATACGCCTATAAGGAAAATCAGCTAATACCACTATTATTCAAATTTACACGCCAACTACTAAAGCCGGTAATGATGAAATTGAAGAATTCTACCAACTTCTTCAATCTGGAATTCATCATATGCGATCAAGATGTATTGATAATTACTGGCAATTGGGATGCAAAGGTGGGGGAAATAAAAGGGATCAGTAGTTGGAAAAGATATCCTTGGTGATAGAAATGATGCTGGAGATCACATGATAGAATTTTGTAAGACCAATGACTTCTTCGCTGTAAATACCTTTTTTAAAAAACAACATAAAAGATGACTATACACATGGACCAAACCACATGGAATACATAGAAATCACACTGACTACATCTTTGGAAAGAGATGGTGGAAAAGCTGTATATTATCAGCCAAAACAAGGCCAGGGACAGTCTGTGGAACAGACCATGAATTTATTATATGCAAGTTCAGGCTGAAGCTGCAGAAAATTTTTTAAAAGTCCACGAGAGCCAAAATATGACCTTGAACAAATCCCACCTGAATTTAGAGATCACCTCAGAACAGATTTGATTCCTTAGACACTAATGGCCAAAGACCAGAAGAGTTGTGGGATGACATCAAGAACATCTTACAGAAGAAAGCTAAAGCTTATTAAGCAGACAAGAAAGAAATAAAGCACCAAAATGAATGTCAGAAGAGACTCTAAAACTTGCTCTCCAGCATAGAGATGCCACACCAAATGGATGAAAGGAGGAAGCAAAGTCAGCTTGAAAAGACAAAGTTTAATATTATAATGAAATGTGCAAAGACCTGGAGTTAGAAAACCACGGTCAGCATTTCTCAAGCCTAGGGAACTGCAGAAAAAAAATTCAAGACTCAATATGCCATAATGAAGGATTCTATGGGCAAATCATTGAATGATGCAGAAAGCATCAAAAGAACTTGGAAAGATATATGCAGTCACTGAACCAAAAACAAATGATTAATGTTCAGCCATTTCAAGAGGTACTATATAATCAAGCGTCAATGACACTATAGGAAGAAGTTCAAGGTGCATTGAAGGCATTGGCAAAGAACAAGGCACAGGGAATTGATGGAATACAAACTGAAATCTTTCAAGGCACTCACTCATCTATGTCAAAAATTTTGGAAGACAATGACCTGCCCACCAGACTGGAAGAGATCCATATTTGTGTCTATTCCAAAGATGTCATCAGATGGTAACATTAATATCACATGCAAGTAAAATTTTGATAAAGATAACTGCAACCGTACACTAACAGAACTTCCAGAGGTTAAAGCCAGATTTGGAAGAGGACATGGAACAAGGGATATCATTGCTGACTTCAGATGGATCTTGACTGAAAGCAGAGAAAACCTGTGCTTTTTCAACTACACAAAGGCTTTCGATTGTGTGGATCATGACAAGCTATGGACAACATTGCAGAGAATGAGTATTCTGAAACACCTAATTGTGCTCATGAGGAATCTGTACATAGACCAAGAGGCACTTGTTTGAATAGAACAAGGGAACACTGAATGGTTTAAAATTAAGAAAGGTGTGTGACAGGGTTGTATTCTTTCACCATAGTTATTTAATCTGTATGCTGAGCAAATAATCTGAAAAGCTGGGTTATATGAAAAAAATGTGGCATCAGTATAGGAGGAAGTCTCATTAACAACCTGCGATATGCAGATGATACAACCTTGTTTACTGAAAGTGAAGAGGACTTAAAATACTTACTAATGAAGATCAAACACCACATCCTTCAATATGAGTTGCATCTCAAGGTAAAGAAAACAAAAATCCTCACCACTGGACCAATGAACAACATCTATTTAAATAGAGAAGAGACTGAGGTTGTCAAAGACTTCATTTTACTTGGATCAACCATCAACACTCATGGAAGTGGCTGTCAAGAAATTAACGATGTATTGCATTGGGCATATCTGATGCACAGATCTCTTTAAAGTGTTTAAGAGCAAAGATGTCAGTTTGAGGACTAAGGTGTGCCTGACACAAGCCATGGTATTTTCAATAACCTCATATGCATGTGAAAGTTATGCAGTGAAAAAGGAGGACCATAGAAGAATTGATGTATTTGAGTTATGGTGTTGGAGAATAGTAAAAGTACCATGGACTGCCAAATCTTTGTTGGAATGAATACAGCCAGAATGCTCATTAGAAACTGGGATGGCCAGACTTCATCTCTCATACTATAGACATATTACGAGGAAGGACTAGACCCTGGAGAAGGATACCGTGTTTGGTAAAGTGGAGGGTCAGAGAAAGTGAGGAAAACTCCCGGCGAGATGGATTGGCAAAGTGGCAACAGCAATGGTTTCAAGAGTGAAAACAATTATGAGGTTGGCACAGTGCTTGTGAGGTTGGCACAGTGCACAGGGTTGCTATGAGTTGGTACAGACTAGATGGCACCTAACAACAACAACACCATCAAAGATTCCTCGTGTTGCCTCTAGGATAAGCAGTGGACTCTTAATCACAAGGGCAGTGGTTCAAACCCACCATCTGCTCCTAACAAACCCTGTACAGGGTCATCAGGAGTCAGAACCAACTTGATAACACTTAAAAATAAATTCCTCCAAGAAAAAAAAAAGAGTCGGGAGTGGAGTTTCTTTGGACTTAAGGTCCCTGTATTGTGAAGGTCCTAAATCCAGGAAAACTCATCCCAAGACACATGAGGGTTTCCAAGGAATGCTGTGCCTACACATGCTGAAATGGCCCTAGAGCCAGCACGCTGAATTCCAACTTCTAGCCTCCTAAACTGTCAGAGAATAAATTTCTTTTTGTTAAAGGCATCCACTTGTGGTATTTCTTTTATCACAGCCGTAGATAACTAAAACAGTCTACTTTGGATTACTAAGGAGATTGGAGAAGGGGCCTGGCCAGCGTAAGAGGTATATACATTTTCTTGAGTGGAAGTGGACTTCCTCCATCTTGGGACAGCTTTAAATGGGATACAGGGACATTAGTCAAGCCAGCCCAGAAAAATGGAGATGTGATCCATACCGTAGCAAATTTCCTCCTTCACAGCCCTTCCTTGGACTCTGGTTACTTGTCTTATTCCTGGGAGAATGTCAACTCCAGGGGAACCAAGGCTGTGCCTGACTCCTCTTAGGCTCCCTTGACGAGGCTGAGCTGATGCTTAGCTCGTTGTCCATACCACATTGAATCAGAGTCATCGTAACTTTGAATCTGGACCATCAGCCAAAAGTAATCGACATAACCGTTTCTCCGAGGTTGCTAACCACCACATACATTGCTTTCTAACTACCCTTTCAGTTTTCTAACCAGTGATCCTGGGCTGAAATAATATGGCCACAGAAAGAATGAACTCACTGTTGGTCATGCAATGATAGAAAGAATGGGGACATTTCCACCTAAATGTCTTCTGAATTAGTGGTCAAAATGTGATATTTCTACACAAAATGAAACATAGGCATGAACACAGACTTCTGACCAGAATAATATAATGGGAAAAGACACAGCAGGAATGTGACGATTCTTTTTTTTTTTTTTTTTCCTTTTGATTTCAGCTAATGAAGTAGTGTCCAACAGAGACTAGAACATAGAGAGAGGCTAGCTACCGTCCCTATTTATTAGCATACTAGGCTTCTTGCAAAAACAAAAATAAAAACAAAACTGGGTAATAACAAATAGGCAAGAAGTGCTCTAATTGAATTAAAATACAGTGTGGAGAAACAATTGATGTCATTCGGAACTATTCATTCCATTTCTGTATGCTGCTGGACCAAAATACCACATAACAATGCTCAAGGCATCTTCAATATTTCACAGTTAGAATTTTCCTCCCCAAATAGTTTCTTTAAATATATACAATGCCTTGTTAACTACCTAAAGGCAAATAACAAGTTATTTTGGTTTGATGATAGTCAGAAGAGCTAGGAAGTAAAAATGGTCAAATTAGTAGCTATTGAAAAGAAGAGAAAGCTCTTCTTTTTTCTTTTTTGAATTACAGATTCAGTGCTCTCTCGCGACTTCTCCCAGACATAAAGACCACTCAAGGGAACTCCTGGATGCCCAGATGATGACTCAAGACTCTATTTAAATGGTGTATGTCTACTGATTCACACAACATAGAGAATTCTTCGTTTAATTCAGAGCTGAATCTTACCTCATTATATAAAATTGACTACTTTGTGGAACTTACCCTTCATAAAGTCAAACCAGAATGGAATTTAAGAGAAGGCATTAAGACCCAAAATTAGAGCTGAAAATTCTCCCAGCTATAATCTTACCAATTCCTTCCTCATATATCTATCACAGGAGTAAGTAGCTCAGAGTGGTGAAGTGATTTGCATATTTGCACAAGCAAGCCCGAATCAGGACAAGACAGCCAGTTAGAAACATTGAGCCCAGCACGTTTTGTGCAGAGCCCTGCTCACAGTCAGAAATTCCTGCCTAGGTTTTAAAGATGATTATTGAAATAACCCAAATAGAATGAAAGGGCCTCTCATTTTAATAGGATTCCAAGTCCTTTTTTTCAGGACCGTTTTCCTGTACAGATAGATACATTTCATCTTAGTTACCATTTTTCCTGCTATAAATCTAAAATTTTATCTTTTTTTGCAAGTCATCACCGTACAGCTACATCTGTGCCATGTAGTATCTGAATGAACCTCCCAAATGGCTTTCTAAACCTGTTGCAGGTCAAAATAAAAGCTTCTGGAAGTAGCAAGACAGATTTGTCTGAAATTTATATATGAATAACTGCTAATTGTGTCAGTCAAGCCAACTGACTTCTAGAAAGAACTTGCAATGTACATTTAGTTTCCAGTAAGATTTACACCCTCGAAAACCCTGTACAGGGTCGCTATGGGTCGGAACCGACTCGAAGGCACTTAACAACAACAACAACAGTATCAGTGTGAATCAGAAACTTATGGTAGTTGCAAGAGATTTCCCCCATAAAATTACTACTTCAAACAGAGCAACCAGAAGAGAAATATTGAGAATGTTCACAATTATGACATATGCAACTGATGTCACTGAAGAATGTGTGTAGAAATTGTTAAATGGAAAACTAAACTGCTGTGTAAATCTTCACCAAAAACACAATACAATGTCATTTTTTAAAATGACAGATTCAGTGTCCTCCTCCTTTTTCTCCCAGATATACAGACCACTTCAGGGAACTCCTGGATACCCAAATGATGACTCGAGACTCCAGTGAGAGCATGGAAGTGGTTTTCCTTAGAAACATTAAAAGCCAGCTGACAGACAGAGCTTCAGAATGTCAATATTTTACTGGAGCTTGGAATATATTTTTAAGCATTTACATAATGCCAGAGAAACACACAAGGGGGGAAATCTATTAAAGTCTCAAATTTCTACACTGGGCATACACATGTACTTCTTACTTGCGTCTCTTATTTTAAAAAAAGTTAGCTTCTTACATGCATATTCACCTTTCACATTTTCCATGTAATTTTGTATATTAGTTCATATGATCCATACCCTAAGTTAAGGTTAGATAAGCCTGTCTTATTATTCCTGCATGAGTTAGGGGTCTCTAGACAAACAGAACCAGAAAAACACACACTATATCAAGATATTTATTTCAAGGAACTGGCTTTTACAGTAGTGGGGATGGCAAATTCAAACTGTAGAAAAGGCAGTCAGCCTGAAATTCTCAGTGCAGGATATCCATATTGCAATCTGGCAACAGATTTTCTTCATCTTCAGGGAAACCACCATTTTGCTCTTAAGACTATAAACTAATTGGATCAAGCCCATCCAGAGCATCGCATTAATCTCCTTTCCTTAAATTTAATTGGTTGTAGATGTTTACCACCATAGCAACACTTAGATTGCTGTTGTTGTTGCTAAGTGCCATCGAGATGGTTCCAACCATAGCGTTTCCCAGGAGCAGCTGGTGTACTTGAAGCAGTGACCACATGGTTCAAATCGACTTTGCAATCCAGTGCATGAACCCACAGCGCCACACCAGGATGCGAAAACCTACATTAGTGTTTGGCTACAGCAACTAGGTAAGGAGCCCTGGTGGCATGGTGAATTACAAATGGGGCTGCTAAATGCAAGGTTAGTAGGTCGAAACTACCAGTTACTCCATGGGAGAAAGATGAGACTTTTGCTCCAGTAAAAATGCATACCCTTGGAAAACCTATACAGTGTCACTATGAGTCAAAACCGACTCGGTGGCACACAACCACACAACCACCACCACCACAATAACAGGGCCGTATATAAGTTAGAATCGAATCAATGGCAGTGGATTTTGGTTTTGGGTTTATAATCGACCCATGTTGACAGAAAATTAACCATCACAATCCTGTTTAGATGAGGAACTATGATTCAAAGAGATGAAATGACTTGGTCAGACTATGGCAGAGATCGAATTTAAATAGTCATCTAAGACTGCTGTCTCTCTTTTAAGAAAGTGGAAGGACTTACTTGGAGAAGACAAAAATATTGGACAATGGGTAGAATCAGAAGATCCATCAAAGATACCTGTTTAGTACTGAGGTATGTGAATTCCACATTTAGGGGGTATCTACTAGTAGTATTTCACATACCCTGAAAACTCCTCAGTACTAGCACTATGGTAGCTAATCTTATTATCACTCACTTATTCAAACATGTTCAGAACCAGTTCAAAACCTTCATCTTCCCTTCTGTCTCATCCACCACATTTAGTTATTCACAAAGTTCTGCAAATTCAGCTTCTTCAGTGATGTTTATCTATGTCCTTATCTTCATCCTCATATTTAGTATCTAGTTCTGCCCCTCATTACCTCTCACCAGGAATCTTAAAATAAACCCCTAACTAACTAAACCTTAAAATAAACCCCTAAGGGCTCAGGCCCTTCAAACTGCTGCCAGTCTCATTTTCCTAAAATCTGATTCCCTCCCACTAAACCAATAATCATAAAGCAACTCCTTCTTGTTAAATGTCATCGAGTCAGTTTCAACTTATAGCAACATTGCATAGGGTTACCAAGGAATGGCTGCTGGGTTGACCCCGCCAATTTTGCTAACCACAGTCCAGTGTCGAACCTATAGCACCACACTAGGACCCCTTAGCTTGGGCAAAGCAAGTCGATCATACGTTGCCCCAATCTAACTTCTATGCTTTTATCTGTCCAGTGAAGGAAGAGGTGTGGAGGATTTCCAAGATTTCCTTTCAGTTCTGCCATTCTATGATTCTGTAATTTGCTACAGGAAATGATGCTTTGAGATACATGACAAAAAACCTGTTTCTGAACTTTCCAAAATCTCCTGTCAAGGCAGAGGAATCAGTGTTCAAAACAAATCAGTAAAGTGTTGACAGTCAAGAGAGAAGGCAAGCTAGCTATCCACCCGGAGAGAATTCCATTTATCCTGCAAACTGCAAGCCCCAAAGCAGCATTAATATGATTTTTTTTACCCAGGAGCCCTGCATATTTAGGATTGGGAGGCTGTGTACACTAAGGGGCTGAATTGAAAAGGTGAGACCATTACTTGCATTAAAAATTAATTAGTTGTGGTAGGGAGAAAAAAAGAAGAATGTGTAGCACAGGCAGAAAGTACTAAATGCCAGGCAGCCAGAGAATGGCAAAATCCTCTCATTTCTCCCCTCCCATCCATCCTTCCCACACCTGCTGTGCTCTTCCTTAACCAGCACTGGGGCTGAATTACATGCATTTGAATAGTGATGGAATGAGATCTATTTCATGACTAATGTGATTGGCTGGGTGCAAACTGATGACTCTCTCCAATTAATCAGCTTTTCAGTGGATTCTGTGGCCACATGTGGACACAGGAGGCTAGTGTAACTGATCAAACTGGAACCCCATTTAAATTATAGACTGATTCTCCTCTCCTTTGGCCCGTCTGGGTCTTTTCTTTCAAAGGCAGCCCTGGGACCTTGGCCCCTCAGGCACAATGCCAGGCTGAAGTAGGCATTGTTAGTTACCAAGCTCTGAGAACTCTGCTAGTCTTCCCATTTTATGCTCAAGCAAATCCAGAAACATTTTCCCAAGCTTATGTATCATTCAGAGAGCCGACAAAGAGGAAAAGGATACAATTCCAGTTCATGAAAACAGGTCGTTTAAAATCCCCAAACCTCTCTTGGATGGGAAGTCATAGGCTCTGTTTGCATGAAGCAAGAAGAAATGCATCGAAATCTTGGAAGAAATAGGTTACTTAGAAATGTTGTTAAAACATTTAAAAGAAAAAACAACCAACAACCAGAAACTTCCCATAATTTTTTTGATGAACAATAAATACAGGCTGCATTTATCACCCAGTTTAACAAAAAAGGAGAGCTTAAATGTACAGATATTTGAGATTTGGGGTTCTGCCTTCTAAGTATAAATATTTAGACAAATTTGAAATTTGTGAAGCATTATTTGCTATCTTATTTTATTCCAGATGTTTTTTCAAAGATCATTTATCACTAAAAATATTTAAGCACAATTTGATATTCATATCTGACACTTATATCACAAAATGTTTTATTTGTCTAAGATAAAGCAATTCAAATAATGAGAGAAAGTCTATAAAACTGACTCTAAATGCATTACTCTGAATTTCAGCATTTAAATCTCACCCTGGGTTAGGAACATAATTTGTGTTTGAAAAAGCCGGATCAAGGCCTAAATACTGAATTATAAACAAGAGAAAGGAGCAAAAGCGTAACATTTAAAATTCCTTGTAGCTTTAAAAATAGTAGTAGAAACTTTGCTTGTCATAAGAAATCTATTTCTTATTTTCCTAGTACATTTCTGAGATGGAAATCACTGACAGAAACAGCAGTCTTTTACTTCAGGGATTCAATCCATATCTTTACAGCAAAGAGCATTAAATGAATGAGAGACACTGGGTTTCTCCTCATGTTTGCCTATCTGTTCTTCTGGACTTTCAAATACTTATGGGTGGTGTTTCAAATTGGGATATGGTTACCTTAGTTTTCTCAAATACAGCACTGACACAAATACCACATACATATATGACAGGTGGAAATACAGCCTTTATGTCAAAACAAAACCCTTGTGATTTAAGGAGCTCATGTTTCTCTCATAACATTCCCAGAAGTGAATTTCAGCCTCATTTATCCATATTAGGAGTACTGGTATAAAATTGTGGGATAAGCACTGGACTGCTCATTGCAAGGTCAGCAGTTCAAACCCACCAGCAGCTCCTTGGAAACCAGCTATGGGGTTGCTGTGAGTTGGAACCCACTAGAAGGCACTTAACAACAACAGTTCTCTTCATTAAATAATTTGAAAATATTACTTTTGATCATTTTGCTTAATAAAAGTCTGAGCCATGGCTAGGAAGTTATGTGTCGAGTGTGGTAGGACCCCAAACCCACTGCCATGGAGACCGACTCATAGTGACCCTATGTAGGGTTTTTGAGGCTGCAAGTCTTTATGGGAGCAGACAGCTTCATCTTTCTCTAGGGGTGGCGGTGGGGAGGTTGAAGACTGTTAAGCCTACAGTGCTACCAGGGCTTCTGTGTTATTTTTAAGTGCCTATGAGTAGGTTCCTATATAGGGTTCAAAGAACGGCTGGTGAGTCTGAACTGCCGACCTTGCACTTCAAACCGACCTTGAAGTCAAGTGCTTTAGTCCAAAGCACTACACCAGGACTCCAATAATCAGAAAATAACAACTGAAACTTCCATCTACTGTAAGGCAGTTTGCAGCCAAGTCTGAGACGGGTGGAGTTCCTTGTTGCCAATTGATGAACAGGTATGTGGTGCTCCAGATAGGCTTATGGAAAGAACTTGTGGCAGTCTGAGGCTGGTGCAGGTGACAACCAACCACCCTCTTGGACCTTCCCCATCCTGTCACGTTTTTCCCTGGTCCCTCTTGCTCTTGGGGGTCTCAGTTACACACGACCCACAAGCATTCGTTTAGAATCTCTTTCCTGCAAAGCTAAAGAATCCTTCCGAGGCAGCAGCAGTCTGTCTCCATGAGAGGAGAAGACCCTTTGGGGGTTGGGGTGCACTGGCTTATAAAGGTATGAGGTCTCTTTCTCGAGGGGTGGGCTACTATATATTAATCAGGAGGTGTGGTATGTTGAGTATTCATGGTTTATTCAGGCTTCTTGGAAATGGGGTGCCTTCTGCAGTTGTCAACTTTAGGCTCTATCTTCACGGGTCATATGCCTGTAACCAGCTACTTCTATCAGGGGTTCAGGCTCAGATAGCCTTTCCTCTGCCTTCAGGCTATTTTTCTGTATGTTATCATTCTTGTTGGACTAGAGATGGCCTCCCCACTTTCAGCGGAACCCAGGGGAAGAGAGGCCCAGCAATCAGGGATCCTAACTTGTCCCTGGCAATCCTCACAACCTTCTTCTCACATCCCCCTCCCACAGCCCGGGGTTAAAAAAGTGACTTTTTCACTCATTGTTGTTGTTGCTGTTGTTAAAGCTATTTGCCAAGCAGGGAAGGAATCCTGACCAAGAGGGGCTGCTGTAGAAACTCCCGGGTCAGCTGGTGAGGAGGGCCTGCTTGCTGCCAGGAACCAAACCTCCACGTCCACAGGCACCAAGATGGAGAGTTACCACTAATCCACTGGACTGGGGCAGGGATGGGAGAAAGGAACTTGCATAGACATATAAAAAATACTATCTTATTTTTCCTATTAAAATGGAAATACAAATACTTGTACTCTGTTTACAAAATGGAGAGAACTGAATACAGAAAAAATGAGGAACTTAAGATTGTAAAGAATAGAAAAGGAATTAAACAAATAAGAGATCATTCAAGTCTGAAGTCAATGTGTAAGGGAAATTTCTCTAATTGAAAATTATTTGTAACTAAAGATTAATGGGCACCCTGGTGGCACCAGGTGCTGAACAAAAGATCAGAGGTTGGAACCCACTGTCTCCGCCATGGGAAAAAAAATCTGTGATCTTCTTCTGTGAAGATTTACAGCCTCAGAAACCCTTCTAGGCAGTTCTACTCGCTCCTGCTAAGTGACTGTGAATCAGAATTAACTTGAGGACAAGAGATTTTTGAGTTTTTTTTGGTAATATATTAGTAAGAGATTAAGAATTACCTTTATTAATAAACAGTTTTGTTGTTGTGTTATCGAGTTGCTTCCGACTCATGGTCACCTTCTATCCGGATTTTGAGGATAAGCAGTCCAGTGTTGATCCCACAGCACCACACCAGTAGCCTTTATGACTCAGTGTGATCCTATATAGTTTTCAGAGTGGCTGCTGGGTTTGATCCACCAACATTGCGGTTAGCAGTCCAGTGCTGATCTCACAATACCACGCCATCCTACAATAGCACACACTAGCAGTTATTTAAATATTACCTCTTAAAATATCTTATAAGAGTTCAGGGTTTTTAAGTATATTCTCACCATATTTCTAATCAAGTAAGTAGATGAATCAATTCACTTATGAAATGAGTTTGTTTTTCTTAAAAAAACAATCTGATCAGCTCAGTGAAAATCATAATACTTTCTTAATGTTATCTGTGGAACATATAGCATAATCAGGAAAATAGCAAATAAATAAGCACATTGTTGTTGTTGTTCTTAAACGTCATGGAGTCTGATCCATAGTGACCCTATATAAGGTTTCTGAAGAGCAGCTAGTAAGGTTGAACCACCAATCTTGTTCAAACAGACCTTGTGGCTGAATGCTAGAGGGCCACACCAGGACTCCAAATAAACACATGTTGTTGTTATTGTTAAGCACTGTCAAGTTAGTTCTGACTCATAGAAACCCTGTATAGGGTTTCCAAGGAGTGGCTGGTGAGTTTGAACTGCCGACC
This sequence comes from Chrysochloris asiatica, assembly GCF_000296735.1. Lineage (NCBI taxonomy): Eukaryota > Metazoa > Chordata > Mammalia > Afrosoricida > Chrysochloridae > Chrysochloris > Chrysochloris asiatica. The sequence goes on along the minus strand of NW_006408652.1, from coordinate 6,387,784 downwards.
TCATGGTTCAAAGTGACCTTGTGGTCTAGTGCTTTATGCCACAGTGCCACACCAGGACTCATAAATAAGCACATAAATAGTAAAAATTCACATTGAGGCTATGTAACATAAATGTAGGTGTTAAGAAGAGTAGGAATCCTGGTGTGTCGCTATAGGATAAGCACTGGCCTGTTAACTGCAAGATTAGTGATTCAAATCTAGCAACCATTCCTCGGAAACCCTGTGAGTTGCTATGAGTTATACAGGGTCACTATGAGTTGGAACCTATTTGATGGCACTTAAAAATAACAAGATGAATAGGATGACAAGAACAATTTAAATTATGGGTTCACGGAAATATTGGTTTCGAAGAATTTCCGTTGAAAGACAAGTTAGCCTTTTGAATGACAGGGGGAGAAGTGTTCCAGATGAAATGAGGAAGTCAGAGTTGGGTTTGGTGTCATTATGCACTAGATATGTATCTGAGCATGGTGACAACCCAAGCACATACAAAGACTGACTACATATACATGCACAGATAACATGACAACTTTGTATGGGGGTGTGGTGGGAGGAATCTCTCACACAGCACAGAAGAGTATTACTTGGCACACTGTTAGGGGATTGTGGCTAAACAGATGTGGACTATAGGAGATTGAGCGGGCATCTATTTGGAAATTTTTTGGATTAGTGAAGATAAGACTTTCTGTTCCTGCTGATTTATAGCCTTGGAAACCCTATACAGGGGTGCTATGAGTCGGACCACCATTCATCTGTCAGTTTGTCACACTGTGGTAAGTTGCATGTTTCTATGATGCTGGAAACTATGCCACCATTGTTTTAAATACCAGCAGGGTCACCCATGGTAGATAGGTTTCAGCAGAGCTTCTAGACCAACACAGACAAGGAAGGAAGAGAGTTGAACTACTTCTGAATGGTTAACCACTGAAAACCTTATTTACACCAGCTGAACATTGTCAGATCTAGTTCCAGAAGATGAGCCCCTCAGGTTGGAAGGCACTCAAACTACGACTGGGGAAGAGCTGCCTCCTCATGTCATCATAACAGGATTAGAGTAAAGATGATGGGGCACAACTCAAAATGAGTAGAAACATCCATTAATAATTGGAATATGGACTATACTAAGTATGAATATAAGAAAATTAGAATTTGACAAAGATGAAATGGAATGCATACAGATTGATATCCTAGGCATTAGGGAGCTGAAACGGACTGGTATTGGCCATTTTGAATCTGAAAATCATATGATTTACTAAGCCAGAAATTAAACACTGAAGAGAAATGGTGTCACATTCGTTATCAAAAAGAACATTTTAAGATGTATTTTGAAGTACAATGGTGTCTATGATAGGAAAATATCCACATGTTTACAAGGAACACCAGTTAATACAACTATTATTCAAATTTACATACCAACCACTAAAGTCAGAGATGATGAAATTGAAGACTTATACCAATTTCTTCAGTCTGAAATTGATCAAACATGCAATCAAAATGTATCAGTAATTACTGGCATTGGGAATGTACAGATTGGAAACAAAGACAACAGATCAAAAGTTGGAAAATATGATTTGGGTGATAAAATTCATACTGGAGATGCAAATAATTAATTTTGAAAGACCAATAACTTATTCACTGTAAATACCTTTTTAAAAACAGCATAAGAGATGGTAATACACATGGACCTCATCAGATGGAATACACAGGAATCACATTGACTATATCTGTAGGAAGAGACAGTGGGAAAACTCCCTATCATCAGCCAAAACAAGGCCAGGGGAAGACTGTGGAACAGACCATCAATTGTTCCTATGCAAATTCAGGCTGAAGCTGAAGTAAATTAAAACAAGTCCTTAAGAGACAAAATATGACTTTGAATATATATCCCATCTGAATTTAGACAATCTCAAGAATACATTTGATGCAACAGACATTAATGACCAAAGATCAGAAGATTCGAGAGACGACATCAAGAACATCATACAAGAAAAAAGCAAAAGGTCATTAAGAAAAGAAGAAAGAAAAGATCAAAACAGATGTCAGAAGAAACTTAAACTTGCTCTCCAGAATAGAGACGCTAAATCGAATGTAATAAATGAAAAGATAAAAGAGTTGTACAGAAATTTTCCATGAAATTTTCCAAGGGCAGCATAAGAATACAAAATCAAGTATTATCATGAAATATGCAAAGACCTAGAGTTAGAAAACCAAAAGGGAAGATTATATTCAGCATTTCTCAAGCTTAAAGAACTGAGAAAAAAAAAAAAATTCAAGCCTTGACTTGCAATATTCACTCAAGGATTCCATGGAAAAAATAATGAATGATGAAAAAGGCATCAAAAGAAGACGGAAGGAATACACAGATTCACTGTACCAAAAAGAAATGGTTTCTGTTCAACCATTTCAAGAGGCAGCATATGATCAAGAGCCAGTGGTAATGAAGGAGGAAGTTAAAGGTACACTGAAGGCATTGGCAAAGAGCAAGTCTTCCCAAATAGATGGAATACAAATGGAAATATTTCAGCAAATTGATGGAGCACTGGAGGCACTCACCCATCCATATTTGTGCCCATTCCAAAGAGATGGGGGCCAACAGAATGCCAACATCACCTAACAATATCATTAATATCACATGCAAGTATAATTTTGCTGAAGAAATATTTAAAAATGATGCTACAGTACATTGACAGTGAACTGCCAGAGGTTCAAGGTGGATTCAGAGATGAATGGAGAACAAGGGGTATCATTGCTTATTTCAGATGAATCTTGGCTGAAAGCAGAGAACACCAGAAAGAGGTTTGCCTGTGCTTTATTGACTATGCAAAGGCTTCCAACTGTGTGGATCATGACAAACTATGGAAACTATTGCAAAGAATGTGCCAGAACACTGAACTGTGCTCATGAGGAACCTGTACATAAACCACGATGTAGTCATTAGAGCAAAACAAGAGGACACTGAATGGTTTAAAACCAGGAAATGTGTGCACCAGGGTTATATTCTTTAACCTTACTTACTCAATCTGTATGTTCAGCAAATAATCAGAGAAGCTGGATTATAGGAAGAAGAATGTAGCATCAGGATTGGAGGAAAACTCATTATCAACCTGCAAAATACAGATGATACAGCCTTGCTTGCTGGAAGCAAAGATGACTTGAGATACTTACTGTTGAAGAACAAAGATCACAACCTTCTGTATGGGGTGCATCTCAATGTAAAGAAAACAAAAATCCTTACAACTGGATCAATAAATAACATCATAAATGGAGAAAAGATTAAAGTTGTCAAAGACTTCATTTTGCGTGGATCCACTATCAACACTCATGGAGGCAGCCTTCAAAAAATCAAACAATGTGCTGCATTGCACAAATCTGCTGCACAAGGTCTCTTTAAAGTTGTTCTAGAGCAAAGATGGTAGTTTGAAGACTAAGGCACACCTGACCCAAGCCCTGGCATTTAAAAAAGTCTTATATGTATGTGAAAGTTGGACAATGAATAAGGAAAACCATGGAAGAATTGATGCATAAGAGTTACACTTGTTGGAGAAGAATATTTAAAATACCATAGACTGTCAGAAAAACAAATATATCTGTGTTAGAAGAAGTACAGCAGAATACATTTTAGAAGCTAGGAGGATGAGATTTTGTCTTGCATCCTTTGGACATGTTATCAGGAGGGATCAGCATGTTACCAGGAGGGATCAGTCCCTGGAGAATGATATCATGCTTGGTAGAGTATTCGTATCAACGGAGAAGAGATTGAACTTGTCAAGGGCTTCATTCTTCTTGGATCAACTATCCACGCTCACGGAATCAGCAGTCAAGAAATCAAACTTCATACTGCATTAGGCAAATCTGCTGCACAAGACCTTTTTAAAGTGTTGAAGAGCAAAGGTGTCAGCTTGAGGACTAAGGTGCGCCTGACCCAAGCCATGGTGTTTTTAGTAACCTCATATGCATGCGAAAGCTGGACAGTAACTATGGAAGACCATAGAAGAATTGATACCTTTGAGTTATGGTGCTGGAGGAGAATATTTGAAAGTGCCATGGGCCAAGATGGCCAAACTTTGTCTCTCATACTTTGGACATATTGTCAGGAGGAACCAGTTGCTGGAGAAGGATATCATGTTTGGTAAGGTGGAGGGTCAGAGAAAAAGAGGAAGACCCCCAATGAGATGTACTGGCCAAGTGGCGGCATCAATGGACTCAAGTGTGGCAACAGTAGTGAGGTTGGCCCAGGATCGGGCAGTGTTTCATTCGCTGTGCATAAGGTCGCTCTGAGTCGGTACCGACTCGATAGCACCTAACAACAACAACATGAGACTCTGACATTCTATAAACTATGGCAGGAATGAAACTCAACCATTTTAAAATGTTATATTGCATTTGTGTGCCCTATAAAAACAGTGGGCAGAAAACAAAAGCATTGTATTGAGAAATAAATCCATTGTAAAACATGGGAGTGTTATATTAAAAACCCTGAATATGTCCCTGAACTCAGACTCCTAGCCTTACTCTGTTGTACACAGGGTCGTTCTGAGTTAGAACTGACTCGGTGACACCTAACACCAGCAGCAACCTCAAGATCTGTGAGGCAATGCATTCTAAGAAGGAACCCTAAGAAACTAATACACACACATCCTTTCTTTAGTGTCTTCTCTATGCCTGTTTGCACCATAGCAGCATCGTTAAGTAATTGTGACAGGGATCTGATGGCTCACAAAGTAAAAATATTTACTTTCTGGTCCTTTACAGAAATATAGTTTACCAACCCCTGACAATAAAATAAAGAGGCTTCTCAGGCCTTGCAATTTCTGAGATAGTCTTTTTCTCTTATTTCTGGGCTCTGCCTTGGCCCATATTTTAAATAGGACGTCACATTTTGAGTTAGAATTTATCTATTACTCTATGTTAAATGGAGCTCTGGTGTGGCACTGTAGAAGCACTGGACTGCTAACCTCAAAGTTGGTGTGACTCAGGGTCACTATGAGTTGGAACAGACTCGATGGCATATTATAACACCACAAAATATTAATCACTGTCTTGAAACTAACATTATGCAATGCTCCATGACATTGACAAAGTTTAAATTAACTATATAAAATTAATTTATTAAGAAGATGATGAAAGGGTAATTATTTTCCTTCTGAGTAGGCTTCAGTATTCTCCATAATATTCTAAGATTGACTTAACATAATGAAAACTGAGAAAATATATTTTATAAGAAGAATATCATTCAAAGACTCAAGACATGAATAAATTTAACAATCTGGTTAAAATGAAAAAGCAATGAGAATAAATTTATAAAAATGAAAACTTACTTCTTTTGATGTCAAATTGACTGTTTCCAAGTTACTCAATAAGATTAGAATATAAAAGTTAAAGTTATATCGTAGATTCATCACAGTTATACTTGATTTTGATGTATGAATTATCAAAATATAAATCATAAGATCTGTATTTAGTTTTGCAACATTGGCAGCACTTATTAGCATGACATAGATCATTGATGTTTGTTTGGGAGCAAACAAAGTTGGCAATATCCAACATTTCAAAAGAATGCATCTTTTGAAAGTTATTGCAATGACTACCATCAAAAACACATTTGTATTTTAACTCAGTAGATGGCCCTTGAAATTTCCATTTTTTTTTTTTTTAATTTGGCTACAACTCTAGTTAAAAACACTATACTCAGAGTCCATGACTCATGAACAAACAGAATTAAATGAATAGCATAAGACATTAAGCCCATTCACTGTGTGGGCTTAAATAACTGCAACTGGGCCTTCCTGCTTTTTAGATTGCAATATCTTCTTTTTACAGCAACACAATGGTGAGTACCAGTGAAATGGATACCTAATTAGGCAATTGAAGTGTTATTGCTACTGAAATAAAGTATAGAAATAATTGTCGCTGTTGTTGTTAAGTGCTGTTGAGTTGGTTCCAACCCATAGCGACCTTGCTTAGGGTTTCTGAGGAGCAGCTGGTGAGCTTGAACCACCGATCTTGCGGTTCAAATCAACTTTGCATTAACACACAGCGCCACACCAGGACCCATAGAAATAATAACCATTTATTAATCACTTCCAACGGGTCGGCCACTACCTCAGGCTCTTTATCTACACAGTCAGATTAACTTTTCATAGGTCTGTGTAGGTCCCACTGAAACTATAATTTTCTTCATTTCACAGAAGAGGACAGAGAGGCCCTGAACTCTCACCAGTTGTAGGTGATAGAATTTAGACTCAAACCCATATTTGTTGGATGAAAAGACCCATACTGTTCATGGTTTAGGAAGGAGCACGTTTCTGTTTCTGGTGATGGAAAGTTGGGCAGTGGATACTGGTGATGGTTGTGCAGCATGACTGATGTCACTGAATTCAACACATGAAAATTCTGAAATGGCCAATGTTATGCTAGACATATTTTGTAACCAATAAAAAAAATCATTTCTGTTAATTATTATGCAACAAAAAAATCAGACAACAGAATTCAGAAAACAAAATTGCCATTATTCTGCATATGACTATAAAAGCAACATTTCATTTTATCACCAAGATTATCAGAATATATAAGAAATTATGTATCATCAACAACTACATGTTTTAGTTATTCATTTAAATGAAGTAACATTCAGTATCATATTCCTACACGGCTTTACAGTTTTCTCAGGGCCTGATGGGAAAAGTAGAGTGGTGTCCACTTTTCTGTGTATTGCAGCCAACATAATAGGACTGCAGTAGTTCTAAGGGGCACCTGAAATCATTCTATTCAATTCACAGATTAAATCAGGAAAAGTTAGGTGAGCCATGGACAAGAGTTTTAAAAACATTCCCAGCAGGAGGACCCCAAAAATCTGCCCTCTTCACAGCTCCAGTCAGCAGCAAGCAGCATCTATGGGGGTGATTCATCTGTCCTGGGAGGGCACCTTTCATAGTCTGGTAGGATTTAGCTGAGTTTTATCTATGACTTTCATAGCAAACTCTCTAGAGATTTCACTCTGGCAAGTGTCCCTTCCCTATTGTGTGTGTGTGCTTTATGGTTTTGTAGTTGATTGAGTGATAGTTTATATAGGAGCACATTGGTTTTACACTCATCATTTCATTGCAATGATTACAATCTCCATGCTTCATCATTCAACAGTGTTTGCTTCTAGTCACTCTATTTTGTTTTGTTTGGGGGTGGGGTGGGGATGAAATGTACACCAAAACACTCAGGAATATGTAATAATTTAAATAAGGAAAGGGCACATTCTGCAAGCCTGCCTCCTGGCTGCCAGCACACAGCCTTTCTCTTTCCATGAGGACTCTGACAACCCTTCTAATTGTATCTCCTTCTACTTTACCATTCATACTATTTGCTTGCAACAATCAAAGAACTGAAGTCCTTCCCAAATCCAAGGCTCATCCATGTCTCTGAATAGCCCCTTTGCCTGACATCTAAGGTTTCTTCACACGGTAAATTCCCAATCATCTTTGAAGACTCAGTCTACATGCTCCAACCTTCAACAAACAGCAGAGATGAAAAATAATGAATGAGTGTGAACTATAACTATCTGTAGAGATATTCAGTAACTCCAGATTCTTGGTTTACATAATATCTCCTGGTTTTGTATACAACACCTTATTCCACATACTTACTCAAAGCCCCACAACAATTCTTCCCCTTCTCTCTTCCACACCATTACTTTTTACTCTACACTGGAGAATTCCCTTCAGCATACAAAAGCAAATCAATTATTTGTACCTTATTATTAAAAAAAGAAAAATCTTTTTGACTTCACTTCACCCACCACTAACTACTTCACTTCTCTGCTTTCCTGTGTGACAAATCCTTTTTTTTTAAATGGTCAATTCTTGTTACTTCTAGGATCTCACCTGCTAAGACTCCCGCACTCCTTGTTCAGTTGACCCCAGGTACATGGTTCCCTGGTGGTTACGCAGAATGTTTCACTGCTTCCTCCACTGGGAGAGTTCTTTCAGATCTTGTTTCCTCATTTCTTTTCAGTGTCCACTCCATTTTCACCTTCTTACTGAAAACGATTTGAACAAAACAAAACAAAATCAATGAAAAACAACACTCCCTCAAAACCCAACATTTCCTTAATCTCCTACCCTGCTTAGTTTTCTCTGTCTAGTCCTTATGCCCTGGTGTGGCACTGTAGGATAAGTACTGGATTGCTAACCACAAGGTTGGCAGTTCCAGGCCACCAGTCGCTCCTCAAAAATCCTATATAGGGTCACCATAAGTCAAATTGACTCAACAACACAAACTGACTCACACAACAATTAACATTAAGTCCTTTCAACCATCTACTGTCATTGGGTGGGCGTTTTAATATAACCAGAGCACAGATAATTTTTGTCTCACCCTCATATTAAAATGAATTCAATATGATTTATAAATATGGGGATATAAATGACTGCTACTCATAAAAACATGACAAAAATCATTCCTCCCACAACCTTCAATTCAGCTGGGCCACACAGAATTCAAGACACAATATTCACAGTTATAGGGTTTATAAAGGAAGTTAACAGTAAGGGTCAAAAATGCTCAGGGCAGTCTCTCCTCAGCAGTGCCCACAGGCAGGCCTCTCTCTGCTCAGGCAAAGCTATAAAGAGCAACGCCCTAAGGGCACACCACTCTACCTTAAACATCAGCCTGAAGGCGCTCGGCTGTAGTTCCTTGGATCATCAAAGCCAGCACTTAGGAAAAAACTCTGCCCAGTCACTCAGCTTTACTTGTTCCATGAGCTGGGACTTTCACTGCTCTGTCGTGTGTTCTGGCTCTTAGTTGTAGTCCTGTTGCTTCTCTAGCCACTCCTCTGATAGGACAGCTTTCTGTCCCTGGGTTAAGAAGGTTCAACGCACAGGGCTCTTTGGGGTCCAGAGGATATACTCCACTCCTGGCTCTTTTTCTTCAATGGTAGTGAAACCCCTACCCCTCCCAATTCTGAGATGGCTTATTTTATATTCATGTAAGAGTTCTAGTTTTTTACAATCATTATAAAGGCTGTTAATCACTCACAACTAAATTACATAATCCTATCAGCATGTTCTTCTACGTACTGTTGCCCAGACCCAGCAGGGCAGACACGTTTGGTTGGAGTTACAAAGACTGTGGGTAGAATAGCCAAATGAAGTAATGAATAGCTCTGCATTACTTTGTTGTTGTTGTTGTTAAGTGCCGTGGAGTCGGTTCCGACCCATAGCGACCCTGTACAGGGTTTCCGAGGGTGTAAATCTTTATGGGAGTAGAAAGCCTCATCTTTCTCCTGCGGAGCGGCTGGTAGTTTCGAACTGCTGACCTTAAGGTTCGCGGCCCGAGTCGTAACCACTACGCTATAAATCCCTAGATGGTACCTACTTACTTTGTTGTTGCTATAAGGAGCCCTGGTGGCAAAGTAGGTTAAAAGTTGATCTGCTAACTTAAAAGTCTGCAGTTTGAAGTGACCAGTTACTCCACAGGAAAAAGATGAAGCAATCTGATTCTGCAAAGATTCGGATTCTTGAAAACTGTATGAGGCAAATCTATTCTGTCTTATGGGATCTCTGTGCACAGGAATCAACTCTACAGCAATGAGTTTTAGGTGTTTGTTTGCTTTAATATTGCTATAAAATTATTCCCTAACAAAAATAAATTGTAGAACTAATTTTAAAAAACACATGACATCTTTGATTTCAAAGGGTTCAGTGTTTCTGGACATCATTTCATTTTTAAAAATAAGAGACATTCACATGGCATTTTAGTATTTTAAAGGAGCCCTGGTGTTGCTGTGGGATAAAAAGTGGGTTTCTAACCACAGGGTCGGATGTTCAAACCCACCTACCACTGTGTGGGAGAAAGATGAGGCTTTCTGCTCCCGTAAAGATTTACAGCCTTACAAACCCTATATAAGGTTGCTATGAGCCGAAATAAACTCGATGGTAATGGATTTTTCGTATTTTTTAGTTTTTCTCTCAGTTTATTTTCATCACATTAAAATCCCATGAAATACATAGAAAAGGTCCACCCTTTATCTGGGAAAACTGTGGCTCTATGAGTCAAGATTCAAAAACCAAACCAAACCCCTGGCTTTAGAGTCAGTTCTAACCCATAGTGACCCTACAGGGCAGAATTGCACTGCGTCATAGGGTTTCCGAGAATCCAGGCTTCTTTGGAAGTAAGAGGATATAAGGACCCTGGGTGATGCAGCTAACACACTCGGCTGCTAAACAGAAGGTTGGAAGTTGAGTTCACCCAGAGGCACCTCAGAAAAAATGCCTGGTGATCTACTTCTAAATAATCAGCCACCGAAAACTTTGTGTAGCAAGAGGTCTCCAGGAATCAGAATCATCGGACAATGTCATTAATATCTCCTGCAAGTAAAGTTTTGCTGAAGATAATTAAAAAACAGCTGCAAACATAGAGAACTTCCGGTGGTTCAGGCCAGATTCGGAAGAGGACGTGGAATAAGGGATATCATTGCTGATGTCAGATGCATCTTGACTGAAAGCAGAGACTACCAGAAAGATATTTACCTGTGTTTTATTGAGCATGCAAAGGCTTTCAATAAACTTGATGGTAGTGGATTTTTAGTATTTTTCAATTTTTCTCTCAGTTTATTATGTGGATCATGACAAGCTATGGAAAACATTGAGGAGAATGAGTATTCAGGTACACTTTATTGTGCTGTTGCGTCTCAATTTACCCAGATGACCACTCAAGACTCTCAGGATCCATAAGGAATCCTTTATTAGCTGGCCAGCGACTACAGCCTCCCTAAAAGCGGGAAAAACTGCAGCCCCGACCCAGGTTTTCAAAGAGTATTTATACATAGGCAATCTGACATTATCTTGTACGCATGAGCTGTTAGGGTGGGGGCTAGGAGTACTTCAGCTGGGACAGTTACTTCTCAAGATTAACTTGGGGCTAGGGGTACATCTGCCGGGACAGTTAGTTTTCAAGATTAACTTTGGCTGGCTGTTCTCAAGGTTAGCCTTGGCTGCTGGCCACAGTATCCTGTGAGTCAGGCGGGCCCACTCAGATGTGAGGAATTTGCATAAGCAGTGTCACAGAATCCAAATTTAGCCAGAGTTAAGGGGGAGGGGGTTTCTGCATCCAGGGGAGTTGTTGATGCTACAAATTTTTCCCACTTCAGCCTGATCCTTTCTTAAAAATTAGTTACCATAGGGCAATTGGTCCTTACAGTGCTCATGAGGAACCTGTACACAGACCAAGAGGCAGTTGTTCAAAAAAAAACAAGGGAACACCGAACAGTTAAAATCAGGAAAGGTGTATGCCAGGGGTATATTCATTCACCATACTTATTGAATCTGTATGCTGAGCACATAATATGAGAAACTGTATTAGACGAAGAAGAGCGTGGCATCAGGATTGGAGGAAGACTCATCTGCTATATGCAGATGATACAACCTTGTTTGCTAAAAGTGAGGAGGGCTTAAAACACTTACTGATGAAGATCAAAGACCACAACCTACTGGATGGATTTCACCTCAACGTAAAGAAAGCAAAAATTCTCACCACTATGGCAGTAAATAACATCATGATTAATGGAGAGAAGTTAGCAATTGTCTTAGACTTCATCCTGACAGACTGCATAGAAAAAATGCCACAAATACAGTCACCATGGAAGTTCTAAAACAAAATTTCTGGCCACCATAAAAGAAGGTATGAAGAAATTATCAATTATTCTCTATTGAGTATGCATACTATTGGCTAGGGACCTTTGCACACAAGAAAATAACCCTGTTTTCCTATATCAGAACTATTTTCTGAAGAGGCACATAGCATGAATGCTTCCCCACCACCACCTTTTTTTAAATGCTTTCTGAATGCAATGATGTAGCTAAAAAGAACATTCTTTGATGTTACTGGGGCAGGCAGAAAGGGGGAGTAATTCACTAGCTGGCTAGAGAGTGGGGGAGTAATTCCTTAGAGAGTAAACACACATTAACTTGGGTGATGGAGAAAGCAATATACAAGAAAAAGATGGTTGGTAGGTGAAGGCAGGGGAAGACAGCTTAGTGCAAGAGTTAAAGGGATTAGAGGTAAATACTGTTATATATGTTGTTGTTGTTGTTGTTGTTGTGTGCCGTTGAGTTAGTTTTGACCCATTGCAATGTTGTATAGGGTTTCTGAGGAGCAGCTGGTGAGTTTGAATCACTGACCTTGCAGTTTAAACTGACTATTATATACACAATCCCACAATAGCATTAATCCATGGACAGATACATAGGCTGACCAGGTGTAGGAGCGAGCGTGGGAGTACAGCCAAGGATATATAAAAGCTGGATAGAGGATATTTGTACATGGGGATTTATTTCGGCTGCAAATATATCCATCAATGTTATGGAACACGTTGTTGTTACTGTTGTTAGGTACTGTCAAGTTATTATCTACTCGTAGTGACCTTATGCACCACAGAATGAAACACTGCCTGATCCTGGGCCAACGTCACAATCTTTGCTACACGTGAGCCCATTGCTGCTGCCATTGTGGTAATCCATCTCATTGGAGGTCTTACTCTTTTTCACTGACCCTCCACTTTATCAAGCATAATGTCCTTCTCCAGGGACTAGTCTTTTCATATTATCAAATATGCCTGAAGTATAAGAGACAAATGTTTGGCCATCCTGGCTTCTGATGTACTTCTGGCCGTACTTCTTCCTACACACATATGTTTGTCCTTTTAGCAGTCCATTGTTGTTGTTGTTGTTGTTAGGTGCCGTCAAGTCAGTACTGACTCATAGACACCTTATGGCAGTCCATAGTACTTTCAATATTCTCCTCTAACACCAAAACTCAAATGCATCAATTCTTCTACGGTCTTCCTTATTAACTGTCTAACTTTCACATGCACATGCAGGTACTGAAAATACCATGGCTTGGGCCAGGAGCACCTTAGTCCTCAAATTGACTTACTATCTCTTGAACACTTTAGAGAGGTCTTGTGCAGCAGATTTGCCTAATGCAATATGTAATTTGATTTCTTGACTGCTGCTTCC
>NW_006408652.1:6370684-6374677 GCF_000296735.1 Chrysochloris asiatica | reverse complement strand
AGGTGAAACCCATACTGAAGCAAGTAGTCTTTGATATTCATCAGTGTTTTAAGTCCTCTTCACTTTCGGCAAGCAAGGTTGTATCATCTGCATATCACAGGTTGTTAATGAGTCTTCCTCCAATTCCTTGCAATTTTCCTAGATTCATACTTTGTACATTCCATGTTCCAATTATTAATGGATGTCTACAGGTGTTTCACCTCATTTTGAGCTGTGCCCCATCAGCAAATCAAAGTCCCAAGAGCTTTACTTCATTCGCATCAACTCTACTTTGAGGAGGCAGCTCTTCCCCAGTCCTATTTTGAGTGTCTTCCAGCCTGAGGGGCTCATCTTCCAGCACTGTATCTGACAATATTCTGGTGCTCTTCATCATGTTTCAATATTCAATATTCTGGTGCTATCTGACAGTGTTCCACTGCTATTCATAATATTTTTAATGCCTAGATATTCATAAGTTATCTGTCTCTCCTTCTTCCTAGTCTTTCTTAGTCTGAAAGCTCGGCTGAAACCTGTCCACCATGGGTGACACTGCTGGTATTTAAAATACCAGTAGCATACCTTTTAAAATCACAGCAACATGCAAGCCACCATAGTGCGTCAAACTGACAGACAATTGATGGTAGTGGAGCATATAGGGGCAAAATTATGAACAATTCTTAGACATTACCAAGCACCTTGAGGGAATGAGTTGCTGGCTCCCGGATCTTAGAACCATAGTCTCAGGGACACCATGCTCAATTGATGCAATATAGTCAACAAAGATAATGTTCTATTTCCTAATTTGGTAAGTAGTGACTGGGATCTTAAAAGCTCATAAGCAACCATTTTAGGTATGTCCCTATATGAAGGAAAGAAGAATGAAGAAAATTAAAGATATGTGGAAACAATTTCTCCAAAGGACTAATGAATGATGTGATCATCAATATCTGAGACGCTGAGATCAGAAGAACTAGACGGTACCTGGATACCACTCCCAATTGCCTAAAAAGGGATCAACCATATTCAAAGGCCCTGGATAGAGTGGAAGAAAATGAGAAACAAAACTCAAAGTCAAAAAACAAACAAACACCAGGCTTACTCAGCAGACAGAGACTTGGTAGAACCCTGTGACTATGGCCCATGGTCACCCGTCAGGTCTGGAACTGAACTCATCTTTGTGGCTCAGTTGTCAACCAAACAATACATAGGTATATATGAGATGTGTGTGCCATACAGTGAACAACCATTTGAGATGAAAAGGGCAGAATTTACCCAAGAACAAAATTCAGAAGAGTTGGGAAAGTGGGAAAGGAGGAAGAATGGAAATAAGAAATACAGTGAGGAAGTGAAATAAGTAATGTTATATTAAAAGGAGACCAACCATTAAGATGCGACCAAGTGCTTGTAAATTGTTGACTGTCAAACTGATGATCCGCTCTGCAAACTTTCATGTAATTCACAACTGAAAATGTTGTGTGTTTTTGTTTTTGTTTTGTTTTTTTAAATGCAAAGGTATAAGAAGCAGAAAGCATAGGATGTCTCTTACAGCATTTCCAACTCAAAAGTTTATCCTGCAAAGATGTTGACAATGAATAAGTCCTGTAAGAGGGACACTGTGTTATAATTTGTTTTCTATGTTTTAATTTTTTTTCCAAAGAAAATATTACAGACTTTTGGATAGTAATATCCCTTTGTAGAATCAGATATGGGCACTAGAAGTTAATATCCCTTTCTAGAATCAGATAACAAGACACTAGAGGAAAATAAGATACCTCCCTTCAGCTGAGCAATACTGTACTATTAAAATAAACCAGATTTTAGAAAAAATGGTTTGTGAGTGACTTACTACATCAAGCAACATTTCAATGTAATATCAAAAAGAAGGATGCTAAGAGCATCCAGGTAGAACATGAGGAGAACACAAAGGGAAACAATCTACATTGTTTAATGAAATAACCACAGATATGAATATAATTCTCACTATTTCACAACTAATGAAACAGAAAGCAATAACAACATGGTCAAGGAATAAAGAAAACACACCTATACTTGAAAAATACTCAGTTCAATTAATAAGGAGATTTTAGAAACATCTATTCATATAATTACTTAAAATCAAGAACAAGAGACTTTGACAAGCACAAAAACCATAACAGATTAAAGTTAATCTTCAGCATAGCAAAGAAAAATGGATAGTTATGAGAAAAATATCTGTAATCCACATAGAAGTTTGTGATTCTTGCTAAATGCTGTCAAGTCAGTTCCAACACACAGTGAATACATATAGGGTTTCTGAGGAGCAACTTGATGGGTTTGAACCTCTGACCTTGCTTGTGATTAGCAGTCCAGCGCTTATCCTACATCACTACACCAGGACTCCACAAAGAAAAGGCAGAGTAAAAATCTACACAAAAGAGCAGAAATAGCAAAACAAACCTTGCAGATTATCAAAATCAGTGAGGCAGCACGCAAACCAGAGAAACTCATATGTAGTTGTGAAGTTTGGAGGAGAGATAAAAGGGGAAAAAACAGTTGAAAATGTTGTTTGCATCTGTTAAATAAAGGCAAATTCTTAGACATAAGGAAAACCACATCTCAATTCCAGAAACCACAAGTGGAAGAGCAATGTTCTATCCCAATTTCTGATCTTGAATAACAAGACAACACAATAGCTTTAAATACTGTAGAGCTAGCCTCTAATACAGAATTCTTTTATTCTAATAAACTTGCATATTTAGAGTAGTGTTAAATTTACAATGTTACAAAGATATCACATACCCACATACAGTTTGCCATGTTGTTAATATCTAACATTGTCATGGCACATTTATCACAATTAATGAATGTACATTGATGCATTATTAAGTAAAATCCATAATTTATTCCATAATACATTAGTTTGTCATACTGTGGTGGCTTGTGTGTTACTGTGGCATCGATTCTGGAAGCTATGCCAATGGTATTTTAAATACCAGCAGGGTTAACCATGGTGAACAGTTTTCAGATGAGCTTCTAGATGAAAACAGACTAGGAAGAAGACGTAGATAATTAAGACTATTTAGTCATTGAAATCCTTATGAATAGCAGTGGGGCACTGTAAGATAGCACCACAGTATTGACTATTGAAACATGAGGAAGAGCACCAGAATATTGTCAGATGTAGTGTCAGAAGATGAGCCCTTCAGGCTGGAAGGCATTCAAAATATGATTGGGAGGAGCTACCTCCTCAAAGTAGAGTTGACCTTGATGATGCAGATGGAGTACAGGCTTCGGGACCTTCATTTGCTGATTGGGCAAAACTCACAATGAATAGAAACAGCTATATCCACTAATCATAACATGGAATGCACACACACACAAAAAAATGAATCTAGGAAAATTAGAAATTGTTAAAAATAAAATGGGAGAGGACTTCCGGTGCTTCCCTGACCGGGCAGCACAGGTACACAGGCTCCAGAGAATACGGGGGTGGTTTCGCACAGAGAGGCCCCGGCCTGGTACACAGACAGCCTTGGGGCAAACATAAAACATTAGGCCTTAACATTATGAGCTTGCTTTTTTAAAAAAAATATCAAACTGCTGAGGAGTTACAAGCATATTGAGCCTCTACCTGCCTGCGCTTAGTTCCCACCTCGGGGACTGCTCCACCCCTTGCGGAGCACGGAGCTCAGGGCTTGAGCGGAGCTGTTCAGAGGACGGATGCTCCCAGAGAGCTAGCGGGCCAACAGGAACTAGCATGATCCATCCCACGGGGGGCCTCATTGCCATGTTGGGCATTGTCGGATTAACTCCACAGCATACCACCAAGGAAAAGAGCTCAGAAGGGGCTGAAAGAGAGTTAGGGCACTAAAGACTTATTTACATTAAGCCATGCTTTTTTTTCCTCTCTTTCTTTGGCCCCTCCCCCTGTTGTTGTTTTTTTTTTCTTTTCCCCCATCGGTTTTTTTTTTCTGTTTTGTGTTTTGTTGTTGTTGTGTTGCTTTGTTTTTCTCTCATTATCACTTTTGTTTGTTT
>NW_006408652.1:6336831-6369649 GCF_000296735.1 Chrysochloris asiatica | reverse complement strand
GTACCAACTTGATGGGACCCAACAACAACAACAAAATACTTTCTTCCTAGTGTGAGTTATAGGATAAGCACTAGATCCCAAGGTCAGTTTGAACTGCAAGGTTGATGGCTCAAATCTACCAGCCGCTTCTCAGAAATTCTATATAGGGTTGCTATGAGTTGGAACTGACTTAATGGCACTAATCCAAAACATACTTTATTCAGATTTCCTTAAATTTTACTTAATGCCTTTTTTTCTATTCCAGAATATCCCCCAAGACACCATACACATTGCATTGACTTTCCTTGTCTCCTTATCTTCCTCTTCGATAACAATTTCTCCAACTTTCCTTGTTTTACTGACCTTGACTGTTTTAAGGGGTCCTGGTCAAATATTTTTGTAGTAGGTTCCTGAATGGGTGTTTGTCTGCTGTTTATTTCTCTTTAGACTGGGATTATGGGTTTTGGGGAAAGAAGATTACAAAGTGTCATTTCTATCATGTTCTATCAAGAGTACATGCATATGAATTACCATTGATCTAGTTAACATTGATCAGGTGGCTTACAGAGTGTTTGTCATGCTATTCAACTGTGAAGTTACTCTCCTCCCTCACTGTTCCCATACTGGACTATTGTGAAGGGAAGTGAATATTCAGAGTCCACACTTAAGGAGTAAAAGAGCTATGTTGACTGAGTGGGGACTATCTATATAAATGATTTGGATTTTTTTCTGTACTGGAAAATTGTTTCTTACCACTCCATTTATCCATTTATTCAAACATTTATTTATATCAGTATGGACTCAAGTAAATGGTATCATTTGTTTTCTGGCTCAAATTGTTCCAACTTTGACCACTGAGAGCTGTTTCATCTTGCTCCTGTATCTTTGACATACTTCCATCATTGTGTGTATGAGACCTTTATCATTGTGTGTGTGTTTATCACTTCCTTATTTTTTGGCACTATATCTTGTATGTTTCCTACCCCAGTTGTAGAACCAGATATTTCTTCAAGGATCTGGTTCCTTTTCATGAAGGAACATTAATTAGAAACCAAGATCTGTGAATGAAGTATACTCATTACTACTGGGATGCTCTCGCTTCTAAGCCTCCTTAGCTTTGTTGTTGTTGTAAGTGCCATCGAGTCATTTCTGACTCATAGCGACCCCATATAAGATTGCCAAAAAGCGACTGGTGGGTTTGAACTCCCAACTTTGTTGTTGGCAGTCAAGTGCTGATCTTACAGCAACACACCAGGAGTCTCCTATCTTAGTTTATAGGGCAAAAAATTATATGTATGTATATAAATCTATAGATATTTCTCCCTACACATCTGTTAGTTTGTTGTACTATTGAGGCTTGTATATTGCTGGGATTATGGAAGCTTTGCCACTGGTACTTTAAATACCAGCAGGGGTACCCATGGTGGACAGGTTTCAGCAGTTTCCAGACGAAGACAGACTAGGAAGAAGGAATGGGTGGTTCACTTCTGAGGGATTAGCCACTGAAAATCTTATGAATTACAGAACTGTCTGACATAGTGACAGAAGATGAGCCTCTTAGGTTGGAAGATACTCACAATATTACTGGGAAAGAGCTGCCTCCTCAAAGTAGAGTTGACCGTGATGATGTAGATGGAGCAAAGCTTTTGGGACGTTCATTTTCTGAAGAGACACAAGTCCAAATGAGAAGAAACAGCTGCCAAAACCTATTAAAAATCAGAATGTGGAATATACAAAGTAATAATCTATGAAAATTGGAAGTCATCAAAAATGAAATTAAATGCATAAAGATCAATATCCTGGGCACTGGTGAGCTGAAATGGACAGGTGTTGGTTTACTAAGCCCAGAATGACAAATTCAAGAGGGTACATCACCACCACCACCAACACCACCACTTGTCTGCCTTAGTCTGCAAACTCAGCTGAAACCTTCCCACGCTAAGTTATCCTGCAGGTGTTTCAAATACTGGTGGTATAGCTTCCAGAAGAGTACTGATGTGGTACTTTGGGATTGGACCGAAAGGTCGGTTTGAATCACCAGGTTGGTGGTTCAAATATACCAGCCACTCCTCAGAAACCCTATTCAAGAGTCAGAATCGATTTAATGGCACTTAACAACAACAACAACAAGATAGCTTTCAGAATCATAGCAACATGCAATCCACCACAGTATGACAAACAGATGACTGGTGGTTCATGGATGCGCTAGTCAAGAAATCAAATGATGCATTACATTGGGCAAATATGCTGCAGAAGACTTCTTTAAAGTGGTAACGAGCAAAGATGTCAATTGTGGACTAAGGGGCACCTGACCCAAGCCACGGAATTTTCATTCTCCTCGTATCCATGTTAAAACTGGACAATGAATAAGAAGAAATAATGCACTTGAATTATGGTGTTGGCAAAGAATATTGCAAATACCATGCACTACCAGGATGACAAACAAATCTGTCTTGGAAGAAGTGCAATCAGATGCTTCTTAGAAGCAATGTTGGCGAGACTTCATAACATGTAATTTGAATATGTTATTAGGAGGATCCAGTCCCTGGAGTAGGACATCACATTTGGTAAGGAAGAGGGTCATTTGAAAAAAGGGGGAAACCCTCAAAGAGATGGATTAGCATAGTGGCTGCAAGAAATAAAAACAGTCAGGATCGGGCTGGGCTGGGCAGTGTTTCATTCTGTTGTACGTGGGGTTGTTATGAGCTGGAACCGACTCAAGTGCAATTGCCAAAACAATGTAAGTATTTTTATAATTATCCATTTACATTATATTAAGCTAAACATGAGCTCAGAATAATGTCTCCAACTTGTTTCGAGTATCAGATGGATCATTTTAACCTTTTCTACTTACTTGTCTGTAACCTTGCACCCCACTGTAAGAAAAAAATCTGGCTCCCACCATCTGCTATCCATTTATCTAATATTCAATCCCCATATACATGTTTAGTGATTTCAGAATTGTTGACCAATACCCTCATGGTAAATAAATTTATCAGCTACAATATAGTGTTTATGTTTAATTTCTTCTGTCTTTAGTCTTACAGACTTAGGCAGGTCTTCTAGAGAAACAAAACCAGTGAAATACACACACACACACATATATAGTTATGTTGTGAAGTGCTGTGGAGTCAGTTCTGACCCATAGTGACCATGTATAGGGTTTCCAAGGAGCAGCTGGTGAGCTTGAACTGCCGACCTTGCAGTTCAGGCTTTGCAGTCTGATGCATTCACCCACAACGCCACACCAGGACTCCATATATATATATATATATATATAGAATATATATAAAGTTTATATCAAGGAGATGGCTCACAATTGTAGAGCCCCAAGTCCCCAGTGGAAAAGAGAGCTCCATTATATTGGGAGTAGGCCACACCCCCAAGGAAACAGCCTTTCAATTGATTGGCTGCCCAGAGCCAGTCATCATATAGTTAACTATGCCTGCTCACAGCTAATCATCATAGAGTTAACTATGTCTATATTAGGTTTCACCATGGGGATAACCACATCTCAATTGCCAAACCACTGGGAATCCTGGCCAAGTGAAGTTGCCATAAAACCTTAGCTACCTATCTCACAGACACTACTCATTTCCAAAGTTACTTGGCTCAGCACTTTTCCCCCACCCCCCACCTCCCCCTTCAGTGAAATGAAATGCAGTTCAGTGATTTTGTTTTCACAGTCTGCATTCTAGCCTGTGATTCCCCAACTTGCCAAATGATTTTTCACCAGTGCAGTGTTATGTAACCAACATTACAATATCATACAGATTAGCTGTTCCTTTACCCAAACTCCTGGCAACCACTGCCCTTTTAACTTTTGAAATCATTCTGCCTTTTAAAGAGGTAAGTAACATAGAGTTATACACTATGGAGTGTTCTCAGACTTGCTGCTTTCACTTAGTAAAATGCATTTTTTTCCCTTTAATTCAGAGCAAAAGCATTGACAAAATTTCCTGATTAAAGTCTCCTTTGGCTCCATTTTTTTTCCTGGCCTCCTCAGACACATAAACAACTAAAACAGAGAACTATAACCCTGTCAGTATTCATTACAAAATTATGGAGGAACATCAAAGAGAATACATTCATCGTATTGGGGCAAATAACAGATGTAAGTAATGGCAAATTCAAAGACTATTCAATGTAAATTCTGCAAATATTTTTTAACACAAAAATAAGTGAAGGAATAAAATTAGCAAACTAGAGATAAAGGAGCACTTCTGGGGGAAGCTAAGTGCTTAAGGGGTCGGAATAAATTATAGATGACAGCACTAAAGGAAAATATGAGCATAATTTAAAAGACAATGGAATAAAATGAAAACAGAACAGACAGAACTAAGAAATTACAGGAAAAATATATAAGACCTAAAAAACCAGAAACAACCTATAGAATCTCAAAGGAATTTTTTGCTTGAGAAGCGTCATTATAATATAAAGAAGAAAGACAAAGAAATGAAAAAGATTGGAATGAATATGATAAATACGAAAGACAAACAACAAAGATTGAATCTTGGATCATTAAATAAGAGAAAATGGAAGAGACCAACTATTCCAATATGTAATGTAGCGAAAGGCTCCTGACATTAATGTACACAATGAATTAAACAGGTTCAGTTGTGTTCCATGGGAGCACGGTGTCACTAGACTGTGAACCACAAGGTCAATGATTAGAGCCCACCAGCTGCTCCACGGGAGAAAGCTGAGGCTTTCTGATCCTGAAAAATGACCGCCTTAGAAACCTCATACATGGTTGCTATGAGTCGGAATCGACTTGAAGGCAGTTACCAACTGTGTTTCCGGCAAACATATCAATTGACCATGAAGTCCCATATGTGTGAAGTTATTGAAGATCGGGTTCAAAGACATAATCCTGCAATACTGTGACACAGGGATTAAGTTACTGAAGGGGAAAGTAGTAGGCTGACCTTCCACTTATCCTAAGCAACATTATGCTAGAAGACAATGGAATAAGGTCTAAGGCTTTTTAAATCTGCAGTGTTAATGACTGCTAGAATCATCATTGGGGCTTTTGTGTAAAAGCATGACAAAGATATGCATGGACTCAGAAAGGATAGCTTCACTGTGCCTTTATTGTTGTCAGTTCTGACTCATAGCGATCCTGTATAGGGTTTCTGAGGAGCGGCTGGTGTGTTTGAACCACTGACCTTACAGTTAGCAGTACAGCGCTTATCCTACAGCACCATACCAGGACTCAACTGTGTATTCACTGGGTGGAGGGGAAGCAACAAACTTTAACCAAAAATGTAATTCATCCACCTGAGAAATTAATATCAAAAACAATGCTTGAATGAAAATATAACAATGTAGACAGTGCAGTAAAGAACATTCAATCAACTTAAACAGAGGACAAGTTCTAATAATTTGCATAATTTTGATGTAAAATGTAGGCAAATCTATCAACTTCTAAGAAAAAACTATTTCATGCAATAATTAACTAGTTCCCGTACTTCCTTCCATCCTTGCCTCCCTGAAATCTGTTCTCAACAGAACAGATTGATCCTTTAAAACAGAAGTCAAATTATCTTTCTTCTCTGCTTAAAACCTCATTCTTCACCACCTCTTTTGGAGTTAAGATGAGTATTTCCATACAATGGTCTCCAGAAACCTTCCTGTGACCTTTCAGACCTCAACTCCTACTAGCCCCACCCACCTCTGTGCTGTTTCTAGAGACTGCCCTGCCTTGTATTAATCTACCGAGCCTGTTCCTTCTGCTGGCTTTGCCTCTGCCGCAGATGCCTGGCTAATTCCATGGTCTCATTCAAATCTTTGTTCAGATGTCAGCACCTCAATGAGGGCATTTCCAGTCAATCTAGTTAGCAGTACATCAATGCCACCCAATATGGTCCTACCAAGTCCCAAACTCTTATGCCCTGCGCTGTTTTCTTTCATTTTTCCATAGCATTTATAATCTTCTAAAACGCAACATAATTTATTAATTATATAAATGCAGGGGACTTAGTCTGATTTGGTGTAGATGTATCCCAAGTGCCTGTACCGATTCATGGCATACAGTAGACTCGAAAACGTTTATGTAAAGAACGAAAGAAAAATTATGATAGCTTAACTCTATCTAAGAAATAAGAAAGAGCGAGACTCCTAGAGAAACCTCAATTGTTTGTATCAGAGGAGGTTAGATGATTCACGTAAGAAGAAATAAGTGTCTCTTTCAAGGAATGGGATTGTAGAAAATGGGTATCTCTTTATTCATAAATTGATGCATACACTATAATTTTTAAAGCTAAGTTTATTAATGTTAAACATTAGAAGAGCTATGCCGATTATGTGAAGGTAACACATATTTCATAGAGAAAGGAAAAAATGTAAGTTTATCAGTTATAACAATATATGCAAGTAGAAAAGATATCTATTAAGAGTAAAAGGAAAGATGCTCAGATTGAGTCAAATAAAAAATCCCGTGTATGTGCTGTACATAAAAGACATACCCAAATAAAATTTTCTTGTGATGATAGACAAAAACAAACAAACACCAGTTATATGAAAACAAATATGCAGGAAATAACAATTAGCAGAGAAAATAATCAAACCACAAGATCAAAGTATGTATAGCAAAAACTGTGTGATAAAAGAATGAATGGGTAGAAACTTTCGTTGCCTGATAAGGTCAATGAGAAACAAAGCAAAAAGAATGTGCATGATATAATCAGTAATCAGCATTGATTAAATATACATCTAACACTCTACCCTACAAACACTAAGTGTTCTTTCTTTCCAAGGATCCTTGAAGCATTTCAAATATCAATCATATATTAGGCCAACAAAGAAATATTAATTAATTCCATATTGGAATATAGCTAGAAACAAATGTTAACAAAGACCAACCACTTAGAAATTTAAAATCTCTTTCCTATTTCCTCATAGAATTAAAAAGGAAATCAAAACACAGTTGCCAAATAACTTGAACTTAACAATGATAAAAGAAACATGGATGAAATCATATAAGCAGCAAAGATGAAGTTGGGGGAAAACGGAAAGATTCCTAATTTTAAAATAAATGAATAGGAATATATTAAACATTTTCTTCAAGACACTAGAAAAACAAAAATTATACTTACTCAAGGGAAGCAGAAAACTAGTCTTAATGGACATAAAAGCAGAAAATGATTATTTCTAAATTAAAAGCAATAAAAAACGAAAATATATAAGAAATGCTATATTGGAATTAAAAAACACTGATGAACTACCTACAGATGTTCTTAGAAATAAAGTATATCTAGCTGTTGCGGCAAGGAGCTCTGGTAGCATAGTGGTTACGAATCGGGCGGCGAACCTCAGTTCAGCAGTTCGAAACTACCAGCTGTTCCGCAGGAGAAAGATGAGGCTTTCTGCTCCTGTATAGATTTACAGCCTCGGAAACCCCATACAGGGTCGCTATGAGTCGGAACCGACTCCACGGCACATAACAACGACAACAAGCTGTTGCGGCAGGGAGAGTCAGAAAGAACTCAACTCGAAAATCTTAAAGAGCAAAGTTTATTGCCGGAGGCCAGAGTTCAACTCAAGCCCAAATCGCTCTGACCCTGAAGCGAGCAGGGGATAGGGTTTTATACAAAAAACACAGAGTGGTTAAAACAAACAGACTTGTCTTGTCATCTGGGGTGCAAAATTCCAGAAGACCTTTATCCTGTAAGTGCGAGTAAACTCACCAATATACCCTTATTCTGTTTGTGCAGCTGGGATGGTGTTTTTTAGCCAAGTCCTTCGTGGTTTTTACTATTTTTACATAGGGTGAGGTGGGAGGTCAGGGTGAGACGGAGCTGAAAGGACTTAGTGGATACGTAGTTTAAATGGGGGCTGTTAGTCATGCTATAACGTAGCTGCACTAAATTTGGATTTAGAAACTTAAAACACTCCAAGGATAATCAGGATCATTTATAAGCATATGGTCACCTTGATAGATACCAAAAGACACTTGTGGCAAAATTCAATCATCTAGATTTTTATACCCGCAATAATATAGAGACAGAAGAATGATTATTTCTAATATTTAAAAGTGCATACCTTAGATTAAAATGTCTTATATTAGAACTATTGATGTTAAAAATAACACAATATCTAAAACAAATCAGCAACTGGACAACAAATCACAATTTCTTAATTACAAGTGTATTTAAATATTTGTTGAAGTCTAAGTCCCCTCATTCATTTGTATTACTTTGCTTCCAATATTTATTATTTCAAATAAACTTCACAGTGATTTATTATATCCTTCCTTCCTCTATAAAACAGGATTTGATTTGAATTTGTAGTGCCTTATTTTTTTCATTAGTTTTAAAGAATAAATATTTATACATCAAAATTTCCCGCTGAAGAACCTGTTTTCCCCTTGAGTGTCTTTTACACAACTCAGAAGACTTTTATAATTCCCTTCATATAGGTCACAGTCTCATTATTTTCACTCAATTTATTTTATTTTCTATGATCTGCTCATTTCTTTTTCTTCCCTTTTTAAAATCTTAGGATCTGCCTTCCCCCTCCTAAATGTATGTCTATTGTCAATGGGATTTTTGTCATTACATTTTCTAATGGATTACTGTTAAGAAACTTAAAAAGGTTTCACTTGTTGTTTTAGAATAGCTTTACTTTTACAGAAAAGTTACAAAGATGTTTCAAAGTGCTCCTATACACATCCAATGTGGCAGTTTCTCCTATTGTTACCATATAATCAAAATTCACTGGCATCAAGTCGATTCCAACTCACAGTGACCCCATATAGTGTTTCTAAGACTGTATATCTTTACAAGAGCAGATAATCTCATCTTTCTCCAGTGGAACAGCTGCTGGGTTTGAATCAATGTCTAACTCACAGCCCCACCACGAATCCTTTGACATTGCATTGTAGTATGGTATATTTGTCACACCTAATGAACTATGGACTATGGTCCTGTCACTGTAGGACCAGCACTGGACTGCAAAACACAAGGTCAGGAGTTCAAACCCACCAGCTGCTCCTCAGAAACCCTACACAGGGCTGCTGAGTTGGAACTGAGTGAACAGCACTTAACAACAACAACAATGAACCAATACCGGTGTCCTGGCATGGTACTGTAGGATAAGCATTAGAATGCTAACTGCAAGGTCGGCAGTTCAAACCCACTCCTTGGAAATCCTATACAGTGTCACTCTGAGTTGGAATCGACTCTATGTCCTTACACTTACCTTGGCTGAGACACTGTAAAGTCACTTTTCCTTTCCATACTGTATGTCTCGGAAGTCTCTATGCACAGCCCACACTTAAGGTACCAAAGCTATGTTCCACCTCCTTCGAGAGAGTTCTTTACATACAAAGCTTGTCATTTATCTGTACTAGAGATTTGCATTTCCATGTGCATTCATGACATAAAACAATACAGATCAATTGAGACAACAGATGAAAATTGACCAGTAGTACACCAAAACATTGACAGTCACTATCTTTGGGTGATATAATTACAGGTCATCTGAATTTTTTTGTGCCTTGTTCTATGTTAAAAAATGCTCTGATTTTATCCCAACACCTCGCACTTGACTCAACAATTCCAGGAAACAGCCGAGCACAAATTCTGAGAACTAGAGCAGTACTAGACTACCCAAAAATGGTGCCAAATATGTACGACCTAGATACTACCACCAATCAGAATGGAACCTGAGGGTAACGAGCCACACCCGATAAAGGGGGAGAAAGAACAGAATGCCAACCGACGTTCTCTCTCACTCATAAGAGAGATGGCCGCTTCTCCTCTTCTGAAAAATGTACCATTCAGAGCTTAATAAAAATGTTGCTTGCAAAAAAAAAAATCTGATTTTAAACAACATTTATGTTTATCACAGTACTACATTTACATAATTTGAAGACTTAAAGACTATATCACAAGGTTGTTTTGTTTTTGTTTTTAAATCAGGGATCTGCTCTATGTAAGTACTCTATCAAGCCATAAAGAAACAGAAAGCTCATTTGTTTCTTCCCAGTGGTGTTAAGGTATCTTCTTTCTTAAGGTATTTTCTATTTTAGGTTGGTCACTTTCCCTCGAGAAGAATGCTCCAAGCTTCTGTTTAGAGAGTACAAGTCAGTATTATGGTATACATGTAGGATATCATGTAAACCTTTAGGTTAGCAGCTGATTACAAA
Organism: Chrysochloris asiatica; assembly: GCF_000296735.1. Classification (NCBI taxonomy): domain Eukaryota; kingdom Metazoa; phylum Chordata; class Mammalia; order Afrosoricida; family Chrysochloridae; genus Chrysochloris; species Chrysochloris asiatica. Next base: position 6,359,520 of record NW_006408652.1, on the reverse strand, counting down.
CACCTTTCCGAACCCAGCCTCCTGGTATTGCTAGTACAATCAGAAAACTTGGGTGTTCAATGAAACTTCTTTAAACCAAGAAGTATCACGCGATAGTATTTTCACACTCATCTATCAGTTTGTCACACTGCGGTCGCTTGGGTGATGCTGTGCTGCTGGAAACTGGGCTGCTGTTATTTCAAATACCAGCAGGGTCACACGTGGCAGACAGGTTTTAGCAGAGCTTCCTAAATAGGAGCAGAACATTGTCTGATATAGTGCCAAAAGACGAGCCTTTGGGTTAGAAGGCACTCAAAAGACAATTGGGAATAAGGAAAAGGAGGACATTTTCCAATGGGATGGCTTGATAGAGTACTTACAACACTGGATTCAAACACAATGATTGTGAGGATGACATAAAACTGGGCAGTGTTTCAATCTGTTGTATACAGGGTCACTACCCGTAGTAACTGACACAACATTCCCAAATGACCATTTTTGTTGTTGTTGTTGGTAGGTGCCATCGAGTCAGTACCAACCCATAGCGACCTTATGCACAGCAGAACGAAACACTGCCCGATCCTGGGCCAACCTCACTACTGTTGCTACGCTTGAGTCCATCCATGCTGCCACTTGGCCAATCCATCTCGCTGGGGTTCTTCCTCTTTTCCTCTGACCCTAACCTTACCAAACATAATATCGTTCTCCAGTGACTGGCCACTTCTAACAGTATGTCCAAAGTATGAGAGATAAAGTTTGGCCATCTTGGCCTCCAGGGAGCACTCTGGCTGCACTTCTTCCAAGACGGAGCTATTGGTTCTTTTGGCAGCCCATAGCACTTTCAACATTCTCCTCCAACACCATAACTCAAAAGCATCAATTTTTCTATGGTCTTCCTTATTCGCTGTCCAGCTTTCGCATGCATATGAGGTCATTGAAAATACTATGACTTGGGTCAGGCGCACCCTTGTCCTCAAGCTGACATCTTTGCTCTTCAACACTTGAAAAAGGTCTTGTGCAGCAGATTTGCCCAGTGCAATATGACGTCTGATCTCTTGACTGCTATTTCCGTGAGTGTTGATAGTTGATCCAAGAAGAATGAAGTCCTTGACAACTTCAATCTTTTCTCCATTGATAAGAATGTTGTTTATTGGACCAGTGGTGAAGATTTTGTTTTCTTTACATTGAGATGCAATCCATACCAAAGGCTGTGCTCTTCATCAGTAAATGTTTTAAGTCCTCTTCACTTTCAGCAAGCAAGGTTGTATCATCTGCATATTGCAGGTTTTTAAAGAATCTTCCTCCAATCCTGATGCCATGTTTATCTTTACCTTTAGTAAAACTTTACTTGCATAGGATATCAAAGAGATTGTCTGATGATTTCCACATTCGATTGAGTCACCTCTTTTTTTTCTTTCTTCTTTTTGCTTTCTTCGTGTATGATGTTCTTGATGTCATCCCACAACTCCTCTGGTGTTTGGTCGTCAGTGTTTAATGTATCAAATATGTTCATCAAATGATTTCTAAATTCAAGTGGGATATATTCAAGGTCCTATTTTGGCTCTCACGGACTTGTCTTCATTTTCTCCAGCTTCAGTTTGAGTTTGCATATGAGCAATTTGAGTCTGTCCCTGGCCTTGTTTTGACTGATGATATGGAGCTTTTCCATCATCTCTTTCCGCAGATGTAGTCAATTTGATTTCTATGCATTCCATCTGGTGAAATCCATGTGTATAGTTGTCTCTTATACTATCTAAAGAAGATATTTGAAATGAGCAAATCATTGGTTTTGCAGAAATCTATCATGTGTTCTCCAGCCTCATTTCTGTCACCAAGGCCATATTTTCCAGCTACTGATCCTGCCTCTCTGTTCCAACCTTTGCATTCCAATCACCAGTAATGATGAATATATCTTGATTGCATGTTTGATCAATTTCAGATTGAAGTTGGTAGAATTCTTCTATTTCATACTCACTGGCTTTAGTGATGGTGCATAAATTTGAATAATAGTGATATTAACTGGGCTTCCCTGTAGTTTCATGGATATTATCCTATCACAGACAGCGTTGTACCTCATGACTGATCTGGATATGTTCTTTTTCACAATGGATGCAACACCATTCCTCTTCAATTTGTCATTCCCGGCATAGTAAACCACGTAGTTGTCAGATTCAAAATGGCCAATACTATTCCATTTCAGCTCAATAATGCCTAAGATATTGATTGATGTTTATGCATTCCATTTTATTTTTGACAACTTCCAATTTTCCCAGATTCATACTTCATACATTTCATGTTCCGATTTTAAATGGATATTTACAGCTGTTTCTCTTCATTTTGAGTTGTGTCCCATCAGCAAACGAAGGTCCCGTGGGCTTTTCTCCCATGAGCTTTACTCCATTTATGTCATCACCGTCATTGGATTGGCAGCTCTTCCCCAGTCACATTTTGAGTGCCTTCAAACGCGAGGGGCTAATTTTCCGACACTATATCTGACAGTGCTTCTCTCCTATTCATAAGGTTTTCAGTGACTAAATATTTGGAAGTAGTTCATCACTCTTTCTTCCTAGTCTATCTTCGTCTGGAAGCTCATCTGAAACCTGTCCACCATGGGTGACCCTGCTGGTATTTAAAATACTGGTAGCATTGCTTTCAGATCACAGCAACTCACAAGCCACCACAGTATGACAAACTGGCAGACGAGTGGTGGAATGACCATTTTTAGTACCTCGTTAATTCCACTTCTTAAAGTGGCTTCATACCTCAATTTAACTATGTTCGTTGTGGCCTCCTTTTTCTCTACGGCTGAAAAGAGGCATGCTGACAGTGCTTTTCTGGCTCTTGCCTCAGAGAGAGACCACCACTGTTGTGATCACTAAACTCATCCATGACAAATAATTATTTTCACAGTGAAGTCACTCACTGTTGTATGATTGATTGACATAAACTCATTTATATCATTTTTAAATACAATTTGTGCTAATAGGTTTATTCTGCTTATATGAATACACAAGGGAGCTTCAAGACAAAATCCCATTAACTTTCAACTCAATGTTTCCACAAACTTTTTGATGATCCCTCATATTTTGATGAAAAAATAAAGAAAAGCAAAAGGCAAAACTCTAAGGTCATCTATATGTTCAAAAGGAAGCCCTAAACTCCCAAAGAAGAGGGGCCTGAAAGAAACTGAAACATAAGACAGTTAACCATCAAATGTCCAATGTGTCCTCTTGAGTCAGGAAGCATCACAGATAGAGAAAGCACAGACACTCTTCTGTTGTATATTGGAGCCCTGAGTTTGGAGAAAATTTTCCAAGAGAAGGTTCATGGAGTGCTGCCTTATTTGACTTGGGGAACTGAGTCCAAACAGTCCTAGGCTATAGGATAAAATGATCCAGACACTCTTCTGTTGTATATTGGAGCCCTGATGGCACAGTGGTTACAGCACTCAGCTGCTAACCAAAAGGTCCGTAGTTGAAAGATGTGGCAGTCTACTTCTATAAAGATTTATAACCTTGGAGACCCTGAGGTAGTTCTTTTAAGTTTTATGGAGTCATGAGAAGTCTGAATCAACCCTATTGCAGTAGAAATTTGGGCCTCTAGTATATGCCTGGAACTTCTAACAGCAAGCAAAGCAATTTTCAATGTTGCTATTGAATAAATTGGGAAATCAAGTTAAGAGGACATCATGCCTTGGAAGATATAAAACTGTTAAAATATTAATTTTACAATCTGCTCAAAACTTGAGTACTTCCTTTGTAATTGTTCACAGATTCATAAGATACACTTGATAAAATGAGAGCCTAGAAATATTCACCTTACCCCAAATCACACAAGTAATATAATGATAGATTCCATACTATAACCTTGGTGTTCTAGCTTCAAACATTTTATCCTATGCCAGTGTGGTGCATTCTAAGCAAATTAGTTTGTAACAAGACAGGTAATCCAAGATTACATTTGATGGCTCTATGATCTTAGGCATAACATTCATTTCAGTTGACTCATTCATAAACATGAGAATGGAAATATTTTATAGCATTGTGGTAAAAGTTAAGTAAGAAAATGTATTTGAAGCACAAGCCACAGTTGCTTAAATAATTTAAGTGCTCAAATACTTATTGTTTTAGTCAAAAAATAGTGATGAAGACTTATTATGAACCAAGCACAATACTAGATGTTGAGGTTATAATGATAAGCAATGCACATATGAGCCAGTGAGAAAGAGGTAATCAACAACTCTTGGGCATGAAGGACACAAAATGGATTACAATAATAATGATTTGAGTGTCAATAATGATAGTGGTTAAAACAAATGCTATTCAATCCTTGAGTGGGATAGAAAGGAATATCAGGAAACATGATTACAGGAAGCTTGTAAGCCCGTCTGCAGGCTATAACTGATTGGAATACCTAAAAGGGGTTCTAGAACTTGCCCAGTGAAACAGGCTGAGCCCATTCCCGAACCTTCTGAGGTGGGACATTCCCACTGGAAAGGACATGTAGACCATCCTGGAACAGCTAGAGCAATAGAAGATGCATCTTCAAAGAAAGAGCATCTGGAAAAATCCAAAACAATAATAGTACTCTGATTGGCTACTACAAGAACAAGCACGTTGTTTTCTGGGGAGCCATCAAGGCAAGCAATCAAGTGCCTTCAGAACAAACCCCACTCCAAGACTGAAACGCAAAGGGAACACATGAGTAGGCAGGTAAGATAGCTGGCGACCACATTGGTCTACTGGTGTGTGAAAGAGGGGTAAAGGCAGCAATGAAGATATGGGCTGAGTTCAACCATGTTCCACAGACTCCCATTGACTTGGAGATGAGAGAGAGAAGAAGAAGGGCTGATTGGTCCTAAGTGTGGTGAGACCTGGGGACACCTGAGCCCATGTACAAGGGCATAGCCATGGAGGGCAAGAGCTGAGAGGAAAGCATCCACATGATATGAAGTGAGGGGAGATGCACAAGAACATCCAAACTTGCAGATGGTACCCTTTGATCTAGTCTTGATGGCTTGGTGATCAGAACTCGACTACAGGAAGATATATATATATATATATATTAGATAGATAGATAGATATAGATGTAGATATATTTTTTTATATATAAAGGAAACAAGTATAAATTGCTACAATTTGATGAACTTGACCTATACTTATAGATATAGTAGCTCAAAATACCAACTGAGAGGGAAGAAGTCTTCACATCAAGTATCAATCCTATCCCCTCTCTATACAGGGCTGATAGGGACGGGGAATTTAAACATTGGCTACCTAAAGTGAGGGGGCAATAAAGGCACAAAATTACTGGCTTACAAGTTTTCAAGAGTGAGTTTAGTTTAAGAGTGTACGGAGTAAGGTAGAGTCGCCACTGAATAGTTTTCATCTTGTCTAGATGGGTCTGGTGAAAAGAGATGGGGATAAAATTCTTATGATTCATTAGAGAGTAATTGTTATGATGACTAATTGCGATGGTCACAATTGTAAAGGCAGAAGTTCTGTAACAAAAAGGAGGGAGTATTTAATTTTATAGTCCAGGAACAGAGGAGCCTAAGACCATCAAGGGAGAAAAGCACGAGCAGAATGTGGGACCCTATACAGAGAAGCAGTGACACCGGAAATGGAGGTAGAGATGAGGACGTGGAGAGAGAGAGGGGCTGAGGATTCCAGATTCAAGGAAAGAGATAGGCTGTGTGTTGGCAGCCAGGAGGCAGGCTTACAGAATATGCCCTTTTGTTGTTTAAATGATTATATATTCCTGAGTGTTTTTGTGTACACCCCCACACACAAACAAAACAGCAACAACAACAACAATAAAAAAAAACAACAACAGAGGGAATAGAAGCAAATACTGTCGGTTGATGATGAATGAAGGGGATTGTAATCATTGCAATGAAACGATGAGTATAAAACTGATGTTTTCCCATCTAAATCATCACTTAATTCACAATAAAATCTGTTTTAAAAAACAATAATTTTTTTAAAAAAAGGAATGCTATTCAAAATATTTAATGATGGTGCATCATAGACATTAACTTTGACCAGCCTAGATTTAAAGCCATGATCCCTTGAAAAAGAGTGGTGACAATGATAAGGAGAAAATAGATGAATGTAGATCAGTTTTGGTAATGAGTAAGTATTTGCTGATAGTATGAAAGTGGGAATTAGGGAAAAGAAGGAATGATGGATGATTCATAGGTTATGACTTCAACAACTGGGTAGGTTTGTTTCTGTTTCTGTTTTTTAGTGTGAAAACCTTTTGTTGACTTCTTACAATAGGTGACTTATAATATTCATTACTAATTGATTTTACTTAGCATAATATTCTCCAGGTTCATCCATGTTATGAGGTATGTTGAAGATTCATTGTTATTTTTGATGTTGCATAGTATTCCATTGTGTGTATGTTATTGTTGTTGTTAAGTGCCATTGAGTCAGTTCTGACTCATAAAGACCCCATGTAGGGTTTCTGAGGAGCAGCTGCTGAGTTTGAACCATTGACCTTGCTGTTCAAACTGACCTTGAGTTGAAGCCATACTAGGATTTGTGCGTATGTATCACAATTTATTTATCCATTCATCCACTGATGAACATAGAGGTTTTTTCCATCTTTCTGCTGTTGTGACTAGTGCTTTAATGAACACTGTTGTTGTTGTTAAGTGCCATTGAGTTGGTTCTGACTCATAGTGACCCTGTATAGAGCTTGTGAGTTTGAATCCCCTACCTTGTGGTTAACAATCCCATACTTATCCTACAGCACCACACCAGAACTCCGTGGGTGTGCATGCATCTATTTATATCATGGCTTTTATTTCTCTGGGATATATACCAAATAGAGGGATTGCTCTGTCGTAGAGAATATCTATTTCCAATGTTTCAAGGAAGTGCCATACCATTTTCCCACAGTGGTTGCACCATTTTACAGTTTACCAGCAGTGTATGAGTGTTTCAGTATCTGTACAGATTTTTGAGATCCCAATGATATGTTCATGTAAAAACCTTCAAGAAGGAAGTTGGATTTGAATCTAATCTCAGAAAGAAATAACTCTGAGCATCATTACCATACAAGTGGCATCGGAAACAAGAGTCAGGTAAGACACTAGGGACAGAGAGAGCCTAGAATAGAAAGAGGGCTCAGTCAAGATCTAGCCCTAGTACTCTCTTACAGTTAGAGTTCCAGAAAAAGAAAAGCGATCCGAAAATGAGACCAATGTAAGACTGAAGAAGTAAGAACAAAACCAGGGGTGCTGGCATCACTTTAGCCAAGAGAAAATTATTACCAAGGGGAAGTTCTACATTGTGTTGCATGATCCTTGAAGCAATAGATCTTTTAGTATAGTAACCATAATGCTTAACTCTTACATTTATTTTCTTCTTGCCAACAAAGTTGGTTAGTTTCCTTCAGCATAGGCACAATTTTGTCTATTTGATCATTGGTTAAGGCAGTAAAAATAGAGCTCATCAAAGATTTCAGATTGATGGGCTCTTTTTTTATTTTAGTGATCTGGGGAAAGTTTCCATTCCTCAATAAAAATGGCTTCATTACGGCACATTTGTACATTTTTAACCTAGAATATTTCACCAAAACTTTGTCTTCTACTACATTGATAATGAGAACACTTAACTGGGACATTTTCAACCAGTGTTCATTTCATATATACTGAACAACCATGAGGAGATTCATTTTAGCATTTGTATACAGGGTAGAGTTGCAGAATCCCCTGGCCATAAACTCAGGACTAGCTGGCTCGCTTTAGCACACCATATGGCCTGCTTAATTAATGACCACTCTGTAGTGGCACCAATAACAGCATGTGTTTTACAATTCATAGACTTTCGTGGTCAACAGGATTTTACTGAGATCAAGGACTGATTAAAATTGAAGTCATAAAAACTTAAAGTTAGAAGAAATTAAAATTAATATTACTTACAGATGATAGTGTTTGTCTTTCATCAAATCCAAAGAACAAACCGAAAAACGAGTAGAGCTGCCAAGCAAGTTCAGTGACGTAACTAACTGGCTCCATAACCAATAGGCACAAATTGATAGCTAGATAAAAGGTAATCCACTTAAAAATACAATGAAAGAAAACTTTGCATTTACAACAGCCACAAAATGTAAAGCACATAGACATAAACTCAATAAGAAGTGCATCGGTACTGTATTAAGAAAGTAATAACACTCAGGGAAGGAACATAAAAAAAGAAAGAAGAGAGAAGCATCTTTTGCTTTTGCCTTTGGATAGGGAGATACAAGACAGCAATAGTGATAATTCTTCCAAATTGAATGATAAATCCCATGCAATACTACTTGAAATTTCAACAAATGGGCAACTTGACGCTGTGAAAGTAAAACTTATGTGGAAAAATAAAATTAGTGATTATCCAGGAAAACGCTGAAAAAGGAGAGTGACTGGGAATATCAGTTCTACTTGATATTAAAATTCATTACCAAGCCACAGTAATTAAGGCAGTGTGTTACTGGCTCAAAAATTGACTGACAGATTGTTGTAACTGAACGGAGAACAGAAATAGGCTTTACTATCAGTATGGAATTATTCATAAATAGAAGCTGAGGCTTTACTAGAGGTTAAAGCACTCAGAGGCAAAAAGCCTCCAACTCACAGGGAACCTTTAGGACAGAGTAGAACTGTCTCATCTGGTTTCCATGACGGTAACCTTTATGAAAGCACATTGTCACATCTTTCTCCCATGTAATGACTGGTGGGTTTGAACCACCAACCTTTTGGTTAGCAGCCCAAGGCTTAGCAACAATTGTGAGATTGGCCCAGGATCAGGCAGTGTTTTGTTCTGTTGTGCATAAGGTCACTATGAGTCAGTACTGATTCGAGTCATAAGGTCACTATGAGTCAGTACTGTTGTTACCTAACAGTAACAACAACATTAAACCCAAAAACTCTAGTCATAATTTTTATAGGAAATTTTTCCATTACTTAATGATGATTTGAATTCACATTAATATTGTTAAAACTTAAGTATCTTTCTATAGCACAATAAGCAATAATAAAGGATATAGGTTTTAAGTAAAAATATAAAGGTAAACCTTCATACATCAAGTACAAAAACAAAACTAAAAATAAATCTCAGTGATGGGACTGTAGGAGGCAAGTGGGAAGAAGAAATGACTGTGCAATTCAAATGGCTTGTCCTTAGAGCTAAGAGACAACCAGGAAATAACAGCAAGAGAATGCACCCCTTTCTAGAAAAATATGAATTACCAGCACTGATGAAGAAATAGGAAACCATCACCAAGCTCCATTTCCAAATTTTTCCTTCACTTTTAAAAGAAGCTCAGTATCCCCCCAAACAATGACTCTCTTTCCTCTTCTCTCCTATTCTAGTTGTTGTTATTGTTAAGTGCCATTGAGTTGGTTCTGACCCATAGCGACCCTGTATATGGTTTCTGAGGAACAGCTGGTGAGCTTGAACTGCCAACCTTGCGGTTGAAACCAACTTTGCAGTCCAGCGCATTAACTCAGTGTCACACCAGGACTCCATGGCTTGTCCTTAGAGCTAAGTAATCTTTGGCATAAATAATCTTTGGCCTCTCTATATAATTATTGGCCTCTATATATTCACCTATTCTAAATGAAACAGGGGTGTTGAGAAATCGGAAGCAATGAGTAGGCTTTTAGCTTAGCTAAAATAAAATAGAACCAGCTTAGAACAGTGACTATAGCTACAGTTTAACTCCCTCCCTATCTATAATCCATAATTAATCAAACTTTTTTCAATATCCAAAGCAGAACTTATGCCAAAACAAAGGGGGGAAACTCTCCTCCCAAGAACAAAGGAAAAATCAGCAAACATGGCCAGTTGAACCATCACTATGTCCAGAATGCAACCACCCTAACTATGGGCATGACTGATTCTTAACAAGTGTATATCAGAATCCCAGAATCCGTTGAAGAGCCTTTCCGAGATATACATGACTATGCCCCACTCCTGGAGACTGAATTGATTAATTAATAGCTAACCCCCACCTTGGGACTACCAACAGGAATGAAATAGAATGGCTATACATCTCTTAGGAAAATCACTGATAACCACCAGTGGAAAAATCAATAGTGCTTGCTAGAAACAACATGCCTAGAGGGTCAGCATAACCCGAGGGAAGCAAACCAACAAAGAACTTCCTAAAATTCCTGACTCCTTCCCCATGCTCAAGATCCTTGTCAATCCTCCTCCTCCTTTTTCCTTGGGGAGGCAATTCTGGGAGATCACCGCTCCCCTGTCCTCTTATATATCAATGCACAATAAATGTTTGCTCTTTTCTCTGAGCCCTGTCTCTGAGTAGTGGCTATGTCAGCGGTAGTTGATTTAAAAAAAAAAAACAACTTTTTGTGGTAACAGAAATATATCATATAAATGGGATATTTTGTCCTTTTGTGTACCTCTTATTTCAACAGCCAGCTTTACCATTTTCAGACCTGAACCAAAACATTTTAATATTTAACTGCTTGGAACTCTTTCCCCCACTTATACGGTGGTTATATGAGGGGGCTTCTAAAAGTTTGGAGGGGGAAATGTCATCATCTTCCAATTCCATTTTCCACTGGCTCAAGTCCAAAGAAGCAAGGGTTGGAGGATAGCCCAGATGCAAGATCCAGACCCAGCAGAAAGGAAGCAAACTTGTGTAGTGTCCTTTATACTAGACACATGCCACAACCAAAGGAAACCTCCTTTCAATTGATTGGCTGTTCACAGCCAATCATCATAGATTTAACTACACTGCCCATAGTTTTTTAACCATCACTCCCCAAAACACCTTAGTAGAATAAAATTTGCATTTAATTATCTTCAGAGTAGGAGGCAATATGGTGATAATTTTCAGCAGTGTAATCTGGACAACAGAAGATTCTGGTTACCCAGCAGTGAGACTTAACTTATTGAAAGGAACCAAACTGTAGATTTTCCTTGTTCCCAGTCAATGGCTTTGGTGTAACATGAAAATAAAAGTATAATGGAACTATTAATCTTCATTACCCTAATAGTCCTTAAAGTACTGTTCGGGTAATGAAGACAGAACCTATTCTGGCTTCATCATGTGGTTATGGTCACTGCTAACTTCAGAAGCAATATCAGCCCCTCCCCACATCAGTGCTCTTTTATTTCTGTCTCTGAAATGAAGGGGATTTTCTGAAGGAAGAAGATGATGAATTTGAAAATCAAACTGATGTCAGTAGAGATTTGGCACTCTAGCCTGAAACTTGCAGCAGAAACAAGTCTCTCAAGATATTCAAAATATATACCAAAATATCTAACTTGTTAAATGCTGTCAAGTCGGTTCTGACTCATAGAGACCCTGTATAGGGTTCCCAAGGAGCAGCTGCTTAGCTTGAACCGCTGACCTGGCAGGTCAAACCAACCTTGCAGTCCAATGCATTAACCTGAAGCGCCATGCCAGGCCTCCTAACTAGGATGCCTCAAAGAGAACACATAATTTAGAAGAAACCCTTAAACTAATGCTTACAATATACTTAAACAACTAATTGGGGAGACTGTTTAGATTAAACATGGTTACCTTGATTAATTGTATTATCATATAATGAGATAAGTTTATTTTTCCTAGTTATGAAGTTATTTTCCACACTTGCTATAAAGGAAAATAATAAATCTGGTAGGTGCATTGACGTGCACTGTGTTTGATAAATCTGAGGATCTTATAGAAACTCTCTGGCACATGGAAGGGTTTGCCAGGCACAGAAACCTACATTAATCATTCATGATGATTTAACAGATATGTATTTAAGAGACTCAGAATATGGAAAACATTTCTCAGAAAACTGTTATGTTACTATCATAAGCAGAGATCATCTAAAGATCAACACTCACTTCAAAAATGAAATGTAACAGAAATTAAGTCACCTAGCTCTGGAAGCATAGTGGTTACACATTGGACTGCTAACTGCAAGGTCAGCAGTTCAAATCTATCAGCTGCCCGGAAGAAGGTGATACTTTACGCTCCTGTAAGGATTTACAGCCTCGAAAACCCTATATTGGGTCCCTACGAATCAGAACCAACTCAACAGCACATCACCGCCACCATCACCATTGGTAAATGGTAGAGTACTGATATGACACTGCAAAATAAGCACTGGACCATAACGTCGATTTAAACAGAAAGTTTGGTGGTTATGAGTCAGAATGACTAGACAGCACTTAACAACAACGGTGGTAAATGGAAGAATCAGCTCTCAGCAGAAATAAGGAGTTATTTGACGGACATACCACAATCTATTAACACAATACAATAACAATGAATTATTATAGGGACATATCAAATAGCTCTGGTAGCATAGTGGTTATGAGTCAGGCTGCTAACCGCAAGGTCAGCAGTTCGAAACTACCAGTCGTCCCACAAGAGAAAGATAGGCTTTCTGCTCCTAAAAACATTTACAGCCTCAGAAACCCTATGCAGGGTTGCTATGAGTTGGAACCGACTCCATGGCACACTACCATGACCACCACCATAGGGACATATCGGAGTCCTGGTGTGGTGCTGTGGGTTCATGCACTGGACTGCGAACTTGGTTGAACAGCAAGGTTGGCAGTTCAAGCTCACCAGCTGCTCCTTGGAAACCCTATAGAGGGTCACTATGAGTCAGAAATGACTCAAAACACTTAACAAATAGGGACATATCACTGTCCAAATCTTATGGAAACTTTGAGCTCTGCTCCCCACCCTCCTCCCACTGCTAAAACTTTTGGTTGTAAAATAAGTTTCTTTTTACAAAACCCTAAGAAACAGATAACTCAATTTGTTCCTTGGATCCATAATTATCTATGCTAAATGCCCTTCAGAGAGGACTCAGTTAGTTGCTAAATAATGAAAGACACAGTGTCTTTCAAGCTTGGTTACCCATTGGTAGCATCTGGGGAGCTTTAAAAAACTCCAATGATCTGGTCTCACCCTGTTGTTGTTGTTAGGTGCCATCGAGTCGGTACCAACTCGTAGCAACCCTGCATAGGGTTTTTGAGGCTGTAAATCTTTTTAGGAGCAGAAACCCTATCTTTCTCCTGTGGAACAACAGGTAGTTTCGAACTGCTGCAGAACAAAACACTGCCTGATCCGGGGCCAACCTAACTATTGTTGTCATGCTTAAGTCCTTCGATGATGCCACCTGGCCATTCCATTTCGTCGGGGGTCTTCCTCTTTTTCTCTGACCCTCCACATTATTAAACATGATATCCTTCTCCAGTGACTGGTCCCTCCTGACAAAGTATGAGAGATGAAGTTTGGCCTTCTTGGCCTCCAAGGAGCACTCTGGCTGCACTTCTTCTAAAATGGGTCTATGGTATCTTTTGGTAGCCTGTGGCACTTTCAATATTCTCCTCCAACACCATAACTCAAAAGCGTCAATAATTCTAGGGTCTTCCTTATTTAATGTCCAGCTTTTGCATGCATATGAGGTTATTGCAAATACCATGGCTTGGGTCAGGTGCACCTTAGTCCTCAAGCTGACATCTTTGCTCTTCAACACTTTAAAAAGGTCTTTTGCAGCAGGTTTTCCTAATGCAATACATTGTTTGATTTCTTGACTGCTGCTTCCATGAGTGTTGATAGTTGATCAAAGAAGAATGAAGTCCTTGACAACTTTAATCTTTTCTCCGTTGATAAGAATGTTGTTTATTGGCCCAGTGGTGAGGATTTTTGTTTTCTTTACATTGAGATGTAATCCATACAGAAGGCTGTGGTCTTTGATCTTCATCAGTAAATGTTTTAAGTCCTCTTCACTTTCAACAAGCAAGGTTGTGTCATCTGCATATTGCAGGTTGTTAAAGAGTCTTCCTCCAATCCTGGTGCCACATTTTTCTTCATATAACCCAGCTTCTTGGATTATTTGCTCAGCATACAAGTTGAATAAGTATGGTAAAAGAATACAGCCCTGTCGCACACCTTTCTTCATTTTTAACCACTCAGTGTTCCCATGTTCTCTTCGAACAACTGTCTTTTCGTCCATGCACAGATTCCTCATGAGTACAACCCTGTCACACATCTTTCTTAGTTTTAAATCATTCATGTTCTGTTCAAACAACTGCCTCTTGGTCCATGTACAGATTCCTCATGAGCACAATTAAGTGTTCTGGAATACTCATACTTGGTAATGTTCTCCATAGCTTGTTATGAGCCACACAATTTAAAGCCTTTGCATAGTCAATAAAGCACAGGTAAACATCTTTCTGATATTCTCTGCTTTCAGCTAAGATCCATCGGACATCAACAATGATATCCCTCGTTCCATGGCCTCTTCTGAATCTGGCTTGAACCTCTGGAAGTTCTCTGTCAATGTATGCTTGCAGCAGTTTCTGAAAAACTTTAGAAAAACTTTACTCTCATGGTATATCAAAGAGATTGTCTGATGATTTCTGCATTCCATTGGATCACCTCTCTTTGGAATGGGCACAAATATGTATCTCTTCCAATCAGTCAGCCAGATAGCTGTCTTCCAAATTTCTTAACATAGATGAGTGAGTGCCCCCAGTGCTGCCTCACTTTCTTCAAAGATTTCAGTTTTTATTCCATCAATTCCTGGTGCCTTGTTCTTTATCAATTCCTTCAATGAACCTTGGACTTCCTTCTTCAGTATCATTGGCTCTTGTTAATATGCTACCTCTTGCAACAGTTGAACAGTAACCATTTCCTTTTGGTACAGTGACTCTGTGCATTCCTTCCATCTTCTCTTGATGCTTTCTGCATCATTCAATAATTTGCCCTGAGAATCTTTCAATAACGTAAGTCAAGGCTTGAATTTTTTCTTCAGTTCTTCCAGCTTGAGAAATGCTGAGCGTGTTCTTACTTTTTGGTTTTCTGACTCCAGATCTTTGCACATTTTGTTGTAATATTTGGCTTTATCTTCTTGAGCTGATCTTTGATATTTTCTGTTTGGCTCTTGGACCTCCTTCCTCATTTCTTCCATTTGCTTTAGCATCTCTACGCTGGAGAGCAAGTTTCAGAGTCTCTTCTGGCATCCATTTTGACCTTTTCCTTCTTTCTTGTCCTCTTAATGACTTTTTGGTGTCTTCATGTATGATGTTCTTGATGTTATCCCACAACTCTTCTGGTGTTCGGTCTTTAGTGTTTAATGTATCAAATCTGTTCTTCAGATGATCCCTAAATTCCGGTGGGATATATTCAAGGTCATATTTTGGCTCTCATGGACTTGTTTTCATTTTCTTCAGTTTCAGTTTGAATTTGAAAACGAGCAATTGATGGTCTGTTCCACAGTCTGCCTCTGGCCTTGTTTTCACTGATAATGGAGCTTTTCCATTGTCTCTTTCCACAGATGGAGTCAATCTGATTTCTGTGTATTACATCTGGTGAGGTCCATGTGTATAGCTGTCTCTTATGTTGTCTTAAGAAGGTACTTGAAATGAAAAATCATTGGTTTTGAAGAATTCTGTCACCTTACCTAGAGCAATTAGATGAAAATCTGAGGATAGAAACCAGGCATGGGTATTTTTCAAAGCTCTTCAGGTGATTGTAATAGGCAACCAAGACAGGAAATCCCTGTGGTAGAGGATCTTGTGTGAGACCTTAAACCTTCCAAGCCTATGAGGGGGCTCCCAAATACTTGTGGAATAATTCTATGATCTTTTCATTCCATATTCTAAGAACACTTTGAAGCTCCCTCAAGTGTCTTGCTCTTCACTCTCCACCCCCACCTTTTTTTTTTTTTTTTATTGTGAATGATGTGATAGTTTACATGGGAGAACATTAGTTTTACATTCATTCTATTGTATATTGTCTCATTGCCATGGTTACAATCCCCTCCATGCGTCATCTACCAACCGAAGGGTATACCCTGCAAGCCTGCCCCCCACACGCCTCCCCCCAGTCTTCAGCACACAGTTCCTCTCCCTCTCTGAATCTAAAGTCCCCAGCTGCTCCATCGCTCCACATCATCATCTCTGCCTCCATCTCAGACATCACTACTTCTCTGGGTAGGGTCCCGGTCTCTGCTTTTTTCTGTTGATGGTCCTAGGGACCTCCGCTCCTAGACTGGAAAGTTAATCACTCCCCTCCTTGCTATAAAACGTCTACCTTTACATTTCCAACCCTCACAATCAGTCCTGATAACAATTATTCACTATATCCCCTGGCTCTAGGTTCCGTCTTGAAAGCTTGTAAGCCAGTTACTTCTTGCCTTTGTAGCTACCCTCCCCCCCCACCAACCATTTTGTGTAGACAATGTCCAAGTTGCCCATCCCTGTCTACTCTGTGTGTGGAGGGGGTGGGAATGATTCTTGCTGTAAGGATTTGTTCCCTCTTCCACCCCCACCTTCTTAAAGTACCCAAATTAAAGATGTCAATCAAGTGTCTGTGCTCTTTCTTTTATTGTTCTGCTGCTATTCATACCCAAAATTGATAAAAACTAAGCGGCTGCAGGATATAGGCAGACCAAGGCAAACACTGTATATGTGGGATACAGTCAGTGCTAAGGGAGCAGATGGAGATGGGAGGAAGCCAAAACTTTTTCTAAAAGTGACAGCTAGGACAGGACTTGAGAGTCAGCTTGCTTTGATCAACATTAGAGGAACTAGAGATGCCCACAGATGTTGATAATCCCCCTCCATCTTTAGGAAATAAAGACAGGGCCGAGAATAGGCTGGCAACTGAGGCACTCACTCCAGGCACAAAAAGTTAAGGGCTGACAAAAAACTTTCAAAAGGAATCATACTTTATGCAATATTTTAAATCAATCAAAAATACCCATGCTGGCAAAACATTAAAATTTGAAATCAAGAAAGGATCCCACCTTTCACTTACATAATTCACTCACTCATCTCATCCTAAACCTGGGTCATGCAGATCCTAGAACCCTACCCTGAGATAAACCCATGCAGTCCCCAGGCTTACCTGAAACCTCTAAGTGGAAGATACTCCATCATTAGATGACTAGGAAGAAAAAAAATTATGCCCTGAAGAATGCAACCCTACCTCAGCATAAAATACATGTCATGAAACTCACCATAGCTATACTAATAGAAATCAAAAGACTGTGAAATGAGAAGAAAGGATGAGGAAGTCTAAAAATTCCCCGCAAAGTCCTGCTTGGAGTGTGAAAGGGGTGCGGAAGAAAGACTTAGACTGGAAGGTGGAGGCAGCTATTTGCCCACTGCTTGACTCATAACTGTCTTATCTATTGATAACTCTGTCCCCAGACCAATCATCTTAAAAATGATCTCTTATGACTGAAATTCAAGAATAAAGGAGCATTAGCAGAGAGGTAATGTGGTAGTTAAGATTTTGTGTCAACTTGACCGGGCCAAGAATCTCAGTGGTTTAACAGTTTAAAATCCCTTGTGATGAAATATAACATAATACAATCACCTCCATGATGTAATCTGCAAAGAGCAGCCAATCTATTGAAAGGAGACATCCTCAGGGGTGTGGCCTGCTTCCAATATATTGGAAACTCAGAAGAAAGTTTGCTTGCTTTTTGCTGGCTCTGGATCCTGCATCTGGCTCATCATCTGACCTCCAGTTCATTGAACTCAAGTCAGTAACCTAGCAATGATTTCTGGAAAAGGTGAATATAATGTCTTAGGAGCCCTGCTGGCATAGTGGGCTATACATTGGGATGCTAACCAATTCCACAGTTTGAATCCACCCACTGATACACAGGAAAAAGAAGAGGTTTTTTGCTCATCTAAAGATTTACAGCCTCAGAAATCCTACTTTGGGTCTCTAACTGTTAAAATCTACTCAATGGCAGTGGGGTTGGTTATAATGTCTTAGAATTCTATTGCAATTCAGTTCAACCAGTACATAGAAAGACCTCATTTGTACCATGTAATAATACAGAGTGCTTGAGCTATGAAGACAAACAACACAGGTTCTATCTTCAAAGAGTTTACAGTAATTAAAATAAACAGGCCCATTTCTTGGACAAGGCTGCATTATGCCCCACACATTCTGGGTGATGGCACTAATGTTGTTGCTAAGTGCCACCAAATCAGTTCAACCCATTGCGGCCCTATATAGGGTTTCCAAGGAGCACCTGGTGAGCTTGAACCAATGAACCTGAAGTTCAGAGCAACTTTGTAGTCCAGTGCATTAGCCCACAGCACCACACCAAGACCCCGGTGGCATAAATACTGCACCTTAAGCTGTTTTCTGATCGTCATTAAAATTATATTTCATAAATTCTACTTTTTTTATTAAGCCCAAGGGCCCTCTGAAAGATTCCTACAATGTGGAATCTTTCAGTGGATGATTTTCTTGGAACAGCCTTCATTGGTTCTGATTCCCTAGGCCCCGTACACTTCTAGTGACAGCCAAGTAGATGGCGTGCAATAATCACAAAGTAAAATGGAGCAAAATCCTTTGACAGTGCAAAAGAAGGACGGATTCTAATCCAGATATGTGTGGTACTGGCAGAAATGGCAGAGCCTTCAAATGACCAAGAAGTGGTTATTCGTGGGGAAGGAATTTTATGTGGAGGGATGCACAAAATGTTATGGAAGCATAGAGAAGTATGATGGAATCACATTTTTTAAAGTCTAGAAGGTTGTGAAAAGGCACTGAAATTTTGAAATGGACTCAATGAAGAGACATCAATGGGCAGGTTTCCATACTGAAGGCTGAGATTAGTGCATCAGTAATTTAGTTCAGTGGTTTCCACAATGTGGATCACATCACACCTGAATTATGAGGATCACACCTGAAATGTCAATAGACACAAACATATTTAAATCAGGGTTAAAATAATGTGCACATGTAGAAACTGATGGTGTTTCAGATCAAAGCCTAACAAGAGCTTGATTAAAAAGTAAGATCAATTATTGAAAATATATAGGAATTAAAAGCTTCTTATGTGTTTTTTTTAACCTACACTTTAAATATTTTTTAAAAGCTTGAAGACTGTGGATGTCAAGTAATTTTTCCACTATTGCCTAAAGGTATATTCTTGAGAGTTGCAAAGCATTCTTTGTTTCAATAGTCTGTGGCAACAGACAAGATTGATATCAAACTGAATAATTCATCAACTAAACTTTGCACATAGCCATTAGCAGTAATTCTGATGAGGATGCATACAGAGAACTTGTTCAAACTTTTCTCCTAAATTTAGAATTGAACTTGAACTGTTCCTGATTCAAATTCCACTTGTTTGTTCAGGAGATTCAGGTTCCTCATTAAAAAGAAATTATAAGAAGAATTGATAAAAATTGAGAAGACAGCCAAAATTGAGAAGACAGCCAATATTTCCTTTTCCATAGGAAATTAACATGGATTAAAAATGTTTGGCAGTATGCTTTTTGTTTTTGTTTTCTTAGGTAAACATTTTCGAGATTCATCTTCTAAAAGTATCTCTTGGGTCCCAAGACTTGAATGTCTAATTTTGGCTCACAGGAGTATCTCAAGATTGTTGTTGTTAAATGCTGTTGAGGCAGTTCTGATCCAGTGCAACCCTGTGTAGGGTTTCTGAGGTGTGGCTGACCTTGAGGTTCAAACTGACCTTACAGTCCAGCGCATTAACCAGCAGTACTACACTAGGACTCAAGATATACGTACTGAATATTTGCTTGGAATATCATAGCTTTACAAAGACTTTCCCAAATAAAGTTTCAATCTTCACAGAACATTCTTGTGAGGCACAGAAATAACAAGTGTTAATTTCCTCATTTTTAAATGAGAGGATTAAGGGCCAAAGAGTTTGAGTGATTATCTTAAGGTCACATGAACACTTTAGTATTGTTGTTGTTATATGCTGTGGAGTCAATTCCGACTCCCAGTGACCCTGTACAGCGTTTCTGAGGCTGTAAATCTTTATGGGAGCAGAAAGCCTCATCTTTCTCCCATGGAACAGCTGGTAGTTTCGAACTGCTGACCCTGTGGTTAGCAGCCCGATTCATACCACTACGCTACCAGAGCTCCTTTAGTATTAGAACCACCATAACCATCAGGTTTCCAAATCCAAGCCCAAGACTCTTGTGATTTATATGAGAATGCTTTATATGGTTCATATCACTCCTTCAAAAATGCTTTGTTTGAGGTGTTTTACAATGGAAGTTACATATAAACAAAGATCATTATGATATAAATAAATAAGAATAAAAAACAAATATAAACAACACCATATGTTATTCCACATCCTCTGGTCAAATATGTACTACGGATCTAAATTTTTGGCAGCAAAATAAAAAATATTTATATAATTTGTATCATCTGACAAATATGAAAAAACAAATATCACGCACAACCATGCTAAAAACCATTCTAATGACTTTCTATTGCATTTACAGATTAATTCTAATTTTGTTCTATAGCCTGAAAAACTCAATACAAAATGCTGTTGCTGTTGTTAGATGCCACTGAGTTGGTACAAACTTATAGTGACTCGATGCATGATAGAACGAAACACTGCCCAGTCCTGGGCTAATCTCACAATTGTTACTACACCTGAGTCCAATGCCACTGCCACTGTGCCAATCCATCTCCTTGGGGGTCTTCCTCTTTTTCTCTGACCCTCCACTTTACCAAACATGATCTCCTTCTTCAGTGACTGGTCCCTCCTGACAATGTGTCCGAAGCATGAGAGATGAAGTCTGGCCATCCTGGTTTCCAAGGAGCACTCTGGCTGCACTTCTTCCATTAGCTATAATGGAAGCCATATAAAATGGCTCCCATTAGTTTTCCATTCTCATTCACGATTACTTTCTCATTGTTAGCTAAACTCTGACCTTCTTTCTGTTCCTTCAACATGCCAAGCTCATGCCCAACTTGAGATCTTCAGATTCACCATTCAATTCACTTGTAATATTATACGAATCGGGCTGAGAACTTTAAGGTCAGCAATCCAAAACTACCAGCTGTTCCATGGGAGAAAGATGAGGATTTCTGCTCCCGTAAAGATTTACAGCCTCAGAAACTCTATACAGAGTCACTATGAGTCGGAACTGATTCAATGGCACATCACCACCACCAACCACTATGTCCTGTTGTGGCACAGCAGGATAAACACTGAACTGCTAACCACAACACAGGCAATTCAAACTCATCAGAAGCCCTCTAAAGGGTTGCAAGAAGTCAGACAACACAACAGCACTTAACAATAATATTGTTCATCCAGATCTTCACATAACTAGCTTCTTCTCACTATTCAGGTCTCAGATCAAATGTCACCTCTGAGAAATCATACCAGATCATTCTATTTAAGCTAGTCCAGTCTCCCAACTAACGTCTCTTTAGTTACCACTGTCTATTTTCCTTCTAGAACCTAGACCTCTCTTAACCTTTCTTATTTATCTATACTTGTGTTTATATCTGTCCTTGCACTCCAACTGGAATGGAAATCTCCCGAGAGCCAGAAATTAATTTTTCTGATTTTCACTGCTAAATCTCCAGTACCGAGGACAGAAACAATTAGGCACTCAAAAGTTCTTAATGAACAAATTAAAGTCACTGAGATAGAAATTTTTCTTAAAAATTGATCCTAAGATAGTTTTCATCTCATGAGTCCTTAAAAACAAGACTTTGAAAGCATGATACAATAGGACTTCCGCACCTGCTTTCTAGAACATGCACTTGACACCAATAAGAGGAAAGAGAGGGCATGTGACAGAATGTTGAGTAAAACTAACATTTAAGGGAAAGCCTTCTAAAGAAAGGAATGTGAAATGTCCAGAGAGAAAGAAAATCAGCAAGGTTAGTATTACAATATGTGAGTGACAAGAAAAATGTTTTTAAATGAAGCATCAACTGTTCCCATGCCTAAAGAGTACTTATTGCATTTTCAACAAATA
The DNA here is from genome assembly GCF_000296735.1 of Chrysochloris asiatica. Lineage (NCBI taxonomy): Eukaryota > Metazoa > Chordata > Mammalia > Afrosoricida > Chrysochloridae > Chrysochloris > Chrysochloris asiatica. Next base: position 6,337,768 of record NW_006408652.1, on the reverse strand, counting down.
ATCTTTCCACAAAGGTGACCTTGTCAAAAGCAAATTCAGTGGAATAGTGATGATGATAGAAGTCAGATTGCAGTGGATTGATGAGAATATGTGACATAGGATTTTAACATAAAAACTAGTTGGTGTGGTTCTGTGCTTGACAGTCCTACTTAACTCATTGTTCATTCTTGTTGTTGTTAAGTACCATGGAGTTGGTTCTGACTCCCAGAAACCTTATATAGGATTTTCATGGAGTACCTGGTGAGTTGGAACTGCTGACCTTGTGGTGCCAAATCCAGTGTGGATCCTACCGAGCCATCCGAGAACCTCAGTATAGCCTCACTGAATGTCTGATTCAAAGGATGGCTGCTTTCTGACTCTAGTATTAGCAAATGAATTGAATTTCTTTTCCATCAGTCAGCCTTTGAAGTATTTGTATATCTACATATTTTACTCCATAAATATTCTATTCTGCAGACTAAATCTTTACAGATTTGACAACCATTCCCACTGTGGCCTGGTTTCCGATCCTTCACAGACATTCTCATTGTTCTTTGACCACTCCAGTGTGTCAGTGTTCATCTTAAAACGTGATTTCTAGAGATATTTGATGTCACTCACCTTTTCAAATACTCATAATAGTCCCCCATTGACCCATTCATCCTGACTTTGAATACCTTTAACATCATGATTTTAGCAACTATTCTTAGGCATTATCTCCTTTTTTCCTCCATATTTATGACACACAGTCTAGACCACAGGGATCAGCAAACTTACTCTGTAAGTGCAGCCAGAATGCTCCTTGGAGGCCAGGATGGCTAAGCTTTGTCTCTCATACTTTGGACATATTGTCAGGAGAGAACAGTTGCTGGAGAAGGATGTCATGCTGGGTAAGATGGAGGGTCAGAGAAAAAGAGGAAGACCCCCAAGGAGATGGATCAGCCAGGTGGCATCATTG
>NW_006408652.1:6329695-6336731 GCF_000296735.1 Chrysochloris asiatica | reverse complement strand
ATCATTGATGGACTCAAGTGTGGCAGCGGTAGTGAGGTTGGTCCAGGATTAGACATTGTTTTGTTCTGCTGTGCATGGGGTCGCTATGAGTCAGTTCTGACTCGATGGCACCTGACAACAACAACAACAACTCTGTAAAGGGCCAGATAGTAAACGTATTTGGCTTTGCAGGCCATATAGTCTCTGTGGTAACTACTCAACTCTGTCATTATAGTGTCAGAATAGCTATAGATTATACATTAAACAATGGATGGGGCCATGTTCCAATAAAAATTTATTTACAAAAGCAGTCAGTGGTCTGAATTCAGCCCAGCTGCTTCTCTGCATGGGGTCCCGTATTCCGCTTGTGCTCTCTCCCTTGATGGTCTTGCGGTCCTCTGCTTCTGGACTGTAAAGTTAACTACGCTTTTTTTTTTAAATAAAACTTCTACCTTCACAGTTGTGACGGTTGTAATTAGTCATGATAACAACTACTTACTACCGAATCATAAGAATCTTGTCCTGTTCTCTTTTCACCAGACCCATCTAGACAAGATGAAAACTATTCAGTGGGGTCTCTACCTTCCTCTGCATACTCTTAAGTTAGACTCCCTCTTGAAAACTTGTAAGCCAGTTACTTCATGCCATTATTGTCCCCTCATTTTAGCTAGCCCATTGTCTAAGTTGACCATCCCTATCTACCATGTATACAGAGGGGATAGCATTGATACTTGATGAGAAGTCTCCATCCCTCTCAGTTGGTATTTTGAGCTACTATATCCATAAGCACTGGTCAAGTTCATCAAATTGTAGCAATTTACACTCACTTCCTTTATCATTGTTTTTTCTTCCTCTAGTTGAGTTTTTCTGAAGAAAATTAAAACAAGTCCATGAGAGCCAAAATATCACCTTGAATATATCCCACCTGAACTTAGAGATCATCTGATGAACAGATTTGATACATTAAACACTAAGGACCAAAGATCAGAAGAGTTATGGGATGACATCAAAAGCATCATACACAAAGAAAGCAAAAAGTCATTCAGAAGACAAGTAAGAAGGAAAAGATCAAAATGGATGTCAGAAGAGACAATGAAACTTGTTCTCCAGTGTAAAGATGCTAACGCAAGTGGAAGAAATGAGGAGATCCAAGAGCTGAACAGAAAATTTCAAAGATCAGCTCGAGAAGACAAAGTCAAATATTACAACAAAATGTGCAAAGATCTGGAGTCAGAAAACCAAAAGAGAAGGGCATGCTCAACATTTCTCAAGCTGGGGGAACTGAAGAAAAAAATTCAAGCCTCGACTTTTGTTATTGAAAGATTCTCTCGGCAAATTATTGAATGATGCAGAAAGCATCAAAAGAAGATGGAAAGAATACACAGAGTCACTGAACCAAAAGTAAAGTTTTACTAAAGGTAATACAGACATGACAGCAATCATACACTGACAGAGAACTTGCAGAGGTTCAAGCTGGATTCAGAAGAGAACGTGGAACGAGCAATATCATTGTTGATATCCCATGGATCTTGGCTGAAAGCAGAGAATACCAGAAAGATGTTTACCTCTGCTTTCTTGACTATGCAAAGGCTTTCGATTGTGTGGATCATGACAAGCTATGGACAACATTGAGAAGTATGAGTATTCCAGAACACTTAATTGTACTTCTGAGAAATCTGTACCTAGACCAAGAAGCAGTTGTTCGGACAGAACATGGGAACACTGAATGTTTTAAAATTGAATACTGTCAGATAATTGAATACTGTCAGCAACAGAATACTGTCAGATAAAGTGCCTCAAGATAAGCCTCTCAGATTGGAAGTCACTCAAATACAACTGGGGAAGAGCTACCTCCACAAAGTAAATTTGACTGTGATGACGCAAGTAGAGTAAACCTTTCAGGACCTTCATTTGCTGATGGCACACAACTCAAAAAAAAAGAAAAAAAAAAAGAAGAAGAAATAGTTCCTGACATCCATTAATAATCAGTACATGGTAGTATATGATCAGTCTCTTTTTTGTGATGTCACAGAGGCCATCGGCGATTTCACCATGAAGCTGAACGTCTCCTGCCCAGCCACTGGCTGCCAGAAACTCATTGAAGTGGACGATGAACGCAAGCTTCATACCTTTTGTGAGAAACGAATGGCCACAAAAGTTGCTGCTGAATCACTGGGTGACGAGTGGAAGGGTGATGTTGTCCGCATGAGTGGTGGGGATGACAAGCAAGGTGTTCCCATGAAGCAGGGCATCTTGACCCATGGCCATGTCTGCCTGCTTCTGAATAAGGGGCATTCCTGTTATAGACCAAAGAGAACTGGAGAAAGAAAGCATAAATCTATCCGGGGTTGCATTATGGATGCCAACTTGAGTGTTCTTGGTTACTCTAGAAAAAAGAGAGAGAAAGATATCCCAGAACTGACAGATACAATTGTGACTCATCACCTGGGGCCCAAGAGAGCTAACAGAATCCACAAACATTTCAATCTCTCTCAAGAAGATGCTGTCCACCAGTATGTTGTGAGCAAGCCACTGAACAAAGAAGGCAAGAAAACCAGGACCAAAGCGCCCAGGATTCAGCGTCTTGTTACTCCACGTGTCCTGCAACATTGCTCTGAAAAAACAATGCAGTAAGTAAAATAAGGAGGAGGCTGCAGAATATGCAAAGTTTTTGGCCATACACAGAGTAGACAGGGATGGGCAACTTGGACATAGGCTACCCAAAGGGGGGGAGGGGAGGGGATACAAAGGCAAGAAGTGACTGGCTTACAAGCTTTTGAGAAAGAATCTAGATCCAGAGGGTGTGGAGGAAGGTAGCATCTCCACTGAGTAGTATCCAATCTGTCTGGGTGGGGCTGATGAAAGGAAATGAGGATAGGTCTCTTGTAATACAACAGTGAATAATTGCTATCAGGTCTGCAGGAACAGATTGCCAAGAGACAGAGGTTGTCTTCTCTGAGGGCTTCTACCTTCAAGTTGGAATCCGATCAAAAATAAGAGATGTCTATGTGTGACAAATAAATACACTCATATTTTAAAAAAATGAAAAGAGGTAGTGTATGATTAAGAGCCAAGGGTACCAAAAGAAGAAGTCCAAGGTGCACTGAAGACAGTGGCAAAGAACTAGGACCCGGGAATTGATGAAATACAAATGGAAATATTTCCACAAACTGATGCAGCACTGGAGGCATGCACTCATCCATACCATGAAACTTGGAAGACAGCTACCTGGTCAATTGATTGGAAGTGGTCTATATTTGTTCCCTTTCCAAAGAGAAGTGCTACCCAACAGAATGTGGAAATCATCAGATAATTTCATTAATATCACATGCAAGTAAAAATGTGTTGAAAATAATTTATAAATGACTCCAACAGTACATTGATAGGAAAATGCCAGAAACTCAAGCTGAATTCTAAAAAGGACTTGGAACTAGACATATCATTGCTGATGTCAGATAGGTCTTGGCTAAATTCAAAGAATACCAGAAATATGTTTATCTGTCCTTTATTGACTATGCAAATGCTTTTAGCTTTGTGCGGATCATGACATGCTATGGATAACACTGCAAATAATGGATATTCCAGAATACTTAATTGTGCTCATGAAGAATCTGTACATAGACCAAGAGGAGATAGTTTGAACAGAACAAGGGAACAATGAATAGTTTAAAATCAGGAAAGGTGTGCATCAGGGTTGTATTCTTTCACCATACTTATTCAATGTGTATGCTGAGCAAATAATCTGGGAAGCTGTATTACATGAAGGAGATCATGGCTTCAGGATTGGAGGAAGAGTCACTAACAACCTGTCAAATGCAGGTGACACAACCTTGCTGAATGTGAAGAGGACTTAAATACTTACCAATGAAGATCAAAGACCATAGAATTTAGTATGTAAAGAAGTAAACAATCCTCACAACTGGATCATGATCAATGGAGAAAAGATTGAAGTTGTGTTGGATCCACTATCAACACTCATGGAAACAGCAGTCAAAAAATCAAATGAAATGCCTTAGGCAAATCTGCTGCACAAAACCTATTTAAAGTGTTCAAGAACAAAGATAACAGTTTGAGGACTAATAGGTGCCTGGCCCAAGACATGGTATTTTCATTAGCCTCCTATGTATGTGAAAGTTGGACAATGACTAAAGAATACCACAGAAGAATTGATGTCTTTGAGCTATAGTGTTGGAGAAGAATATTAAAAGTGTCATGGAGCTCTCTCTCTCTCTCTCTCTCTCTCGGGTCCTGGCTTCCAAGATGACAAAGAAAAGTAGGAACAATCGTCGTACCAAAAAGGATCGCGGCCACATGCAGGTGCAGCCTATTCGCTGCACGAACTGCACCCACTGCGTACCCAAAGACAAGGCCATTAAGAAGTTCGTAATTCGAAACATAGTAGAGGCCGCAGCCATCAGGGATATTTCCGAAGCCAGTGTCTTCGATGCATAAGTGCTTCCCAAGCTGTACGTGAAACTGCATCATTGTGTGAGCTGTGCCATTTACAGCAAGTTGATCAGGAACCGCTCTCGTGGAGCTCGGAAGGACCGAACACCCCCACCCCGATTTAGACCTGCAGGGGCTGCCCCATAACCGCCACCAAAGCCCATGTAAAGAATTGAGCCCTTAAAAGGTTGAAGTAAAACTAACCTGCAAGAAAAGAAAAGAAAAATTACACTTTGTGGAAAAAAAAAAAAAAGTGTCATGGATTGCCAAAAGAACACACAAAGCTGTGTTGGAAGAAATACCACCAAAATGTTCCTTAGAAGACAGGTGGTTGAAACTTCAACTCCCATACTTGGAAGTGTTAGCAGGAGTCTCCAGTCCCTGGGGATGGATATCATTCTATTTATAATGTTTTATTGTGAATTATGTGACAGTTTACATCGGAGAACATTAGTTTTACATTCATTCTATCTTATATCGTTTCATTGCCATGGTTACAATCCCCTCCATGCATCATCAACCAACCAAAGGGTATACCCTACAAGCCCGCCCCCTGGTCGTCAGCACACAGCCCCTCTCCCTCTCTGGATCTAAAGTCCCCAGCTACTCCATCTCTCCACGTCATCGTCTCTGCCTCCATCTCTGGTGTCACTGCTTCTCTGGGTAGGGTCCTGCTCTCTGCTCTTCTCCCTTGATGGTCCCAGGGACCTCCGCTCCTAGGCTGAATAGTTAATCACTCCCCTCCTTGCTACAAAACGTCTGCCTTTACATTTCCAACCCTCACAAGCAGTCCTGATAACAATTATTCACTATTGTATCACAGGAGAACCATCTGCATTTCCTTTCATCATCTCCGCCCAGACAGATTGGATACTACTCAGTGGAGATGCCACCTTCCTCCAAGCCCTCTGGATCTAGATTCCTTCTCAAAAGCTTGTAAGCCAGTCACTTCTTGCCTTTGTGTCCCCGCCCCCCCACACACTTTGTGTAGCCAATGTCCAAGTTGCCCATCCCTGTCTACTCTGTGTATGGAGGGGGTGGGAATGGTCCTTGCTGCAAAGATTTGTTCCCTCAGCATGCCATTCTTCATAGAATGGAAAGTCAGTGACCCCCCCAGAAGGTAGATAGACTCATGGCAGAGACAGTGCAGGTTTGGGCAATGTTTCAGTCTCTTGTGATAGGACCATTGATTATAAGTCATGACAACCCCTACTAGACCTGGATCATACTCTTTTTTCTTCCCGATGTGCTCTTCTTTAGCCTTTTCTCTTCTAACAAATTCATATGGTAGTAACCCATATATTAAATTAGAAGCGATATGTTAAAGATGGAAACAATATTATCCGTCTGGGTTCTCGAATGACAATGGAGTGAAGTTTGGGGTTTTTTTCTTACAACTCATAGAAGACATTAGAGGGCTTAGGGAGGGAGGGGGCCAGATAATGTAGGACCATTTAAGTCATAGTGAAGATTTTGACTTTACTCTGAATGAACTAGGAAGTCGTTGGAATATTTGTACAGAGAAATGACATGATCTAATTTGCAATTTAGGAGAGTCTTTTGTGTTGACTCTAGATACCTGGTGATGCAGTGGTTAAACACTTGGCTACAACCTGAAAGGTGAGAAACCACCAGTTGCTCCATGAGAGAAAGGTGTGGTGGTCTGCTTCCATAAAGACTGAGAGCCTTGGAAACCTTATGTGGCAGCTCTACTCAGTCCTATCAGGTCCCAATGAGTTGGAATTCACTCAAAAGCAATGGATTTGTGTTGACATTAGGCATATGGGAGTCAAAACCAGAATTAAAGAGAACATTTAAGAGATTATTACAACAAACTGAAGAGGAGATGATGATGATGATTTGGGCAAAGGCAATGGAAATGAGGGTAGTTGCTGCTGCATGCCACCAAGATGGTTCCAACTCAAAGTGACCCTTATAGGGTATCCAAGGCTATAAATCTTCGCATGAGGAGAAAGCCTTATCTTTCCCATATGGAGTGACTGGTGGACTTGAACTGCTGAAGTGTGCAGCCCAACACTTAACCAACTTTGATACCATGGCTCTTTAGTAAGGGTATTTACAAGTGGTCAAATTCAGAATATATTTTGAAGGTAGAGCTGGTAAGATTTGTTGACGAACAACATGAGCAGGCTTCAAAAATGTCATTATCTTCTACCACAGACCTTGTGGTTCAAACCTATCTTGTGGGCCAGTGCATTATCCCACAGCAATGCACCGGGACTCCATTCCTTCAAAATTGTAACTTGAGGCTTGAATTTTTCTTCAACACTTTTAAACTTGAGAAATGATTTCTTTTTCTAACTCCAGGTCTTTGCACATTTCATTATAATGAGTTCTGCTAAGACACGGAATCTCAAAGAACCTGGAAATTTGTGGGTTCTACCCTAGATCCACTGGTCAGACACTTTGGGGTTTAATCCCAGCAGCCTGCTTTAACAAAGTCTCCAGATGATTCTAGTGCATACTCTAGTTGGAGAACCATTACTCTATAGTATAAACCTAGAGGTATAACTCTTGGGGTATAGAGGTGGTGTAGTAGGTTACACATTGGGCTATTAATCACAAGGTTGTTGTTGTTGTTAGGTGCCAT
>NW_006408652.1:6318586-6329079 GCF_000296735.1 Chrysochloris asiatica | reverse complement strand
TGTTTATTGGTCCAATGTTGAGGATTTATGTTTTCTTTACATGGAGATGTAATCCATATCGAAGGCTGTGCTCTTTGATCTTCATCAGTAATTATTTTAAGTCTTCATCACTTTCAGCAAGCAAGGTTGTATCATCTGTATATCCCAGGTTGTTAATGAGTCTTCCGCCAATACTGATGCCACATTTTTCTTCATATAAGCCAGCTTCTCGGATTATTTGCTCAGAATACATATTGAGTAAGTATGGTGAAAGAATACAACGTTGTCGCACACCTTTTTAAATTTTAAACCATTCTGTGTTCCTATGTTCCTAAGGTAGTTGGTTCAAATCCACCAATCCCTCTAAGGGATAGAGATGAGGTTGTCTGTTCCTATAAAGATATACAGTCTCCGAAATCTTATGGGGCACGTCTCCTCTGTCCTATAGGATCACTTAGAGTCACAATTGACTCAATGACAATGAGTTGGGCTGTCGGATTAGGGCTGTGCATCTTTGTGTTACAGACTGTTGCCAATAAGCACTTCTTAGTGACTGTGTCAGTCTATGCTTTCATCAGGAGTGTAAAAGGATTTTCTGCTTTTCTACAGTTTTTTGTTTTTTTTTTCATGCATGCTGGTTTTTATAGTCCTGCAATTAATTTCTAGAAATGGACATCATGTTTGCTGGGTCAATGAAACAAAAGGAACCCTCCATTAGATGGATTGACAAATTAGTCCCGACGATGGGCTCCAACAAAATCAAAGATCGTACTAATGGCATAGGACTGGGCAATGTTTTCTTTTTCTTTTCTGTTTATATCTGAGTCATGAGTAAGAATCAACATGACAGCAACTAACAACAACAGCACAGTCTCGCAAAAAACTTATCATCATACTTTTGAAATATAAAACTGAGGATGTGAAATAGTACCGTTTATATGTTTCCATTTGCATTTCTCTGAACTTAAATACCTATCCTAGACTCTTTTTATTACAACGTTGTTTTCTTCCTCTGTGAACTACCTGTCCTTATTTTTTGTCTACTTTTCTACTGACTTGATGATTTCTTTCTTAGTCACATGCAGATGGTTTTTATATATGCCAGATGTTGTTATTGTTGTTGTTAAGTGCCATCAAGTCGGTTCCAACCCATAGTGACCCTGTACAGGGTTTCTGAGGCTATAAATGTTTATGGGAACATAAAGCCTCATCTTTCTCCTGCGGAACACCTGGTAGTTTCAAACTGCTGACCTTGTGGTTCGCAGCCCAATTCATAACCACTACGCTACCAGAGCTCCTTATATGCCACATATGTGTATTGAAATATATTTAGCTACCTGTGGCTTATAATTTTACTTTAATTGTGGTGTTTATAGTTATATACAATCTTTTCTTCTTATATGGTAATAAAATTTATCATTTTTCTATGAAAAAAAAAATAATTCTATTATCTTTTCATTTATTTCCATTTTCCATGAATCTTTTGAAGTTCCCTCGCATATGGATCCACCATTCATCTGTCAGTTTGTCGTACTGTGGTGGCATGTGTTGCTGTGATTCTGGAAGCTATGCCACTGGTATTTTGAATATCAGCAGGGTTACCCACCATGAAAAGGTTTCAGCTGAGCTTCCAGAGAAGACAGACTAGGAAGAAGGAGAGACCCACTACTTCTGAATGATTAGACTCTGAAAACATTATGAATAGCAGCGGAACACTGTCAGCACCAGATTATTGAATACCGAAACACAAAGAAGAGTGCCAGAAAATTGTCAGGTATACTGCCAGAATATGAGCCCCTCAGGCTGCAAGATACTCAAAATGCGACTCGGGAAGAGCAGCCTCCTCAAAGTAGAGTTGACTGTGATGACACGAATGGAGTAAAGCCCATGGGAGTAAAGCCCTTGAGACCTTCATTTGCTGCTGGGGCACAACTTAAAATGAAGAGAACAGCTGTAAACATCCATTGAAAATTGGAACATGAAATGTATGAAGTATGAATCTGGGAAAATTGGAAGTTGTCAAAAATGAAATGGAATGCATAAACATCGATATCCTAGGCATTACTGACCTGAAATGGACTGGTATTGGCTATTTTGAATCTTACAATCACATGGCTTACCACGCCAGGAATGATAAATTGAAGAGGATTGACGTCGCATTCATCATCACAAATAGCATATCAAGATCAGCCATAAAGTACAATGCTCTCTGTGATATAATAATATCCACATACCTACAAGAAAGACTGAAGTCCTGGTGTGGTTAATGTGCTGGATGGCAAAGTTGGTTTGAACGACAAGGATGGTAGTTCAAGCTCACCAACCACTCCTTGGAAACCTTATACAGGGTCGCTATGGGTTGAAACTGATTTGACCGCAAACAACACAAGGAAGACCATTTAATACCACAAGTATTGAAATTTACGCACCAACCACTGAAGCCAGTAAGGATGAAATTGAAGAATTCTACCAACTTCTTCAGTCTGAAACTAATCAAACACACAATCAAGATGTATTGATAATTACTGGTGATAGGAGTGCAAAGGTAGGAAACAACAAAGAAGGATTACTAGTTGGAAAATATGGCTTTGGTGATGGAAATGATGCTGGAGATCTCATGATAGAATTTTTCAAGACCAATGACTTCTTCATTGCAAGTACCTTTAAAAAAATAATAATAAAAAGATGACTATACACATGGACCTTACCAGACAGAATACACAGAAATCAGATTGACATATCTATCTGTGGAAAGAGGGTGGAAAATCTCTATTATTAGCCAAAACAAGGCCAGGGGCAGACTGTGGGAAAAAAACATCAATTGCTCATTTGCAAATTCAGGCTGAAGCTGAAGAATGCTAAAACTAGTCCACAAGAGCAAAATATGACCTTCGATGTATTCCACCTGAATTTAGAGATCATGGGAAAAACAGTCTTGATGCATTAGACTGAAGACTTGATGTGAGATGACATCAAGAACATCATATAGGAAGAAAGCAAAATGTCATTAAGACGACAAGAAAAAAGGAAAAGACCAAAATGGATGTCAGAAGAGACTCTGAAAGTTCCTCTGCAGCATAGAGATGCTAAAGCAAATGGGGGAAGTGAGGAGGTCCAAGAGTTGAACAGAAAATTTCTAAGTAAAACTTGAGAAAACAAAGTCAAATATTATAATGAAATGTGCAAAGACCCGGGGTTAGAAAACCAAAAGGGAAGAACTCACTCAGCTTTTCTCAAGCTGGGGGAACTGAAGTAAATTTTCAAACCTCAGTTTGTGGTATTGAATGATTCTATGGGTGGCGCTGTGTTAATGCGTCAGACTGCAAAGCCGTTAGAACTGCAAGGTTGGCAGTTCAAGCTCACCAGCTGCTTCTTGGAAACCCTATACAGGGTTGCTATGAGTCGGAACTGACTCCATGGCACATAACAACAACAACAACATAGACAAAATATTGTATTATGCAGAAAGCATCAAAAGAAGATGCAAGGAATATACAGAGTCAATGTACCGAAAAGAAATGACTAATGTTCAAACATTTCAAAAGGTAGCATATGATCAAGAGCCAAATGATCCTGAAAGAAGAAGTCCAAGGTACATTGAAATTATTGGCAAAGAACAAGGAACTGGGAGTAGGTGGAATACAAATTGGAATCTTTCAACAAATCGATGCAGCACTGGAGGCACTCACTCATCTATGCCAAGAAATTTGGAGGACAACTACCTGGCCAACTGACTGGAAGAGATCCATCCATATTTGTTCCCATATTTGTAGTCTATCATTGCAGAAAAGGGAGAGGAGAGAGAGAAGAAAAAAAAAAAAAATCTGTAGCCTAATATGAATATAACTTTAATGTCCTCTTTCAGCTTCTTGCCTTCAAAGCTGCCTGAGAGATTTCAAGATGTTACTGATGATTGTTATGCTATACCTCAGGATTTAATTTAATTGTCGGCCTGGATGGTTTTTAAACTCTCTTTCCCTCTCCACACCCCTTGTTTTCTGGCCTTTTCCATATTAAAAAAATATATAAAAAATAAAAAACAGTTCAGGTCCAGTTCTTGGATTGAGATTATTTGTGTGCATGTGTGGCAGAAAAACCCCCCAGTGGTGAGCATGGGGGGTGTCCACTTGTTCAGGCATCCCCTCTAGTAACCAGAACAGAGGTGCACAAACAGTGAGGTGCTAGTGAACAGATACCAAAAAAATTTTAAAAATTAAAAAAAATCAGAACAAAGCAAAACCGACAAAGTGTGTTGTCTACCTTTGCTCTGAGGTTCCCAGGGCGTTTTTCCATGGTGTGTCTGCTCTCCTGTTTGGTCCTGCCATTTGGTGTCACCCAAGTTGTTGGCTCCGGGCCGTGGATTCCGACAGATTCAAAAATACACAATTTCTTACTTTCGCTACAAGTTCTACTAGGTATGAGCCTCCAAACATTTTAAATATTCCTACCTAATTGGTTCGGAGTTTTGGAGTTCTGCCCTGAATCTTCTTTGCCTGGTATTCTGTGTTACTGCTGATGGCAAACCTCACTGTACCTCTATCCTAGCCACCATCAAGCCCCACCTGCTCTAATTCATTTAATAACAATTATTCTGGTCCCATTTTATTATAGTAAACTTGGGAATCACAACTGATAATATGTAAAGTGTTTTAACTCTTCCCACACAAGACCGAAGCAGTTAAATTGGACGGTGCATTAAAATATGTCCCCAAAAGAATGTGTAAAACAAAAGATCATTAAATTTTTTATCATAGATGGAAGGATTGATGCCTTTGAATTATGGTGGTGGAGAAGAATTTTTAAAGTTCCATAGACACTACTAAAACAAACAATTATTTTTCAGAGAATTAGAGCCAGAGCGGGACCAGTCCCTGGAAAACAACATTATGCTGGTAAAATAGAGGTTCAGTCAAAATGAGGAAGACCCTCAATGCGATGGATTGACAGAGTGGCAACAAGTTCAAACATAACAATTGTGAGGATGGCGCAAAACGGCAGTGTTTTGTACTGTTGTACATAGGCTCCTTAGGAGTCTATGGCACCTAAAAACAATAACAATTCTTTGTTGAACTGACCTTTCCTGAGCTGGTAATTATTTTGGAAAATCTAAAATCGCTCTCTCTCTTTTTTAAGCCCAATTGCTGTTGTTAAGTAGTGCGGTGTTGATTCTGACTCATAGTGTTCCTGTACAGGGTTTCCAAGGATGAAAATCTTTATGGGAGCAGAAAGCCTCATCTTTCTCCCGTGGAACAGCTGGTAGTTTCAAACTGCTGACCTTGACGTTAGCAGCCTGATTTGTAACCACTACGTATCACTCAGTAAATTGGTACAACTTACAATTTCATAATCAGATCTCTTTATTTGGATTCCATAGTTGTTTGCCTGCAAAGAATATCAAATATTAAATATGTTAAAACAGTTTCTTAACATAAAAAACAATAATCCCTGACAAGAACAGGACCGAATTTTATTCTAAGTTTGCTAATATTCATTACTGATCTTTCTTCTCTGTTTAAACACTTGTTTAGGGCTGTTGTTAGGTGTCATTGAGGTGGTACTGACTCATAGTGACCTTATGCACAGCAGACGGAAACACTGCCTGATCCTGGGAAAACCTCACTATTGTTGCCACGCTTGAGCCCATTGATGCTGCCACTTGGCCAATCCATCTCCTTGGGGGTCTTCCTCTTTTTCTCTGACCCTTCACCTTACTAAACATGATTATCTTCTCCAGCGACTGGTCCCTCCTGACAATATGTCGAAGTATGAGAGACCAAGTTTGGCCATCTTGGCCTCCAAAGAGCATTCTGACTGCATGGCTTCCAAAATGGATCTATTGGTTCTTTAGGCAGTCTCCTCCAACACCGTACCTCAAAAGCATCAATTCTTCTACAGTCTTCCTTATTCACTGTCCAGCTTTAACATGCATATGAGATTATTGAATATACCACGGCTTGGGTCAGGTGCACCTTAGTCCTCAAGCTGACATCTTTTCTCTTCAACACTTTAATAAGGTTTTGAGCAGCAGATTTACCTAACGCAATAAGTCATTTGATTTCTTGACTGCTGCTTCCATGAGTGTTGATAGTTGATTCAAGAAGAATGAAGTCCTTGACAATTTCAATCTTTTCTCCACTGATAAGAATGTTGTTTATTGGTCCAGTGGTGAGGATTGTTGTTTTCTTTACATTGAGATGCAATCCATATTGAAGGTTGTGCTCCTTGATCTTCATCAGTAAGTATTTTAAGTCCTCTTCACTTTCAGAAAGCAAGGTTGTATCATCTGCATATCACAGGTTGTTAATGAGTCTTCCTCCAATCCTGATGCCAAGTTTTCTTCATATAACCCAGCTTCTTGGATTATCCGCTCAGCATACAGGTTGAATCCCATCGCACACCTTTCTTCATTGTAAACTATTCAGTGTTCTGTTTGAACAACTGCCCCTTCGTCCATGTACAGATTCCTCATGAGCATAATTAAGTGTTCAGGAATACTCATACTTAGCAATGGTGTCCATAGCTTGTCATGATCCACACAATTGAAAGCCTTTGTGTCGTCAATAAAGCACAGGTAAACATCTTTCTGGTACTCTCTGCTTTCAGCCGAGATCTAATGGACATCAGCAATGATATCCCTGGATCCACGGCCGTGTCTGAATCTGGCTTGAACCTCTGGAAGTTCTCTGTCAATGTATGCTTGCAGCCATTTATGTATTACCTTTAGTAAAATTTTACTCACATGGGATATCAAAGAGATTGTCCTATGATTTCTGCATTCCACTGGGTCACTCTCTTTGGAATGTGCACAAATACACATCTCTTCCAATCAGCTGGCCAGATAGCTGTCTTCTAAATTTCTTGGCAGAGATGAGTGAGTGCCTCCTGTGCCGCCTCACTTTCTTGAAAGATTTCAATTTGTATTCCATCAATTCCTGGTGCCTTGTTCTTTACCAATTCCTTCAATGCACCTTGGACTTCCTCCTTCAGTATCACCTCTTGAAATGGTTGAACATCAACCATTTCCTTTTGGTACAGTGACTCTGTGTATTTCTTCTAACTTATTTTGATGTTTTCGGCATCGTTCAATAATTTGACCAGAGAATCCTTCAATAATGAAATTTGAGGCTTGATTTTTTTTCCCTTCAATTCCCCATCTTACGAAATGCTGAGCATGTTCTTTCTTTTTGGCTTTCTGACTCTAGATCTTTGGATATTTTGTTGTAATATCTGGCTTTATCTTCTTGAGGTGATCTTTGAAACTTTCTGTTCAACTCTTGGACCTCATTTCTTCCATTTGCTTTAGCATCTCTATGCTGGAGAGCAACTCTCAGTGTCTCTTCTGACATCCATTTTGACTTTTTCCTTCTTTCTTGTCTTCTTAATGAGCCTTGTCTTTCTTCATGTATGATGTTCTTGATGTCGTCCCTCAACTCTTCTGGTCTTTGGTCTTTAGTGTCTAATGTATCAAATCTGTTCTTCAGATGATCTCTAAATTCAGGTGGAATATATTCAAGGTCATATTTTGGCTCTCGTGGACTTGTTTTCATTTTCTTCAGCTTCAGTTTGAATTTGCAGATGAGTAATTGATGGTCTGCTCCACAATCTGCCCCTGGCCTTCTTTTGACTAATGATATAGAACTTTTCCATTGTCGATCTCTGCAGATGTAGTCAATTTGATTTCTATGTATTTCATCTGGGGAGGCCTGTGTGTATAGTCATCTCTTATGCTGTCTAAAGAAGGTATATGAAATTAACAAATCATTGATTTTGCAGAATTCTATCATGCGATCTTCAGTATCATTTCTATCACCAAGGACATATTTTCCAACTATTGATCTTCCTCTTTGCTCTCAACATTTGCATTTCAATCACCAGTAATGATCAATACATCTTGATTGCATGTTTGATCAATTTCAGATTGAAGAAGTTGGTAGAATTCTTCTATTTCATCCTCACTGGCTTTAGAGGTTGGACGTAAATTTGAATAATAGTGGTATTAACTGGGCTTCCCTGTAGGCACATGGATATTATCCTATCACAGACAGCATTGTACCTCATAACCGATCTGGATATGTTCTTTTTGACAATGGATGCAACACCATTCCTTTTCATTTTGTCATTCCCAGCATAGTAAACCATGTGGTTGTCAGATTCAAAATGGCCAATACCAGTCCATTTCAGCTCACTAATGCCTAAGATATCGGTGTTCATGTGTTCCATTTCATTTTTGACAATTTCTAATTTTTCTAACTTCATGCTTTGTACATTCCATGTTCGGATTATTAATGGTTGTTTACAGCTGTTTCTCTTCATTTTGAGTTGTGCCCCATTGGGATTTTCTCCAATGGGCTTTACTCCATTCGTATCAACACGGTCAACTTTACTTTGAGGAGGCAGCTCTTCCCCAGTCACATTTTGAGTGCCTTCCAACCTGAGGAGCGCATTTTCTGGCTCTATATCTGGCAAGTGTTTCTCTGCTATTCATAAGGTTTTCAGTGAGTAAATATTCAGAAGTAGTTCATCACTCCTTTTTCTAGTCTGTCTTCCTTTGGAAGCTCATCTGAAACCTGTCCACCATGTGTGACCCTGTTGGTATTTAAAATGTCGGTGGCATTGCTTTCAGATCACAGCAACTCACAAGCCACCAAAGAACGACAAACTGACAAATGAGTGGTGGTTTTTAGGGCTAGTCAATGAAAAATTTCCTTGCCCATTTTCATCCTCTCCCATTTTCAAAACTGAGCTATGGTAGCCTGGTTGTTAGTAGTTGCGCCAATGCTTCACGAACTGCCATTCCACAGGAATGGATGAGGCTCTCTGCTCTCATAAAGATTTACAGCCTCAGAAACCCTACGCAGGATTGCTATGTGTCAGAAACGACTGCACGGCACACCACCACCACCCATATTCAAAAGACCTGGTGTGTCAATCTTTGTTCTGGTTTTTGAGTCCCTGATGATACAACATAAACATACTGTCAGAATTTACCTTCTAGCCTTTATATTCCTACAACATGAACAATTCTCCTAACTTTCCCACTTTCATTTATGGGTGAAAAGGACCAGGGTGCATTTACAGACATCTTTAATTTTCCATGTGACTTTAAATATGCATTTTTATAACCTGAAACTTTCTCTATCTTTGCACCCGATTTTCTTCTTCTGAATACAATCATCCCCAATAATTCAATCAGAGTCAGTACTAATAGTAGAAGAGATTGCTTTAAATCTAAGCATCAAAAATCTCTTTTTTCTTACTCCTTTTATAAAAATCTATCTAACTTAATATATCTGGGCAATATAATCTCTGAAATATATATAATCTTATTGACTTATTAACAAACTATTTAAATACTGACCTATGTTCCATGGCTTTTGAAAAGATTCCATCCAATGTCATTTACCATGGGCAGCTCATATTCTCTTCAGTGAAAGCTAGAGCCACTTGTTCTTACATGAAATCAAAAAGTCATAGCAAAGATTTAAGAGTAATATTATAAATAAAAAAAACAAGATGACCCAACTAATTATAATCATGACAAGCAGATTTTCTAATGAGTCATAGTTTAAGCTGTCCTCCATGACTGTTGCTGTTGTAGCTAGCAGTTAGACAATGACGATTTGGACAGGAAAAAACACAGGATCTTCACTTCACTTGACCTTCACCCTAGTGCTTTCCCTTAATGTAAAGTTACAAGAAATATGTATGGTTACACCCAACATTCCTGTTTATTTCACTGGCCCATTGTCCATTATCATGTCATTGGTATGAAGTGTAGCAGTAACCAGGGCAACATGAACTGGCACAGTTAACTCTTGATAAAAATCTCTTTTCTGCTTAGTCTCCAACTATGCACCTGACTGACTCACTTCACTTCAGTGATCGCACAAATGTGAAAGTATTGAATATTTACTTCCTTGTCCTACCTGAATCTACAGACCTTATTGACCAAGATGTGTAATTATTATTAGTCTCATTTGTCTAATTCCATTGACTTAGTATAGCACCAAATATCTTCAAGAATAACCTCTTGACTGTAAAATATTCTGGCTACATGTACTACATAAGGTTCCCTGGTCAGCAAAAATGATTTGCCCTAGAACACACCAACCCAGTTATACTATATAAGAAAGTACTGATAATCTGTTTCCATAAAGATTATAGCCAAGAAAACATTATGGAGCTCAGATCTTCTCTGTATCCCATGGGTAGGAATTGACTTGAGAGTAATGGGATTTTGTGTTAGATCTTCATGTGGTCACCAAATTCAAAAGCAAAGCAAACATAAGACTTTACAACTTCCCAGTAAACTATGTTCCTTGGCATTGAATCTTTCAGTAAGCAGGACCAAGGAATGTTAGCCTCAGCCCCAGCTAAGCAAGGAAGAAAACGGCCATCTTTGAAATATCTTGCTTTGCATCACTTCATAAAGCATGAGTTACAACGCTGTCTGATAGGATAATATCCATGCGCCTATAGCGAAGCCCAGTTAATACCACTATTATTCAAATTTA
>NW_006408652.1:6301123-6316551 GCF_000296735.1 Chrysochloris asiatica | reverse complement strand
TTATGGTGTTGGAGGAGAATATTGAAAGTACCATGGGCTGCCAAAAGACCCAATAGATCCATTTTGGAAGAAGTGCAGCCAGAGTGCTCCTTGGGGGCCAAGATGGACAAACTTTGTCTCTCATACGTGAGACATATTGTCAGGAGGGATACCATGTTTGATAAGGTCGAGGGTCAGATAAAAAGAGGAAGATCCCCAAGGAGATGGATTGGCCAAGTGGTAGCATCAATGGACTCAAACATGGCAACAGTAGTGAGGTTGGCCCAAGATTGGGCAGTGTTTCGCTCTGCCTTGCATAAGTTTGCTATGGGTCTGTACCGACTCAATGGCACCTAACAACAACAAGAATGTATCACAAACAGCAGATTTCAAAGACATATTATAGGGGGGGGAAACAACATAAAACATTTAATTAATAAATTGAATTTGATTAAATGTTGCAATTGTAATATTTTAGATATATTGAGTTATGAATTGATGCATTTGGATTATGGTGTTAGAGAAGAATACGCACTGCAGAAGAACAAACAAATCTGTCTTTAAATCATAATGCTCCTTAGAAGCCAAATGATGAGATTTCATCTCTCATACTTCAGATATGTTATCAGGAGGGAGCATTCCCAGGAGAAGGATATAATGCTTTGTAAAGTGAAGGGTCAGCAAAAAAGAGGAAGACCTCCCACAAGATTGACACAGTGGCAGCAACAATCGTCTCAAGTGTACCAACAATTGTGAGGATGGTGCAGGTCCTGGCTTTTTTTCATTCTGTTGTGCATAGAGTTGTTACGAGTTGGAACCAATTCAAAGGCATCTAAGAACAACAACATATTGGGTTAAATAAAATTTAAGGGCGAGTCAAAACTTATTCCCACTCTGGCTATAGAATTTATTTTAATCAAATTTTAGAAAAGAAAAATGCATCATTTTTTCAACATAATCTCCTTGCTTTTCAATACTCTTTGTCCGTCTGTCAACAAGCTTTCATATTCCCTTATTAAAAAATGTTTTAGGCTGACCTGCAAACCAGGAATGCATGTCTGTTTTCACTTCTTCATCAGAGGTGAATCTTGGTCCTCAAAGGGCTGCTTTCAGGGGAACAAATAGGTGAAATTCTGATGAAGCAAGATCAGGACAATAGGGAGAATGCTGTAACACCTCAAAACAAAGTTTTTACGGTGTCAGCAATGTGAGCAGAGCTGTGTGGACTTGCTGTCAAGCAAGATCACAATGGCCTTGGATAGCAGTCCTCTGCATTTAATCTGAACTTTAGGCTTCAGCTCTTCAGTGAAAATCTCACTGTAGATAACACTGTTGATTGCTGAACCTTTTTCCTGATAGTGTTTCAATACTGATCCTTGAGAATCCCAGAAAATTGTAAGCATCAATTTTCCAGCTGATGGTTAACTTTTGAACTTTTTCTTTGTCGTTGATTATGTTTCCATTCCATATTCTGCCATTTTCTCTCAGGCTTGTAGTGATGAATCCATGTCTCATCACCAGTAACGACATCTTTTAAGAAGCTTTTACCTCCTTTTGAGTATTGGTCCAAATTTTGTTTTCAGGTGTTCAGACACTTCTGTTTATGCTATTCTGTGAATTGTGTAAGTACCCATCTCGCACAAATTTTTCGAAACCCAAGTCTGCAGTGGATTATTTCTCAGGCAGAGTCATTGCTTATTTGCAAATGATTTGCCATAGGATCCACTGTCACTCATCTATTCAACAGAATCATTTCACGTGCATGTTCAATGTTGTCCTCAGCTGTGGACACGGACGAACATTTTAATAAAACTGCTGTTGTTATTGTTGTTAAATGCCTTCCAGTCAGTTCCGATTCATAACAACCCTGTTTGGGGTTTCCACGGAGTGGCTGGTAAATTTCAACCACCGACTTTTTAATTCAAATCAACCTTGCAGCCCAGTGCATTATACTACAGCCCCACAACAGTAGTCCAATATAACCGTAGTGCAGATAATTTCTTACTTGCCTGCATGTATCATTTAAAAAAATTCACCCATTTCCTTTTACTTTTCTAATGTGGTTGCTAGAAAATTGAAAATTACAGATGAGACACATTTTCTTTTCTACTGGCCACTGCTACTCTCGTTTACAGCGTATGTCCGATGACAGTCTTGAAATGTTCTTTAACTATATGTTGTCTCCTTCAATATCATTTTTTCCGAACTAAATTACTGTTTGAAAACACGCTTGGACTAGTTCAATATTTCCTAGAGAATTCCTCATTTAACTAGGGAATTTGAATCAAGTTAAATAAAAATTTCCATGAAATCTTCTCAGATTTCAAAATACCATCAAACTCACTTTTATTAGCTCCACTTGGCATCATTAGTGACTGTCAACACACAAGAAGACAAGAAGACGGACAGGCTACTTAAGCAAATGGGGGAACCACAGGGGAGGCGCTTCATCTTTTCATTCGGTGCTCTAATTTTTCTCCTTTTCAATTAGCTAAAGCAATCTTCTTGATATAGTAGCAGTACAACATGACTGCATATGCTAAGTGATGTTGTGAATTCAGACTGGGGGATTTCCCTTGGAGATTAAATTACCTTTGAAATTCTCCAGCTGAACCAGCATGATTTTCTCTTCTACTCTGTTCTTGGCTTGGAATCCTTAGCAATGCGATTTCCTTTAAGAGAAAATACATCTAAATGCCTCTGTGGTGCTCTCAGAGTCCTGCACATGTCTAATATCAAAAAAAGATGATCAATGACTCTCTTTCACCTGCTTTGCTATTCATCCAACTGTCTACAGGAACCTCAGGCAGAAAGGGATTGGTGGTGATTGTGTACTGTGGAGTTGGTTCTGACTCACAGTTAACCCATATAGGGTTTCTGAGGCAAGAAATCTTTATGTGAGCAGAAAACCTCATCTTTCTTCCACAGAACCTCTGGTAGTTTCAAACTCACAACAACGCTGCATAGGGTTTCCAAGGCTGTAAATCTTTATGGGAGCAGAAAGCCTAGTTTTTCTTCCGGGGAATGGCTGGTAGTTTCAAACTGTTGAACTTGAGGTTAGCAGCCCAACTCATAACTGCTACACTACCAGAGAAAACATAGATAACCTAC
Source organism: Chrysochloris asiatica (assembly GCF_000296735.1). Lineage (NCBI taxonomy): Eukaryota > Metazoa > Chordata > Mammalia > Afrosoricida > Chrysochloridae > Chrysochloris > Chrysochloris asiatica. The sequence continues at coordinate 6,313,461 of NW_006408652.1, read as the reverse complement.
AATAGCAAATACACACAGAAGTTTCACATGATTTAAGCAAAGACCTTAGTTTCAAGAGAGAATAAAACTTTGGAAGAAACATTTTCAGAATAGAAAAAATTGCTCAAATTTATTCTTGTTGTGACTGATCTCCATTCGTGCATGACAAGTAAAATGTCAAACAGGATTTTTTTCCCCCTGAAATTATCATTTTAGAATAAAAGTATGTATTTATTCCCACATTATAGTTTTAAGCCAATATATGTAAGTTTGCCACCGCTTGTCTGTCAATTTGTCATGCTGTGGTGCTTTGTATGTTGCTATGACACTTAAAGCTGTACTACCATTAGTTCAAATACCAACAGGGTCACCCATGGTGAACAGGCTATAGCAGAGCTTCTAGACTAAAAAAGACTACGAAGAGGGACCTGGAGATCTACTTTTGGCAAAAAAAAAAAAAACAAAACAAAAAAAAAAACAATGAAAATCTTATGAATAGCAGTGGAACATTGTCAGAAGATGAGCCCCTCAGGTTGGAAGGCACTCAAAATGTGACTGGGGAAGAACTGCTTCCTCAAAGCAGAGTTGACCATAATAATGTGAATGGAGTAGTCTTTGGGACCATCATTTGCTGATGGGGCACAACTCAAAATGAGGAGAAATATCTGCAAACATCCATTAACAATCAGAACATGGAATGTACGAAATAAGAATCTAGGAAAACTGGGAGTTGTTAAATGAAATGGAATGCAAAAAGACCAATAGCCTAGGCATTGTCGTTGTTGTTAAGTGCCATTCAGTTGGTTCCAACCCATAGCAACCCTGTATAGGGTTTCCAGGGAGTGGCTGATGAGCTTGAACCACTGTTCAAACAGACTTTGAGATCCAGTGTATTCGATGAAATGGACAGGTGTTGGTCATTTGGAATCAGCCACTCATATGGTTTACTATGCTGGGGGTAATAAATTGAAGAGGAATTGTGTCACGATCATCATCAAAACAAAAATGCATTTCAAGATCTATCTTGAAGTACAACTCTGTCTGTGATAGGATAATATCCATATACCTACAAAGAAGACCAGCTAATACCACGGTTGTTCAATTTTATGCACCCACCACTAAAGCTAATTGCAAAAATATGGCACCAACTATGCCTCCCACGACACTACTACTCATCTGAGTTCAATAAGCCATTGCAAATGGCCATACAGAACTCAGACACCATACTCATACTGTGAGGTTTTAGATTTCTTAGGGAAATTAACAGTTTATGCAGGTTGTTGTTAAGTGCCATCAAGTCGATTCCGACTCATAGCGACCCTGTATAGGGTTTCTGAGGAGCAGCTGGTGAGCTTGAACCACCGACATTGCAGTGCAAACGGCTTTGCAGTCTGGCACATTAACCCACAGTGCTACACCAGGATCCCATTTGTGGGGTCAGAAATGCTCAGGGCACAGTTGTTCCAGTCAGTTGTTGATAAATGCCCACAGGACAAACTACTTCACCTTAAACTTCACCCTGAAGGCATTCTGCTCTAGCTCCATGGGTCAGCAAACATACCTCCCCCACTGAAGTGCCTTGGAGACACCCCACTCAAACAAACTTCCTGCCCAAAGGCATTCAGCTTTACTTACTCTATAGGCTGGGAAGTTCACTGCTCTGTTTCATACTCTGGGTCTTGGTTCTGCGGCTGCTCCTCTGCCACTCCTCCAGTGTTGGAGCTTTCTGTTTCTGCATCAAGGAAGTTCAATATACAGGGATCTCAGAGCCCAAAGGACACACTCCCCTACTCTTCTTCTTTGATGGTAGTGAGACTCCTCCTCCCGCTTCTGAGATTGTTTATTTTATACCTATGCTAGAGTTTCAAGTTTTTACAATTACAAAGACCTGTGCTAACATCCACAGCTGAATCGATGTCATCCTATCAATATCTTCTCCCACCTTCTCTTACCTAGACCCAGCAGGCCAAAAACATTGTTTAGAGGGAGCTACAGACTATGATTATAAGAGGTATTTCACTACACTACACTACACTACACTACACTACACTACACTACACTACACTACACTACACTACACTACACTATAATAATAAGGAGCTCTGGTAGTGTAGTGGTTACGAGTCGGGCTGCGAACCTTAAGGTCAGCGGTTCGAAACTACCAGCTGCTCCGCGGGAGCAAGATGAGGCTTTCTACTCCTGTAAAGATTTACACCCTCGGAAACCCTGTACAGGGTCGCTATGGGTCGGAACCAACTCGACGGCACTTAACAACAACAACACTAGTAATGATGTAACTGAAGAATTTGACTAACTTCTTTGGAGTCCTGGTGTGGTGCTACAGGATAATGCACTGGAGCACAAGGTCAGTTTGAGCTGCTAGGTCAGCAGTTCGAACCTACCAGCCGCTCCTCGGAAACCCTATACAAGTTATTATGAGTTGGAACCAATTCGACAACACTTAACAACAATAACAGCCAACTTCTTTCGTCTGAAATTGATCAAACATTTAATCAAGATGCATTGATAATTACGGGTGATTAGAAAGTGAAAGTCAGAAACAAACAATATGACTTCATGGATTTAGGGTTGAAACATTCCAGTACGAAACCAGTTGCCTTCCAGTGGTCTCTGACTCACGGTGATCCCATGTATGTCAGAGTAGAACTGTGCCTCACAGAATTTTTAAGTTCTGGTTTTTTGGAAGTAGATCACCAGCCATTTCTTCCAAGGAGCCTCTGGATGGACTCAAACCATCAACCTTTGTGTTAGCAACTGAGCCCCTCAACAATTTGCACCACCCAGCAACTCCCAAAGGTCATCCTGGTCCCTGTTTTACTGGAAAATTCATAGCAACTCTAGGAACTCAGTAAACTTTTCAGAAAAGGGGGCTTTCATGGTGGTACTTAGGCCAGTACTAGCTTGTTTTATCAGCTACTGTTGAAAAATCAGGATTGATTTGAAACCTAAGAAGTCTGTACTGTGACCTCATCAAGAGATATGCATTGTTCACTTATCTATCAGCTTCCATAACTGGACGTGTACAGTGTATACATATACATGGTCATGTTGTATTATTATGGTATTCAGCCTCTCATTTCTTACTGAATTTTCTTGCTTATATTATTAGGACGCATACAAATACAGTACTACATCTACTGTTACAGTTTTCAAAGCACCAAGCTATTTACATATCTTCATTATTTTGATTGTTTAATGATGATTTTTAATGCATTTTTAATGCAAAAAGAAACTTTTATCCCATTTTAATTTATGGAAATCACTGCTAAACTATCTTTTAGTTAGATTGTGATTTTTTTTTTCATGAAAATAAGAATGAGATCATTTAATCCATTTTCACAAGATTCAATTTTATGTTTAGATTGAATTTAGATTCTTCATAAGTCTTTTGTTAAAATACTTTTTTATTGTAGTTTGGGTGAAATTTTACAGAGCAAATTTATATACATTTTGTTTTGTGCCATTGATTGCAATCTCCTCCTTATAATAGCCGTCTTGCCACTTCTTCCCTGGGGTCCCTGTTTCTATTTGTTTTCTTTCATGCCCCTTCCAGCCTTTGGAACTCTGTTTTTGGGCAAATTCTGCCCTTTGGGTCTCATCTGGTTGATTATACTAAGGAATACATTTATCCCTGGTTTCATTACTCTCTTTATAGGCCTATTGTTTGGCTCAAAGTTGATTCCCTGGAGTGGATTCAGTTCCAGACTTGAAGGGTGTCTAAGGGTCACAGTCTATATTAAACAGGTATGTTTGGTATTTTTATAATTTTGAATTTTGTTCTGCATCACTGCCCCTCCCTGCCCCCAAATTCAGTCCACAACTTCTACTGTGATCCTGATCAGAGTGGTCAGTTGCGGTAACTGGGCACTATCTAGCAATTCTGGTCTTAGAGTAGTGAAGGTTGTAGTTCACATGATTGATCCATTAGTCCTTTGGATCTAATGTTTGCACTAATTGTTTCCTTGAGTTTTTAATTTTCTCAAGCTGAGGGAACTTAAGAAAAAATTCAAGCCTAGACTTGCAGTATTGAAGGATTCTATGAGCAAACTATTGAATGATGCAGAAAGCGTCAAAAGTTGATGGAAGAAATACACAGTCATTGTTCTCCAGTAAAATAGTCAGTGTGCAACCATTTGTAGAGATAGCATATGATTAAGAGCCAATGATCCTGAAAGAAGAAATTCAAGGTGTGTTGAAGGTATTGGCAAAGAACAAGGCTCCGGAAATTGATGGAATATAAGTTGAAATCTTACAACAAACTAATGTGGCACTGGAGGCACTTACTTATCAATGCCAAGAAATTTGGAAGATAACTACTGGCCAAACTGACTGAAAGAGATCTGTATTTTTGCCCATTCCAAACAGACGTGAACCAAGGGAATGTGGAAATCATCAGACAATATCATTGATATCTCATTTTTGTATTACTAAAGATAATATAAAAATGGCTGCAACCACACATTAACATAGAACTTCCAGGGGTTCGAGACAGATCCAGAAGAGGATGTACAATGAGGGATATCATTGCTGACATCAGATGGATCTTAGCTGAAAGTAGAGAATACCAGGAAGATGTTGACCTCTGTTTTGTTGACTACACAAAGTTTTTCAATTGTGTGGATAATGACAAGCTATGGGCAACATTGGGAAGAATGAGTATTCCAGAAAACTTAATTGTGCTCATGAGGAACCTTTACATAGACTAAGAGGCAGTTGTTCAAACAGAATAAGGGAACATTGAATGGTTTAAAATTAGGAAAGGTGTGCACCAGGGCTATATTCTTTCACCATACTTATTTAGTCTGTATGCTGAGCAAATAATCTGAGAAACTGTGAACAATATGAAGAGAAAATTCAACAATATGAAGAAAAATGTGCTCTCAGAATTGGAGAAGACTCATTAACAGCCTGTGATATGCAGATGGTACAACCCTGCTTCCTGAAAGTGAGGAGGACTTAAAATACTTACTATTGAAGATCAAAGACCACAGCCTTTGGTATGGATTGCATTAATATAAAGGAAACAAAAATCCTCACTACTGGACCAATAAGCAACATCCATATAAATGGAAAGAATATGACATATTGCAGTAGGCAAATCTGCTGCACAAGATCTCTTTAAAATGTTCAAGAGCAAAAATGTCAGTTTGAGGATTACAGTGCACCTGACCCAAGCCATGGTAGTTTCAGTAACCTTATATGCACCTGAAAGTTGGACAGTGAATAAGGAAGACTAGAAAAATTGATGCATTTGAGTTATGGTGTTGGAGGAGAATATTGAAAATATCGTGGACTACCAATGAACAAACAGATCTGTGTTGGAAGAAGTACAGCCAGAGTGCTCCTTGGAATCCAGGATGGTCAGAGTTTGTCTCTCATACTTTGGACATATTATCGGAAGGGATCAGTCCCTGGAGAAGGATATCATGTTTGGTAGAGTGGAGGGTCAGAGAAAAAGAAGAAGACCCCCAGTGAGATGGATTGGCACACAGCAGCAGCAATGGGCCCAGGCATAGCACCAATTGTGAAGTTGGCACTAGACAGGGCACGGTTTCATTCTGTTATGTGTAGGGTTGCTATGATTCTGTACTCACTGGATGGCATCACTCAGCATAATGTCCTCCAGATTCATCCTTGTTATTTGCAAATTCATTGTTATTCTTTGATGTTGCTTAGTATTTCATTGTGTGTATGTATCATAGTTTGTTAATCTGATCATCTAGTAATGGGCATTTAGGTTATTTCCATTTCTTTGCTATTGTGATTAGAGCTGCAATGAACATGGGCATGCATATATCTATTGGTGTTATTGCTCTTATTTCTCTAGGACATGCCTATAAGTGTGATTGCTAGATAACTTGCTCCTGAACACAGAGAAGCTAAAGCATCTGGAAGAAGTGATGAAGTAAAAGAGCTGAATAGAACATTTCAAAAGGCAGCTCGAGATGACAACAACTTGGAATTAGAAAACCGAAAGGAAAGAACACACTCAACATTTCTCAGGCTGAAAGAGCTGAAGAAACATAATTCAGTACTGAAGGATTCTATGGGCAAAATACTGAATATTGTAACTTAGTGGTTACAAGTCGGGCTGCTAACCTGAAGGTCAGCAGTTTGAAACTACCAGATGCTCCACAGGAGAAAGTTGAGGCTCTCTGCTCCTGTAAAGATTTACAGCCTCAAAACCCTATTAAGGGTCGCTATGAGTCAGAACGGACTCCACAGCACACCACCTGCATCACCATCAATGGTGTGGCATGGTGGGTTAATGCCCTGGACTGCAAGGTCGGCTGTTTAAGTTCACCAGCTGCTCCTTGGAAACCCTATACAGGGTTGCTATGAGTCAGAACTGAGTCGACGGCACTTCACAACAACAACAACAACATGGGCAAAATATTGAACAATGCAGAAAGCATCTTCCATCAAAGAAGGTAGAAAACATACCATTGTACCAAAAAGAATTAGTTGATGTTCAACCATTTCAATAGGTAGGTTATGATTAAGAAATGATAGTGTTGAAGGAAGAAGTCCAAGCTGCACTGAAGGCATTGCTGAAAAACAAGATTCCAGGAATTGATGTAGTACAAATTGAAATACTTCAACAAACTGATGAAGAGCAGGAGTCACTCACTAGTCACACTGACTAGTCTATGCCAAAAAAAATGTGGAAGACAGTTATATGCATAACTGATTGGAAGGGATCCATATCTGTGTCCATTCAAAAGAAAATTGGCCAAACACAGTATGGAAATCATCAAACCATATAATTAATATCACATGCAAGTAAAAGTCTGCTGAAGAGAATTCGAAAACAGTTGTAGCCATACATCGACAGGAAGCTTCCAGAAATTTAAGCTGTATTCAGAGGAGAACTTGGTACAAAGAATGTCATTACTGACATCAGCTGGATCTTGGCTAAAAGCAGAGATATTTACTTGTGCTTTATTGACTCTGCAAAGGCGTCCAACTGTGTGGATCGTAACTAACTATGGATAACACTGAGAAGAACAGGAATTCAAGAACACTTTATTGTGCTCATTCAGTACATAGACCAAGAGGCAGCTGTTTTTAACAGAGGGATACTGAATGTTTTAAAATCATGCAAAGTGTACACCAGGGTTGGATCCTTTCACCATAACTATTAAATCTGTATGCTGAATAAATAATAAATAGAGAAAATGTTGAAGTTGTCAAAGACTTCATTTTACTTGGATCTACAATCAATGCTCATTGTTGCAGTCAAGAAGTTAAATTACAGATTGCATTAGGCCAATTTGCTTCAAAGACCTCTTTAAAGTGTTAAAGAGCAAAGACATCACTTTGAGGATCAAGATGCACCTGACCCAAGCCATGGTATTTTCAACGATCTCATATGCATGTGAAAGCTGGACAATGCATAAGGAAGATCATAGATGAATTGATGCATTTTATTTATGGTGTTGGCAAAGAATATTGAAAGTACAATGGACTGCCAGAAGAACCTACTGTTTTGGAAGAAGTACGGCTACTTCATTCCTTAGAAGCGCTGATGGAAAGACTTAATCTCATGTACTTTGGATGTGTTGTCAGGAAGGCCCAGTCCCTGGAAAATGACATCATGTTTGGTAAAGTAGAGGGTCAGGGAAAAAGAGGAAGACCCCATTGAGATGGACTGCCACAGTAGCAGGAACAATGGACTCAAACATAACAATGATTGTGAGGATGTCGCAAGACTGGGCAGTGTTTGCTTCTGTTGTGCTTTGGGTCGCTATGGGTTGGGACTGACTCAAAATTGTCTCGCAATAGCAAGTGGGATTGCTGGCTAATATGGCCATTTCTATTTCTAACAATAAGGAAGCATCATACAATTTTCACACTCCTTTCCATTGCCACAAGAAGTGTCTCCACACCCTTGCCAGCATTTGTTGTTTTGTGCTTTTTAGTTTTGTGTTTCTACTTTTATTGTTGTTACTGGGGTGAGTAACCTTTATTGTTGTAACTGGGTCTCTCACTGAATAACCATGAGATACATTAGATTTGCATTCTCTAGTGGCTAATGATCACAATCGTTATTTCATGTGTTTGTTAGATGCCTGTATTGTCTTCTTTAGCGAGGTGTCTGTTCATGTCTTCTGCCCATTGCATTAAATGGATTTTTTTCTCTTTCTGTCGTTGAGATATTGAGGTTTTCTATAAATGTTAGAGATTAGTCCCTTGTCAGATAAATCATTGCCAAATAATTGTTCCCGGTTTGTAAGTCCCCTTTTTACTCCTTTGGAGAAGTCTTTTGATTCATATAGTGTTTCACTTTTAGGAGGTCCCTGTCATCGAGTTTATCTTCTACAGCTAGGATATATTTAGTTATATTTGATAGTCTGTTTATAACCACATTGTTGTTTTTATGTTCCATGATGTCATGCCAGTTCCATCTTATAGCAACCCAGTTAACAAGGTGGGTTTGAACTGCAGACCTTGAGGGCAAGTGCTTATCCTACAGCACCACATCAGGATTCTAATGACTTACATTCTTCTTGTTGTTAAGTGTCGTCGAGTCGGTTCCGACCCATAGCGACCCTGAACAGGGTTTCCGAGGCTGTAAATCTTTACGGGAGCAGAAAGCCTCATCTTTCTCCCGCGGAACAGCTGGTAGTTTCGAACTGCTGACCTTGCGGTTTGCAGCCTGATTCGTAACCACTGCGCTACCAGAGCTCCTAATGACTTACACTAGAGTCCTTAAATTTGCTCCTGTTATTGTCTTTGATAATCTTTGATCCATGTTTAGTCAGTCTTTGTGTATGGTGTGAGGTATGGCTCTTGTTTCATTTTTCTGTAAATGGATAACCAGTTTTGCCAGCACCATTTGCTACAGAGATTATCCTTTCCCGTTAACGAATTTCAGTCCTTTGTCGAAGACCAGCTGCCTTAGATGCTTTTTCAGAACACGTATATTTAGAGTAATAGCATCAATTCAATCTTAACTCATCGGGAAATGTTTTAAATTCTATTAATTTATAGAGAAGATTAAACTGTAAAATAATCCAAACTGAATTTTAAGGATTAGAGACATTCTTGGTATCAGAAAAATACTTCAATTAAAAGAAAAAGGAGTTGACATTGAATTAGAGACATTGGCTGAAATCCCACAGACCAAACTGAGAATTTGAGCAGTTATATAATTTTAACTGGAGGGTGCAAGTATAATCTATAGGGGAAAACCATCATATAACTATGATGTAAACTATGATGTGCCTTAGATTCCCATTTGTAATCATAAATGATTTTACATAGTCTAAATTTCAAACTAATTTTGTTCATTTTTTACTTAAATTCTACTTTGTATGTGTGGCAAATGTTCAATATCTCCTTTATCCTGGCTAATCCAGCATGTCTTTGCTGCCTAAAGAAGCCAGCAGCTCTACAGAGCAAAAAAAGTGTGCATCAAATTACTAATGAGTACAATTTACATAATAAGGAAGGACAATTGCATTCAGTACTTTCTTCCTATGGAAATGAGTTGGGACTTCTTTGACAAAATCCAGTGACTTTTAAAACATACAGTGTATTCCTTTCCAGGCACCTCTAGAAATAAACACTTAAAAAGAGAGAGAGAGAGAGAGACAGAGAGAGAGAGACAGAGAGAGAGAGAGAGAGAAACAGAGTTCCTGGCTGTTTTCCAAATTCAGCCTCAATAAAATCCCAGGCTTATATTTGACTGTAAAATATAGAATTCCTTTAAGTGTTTCTGCTGCTTTTGTGAGCTGTCAAATTGGTCATGACTCACAGTAACCCATTATTGGGTTTGTTGTTGTTGTTAAGTGCCATTGAGTCGGTTCTGACCCATAGCGACCATATATAGGGTTTCCAAGGAGTGACTGGTGAGCTTGAACCGCTGACCTTGCAGTTCAAACAGCTTTGCAGTCTGGCGCATTAACCCACAGTGCCACACCAGGACTCCAGTATAGGGTTTATAAGGCTGTAAATCTTTATGGGAGCAGAAAGAATCTTTGTTCTCCTGTGGAGCTGCTAGTGGATTCAAACTGCAGACCTTGTGGTTACCAGCCCAATGTGTAATCCACTATGCTCCTTCTATAAGTGCTGTTGCTGGTGGTGGTGGTAGTGCCATCGAGTTGGTTCCAACTCATAGCTACCACGTATAGTGTTTCCGAGGTGTAAACTGCAGACCTTGTGGTTCAAAGTCCAGTGCTAATCCTACAGTGCCACACCAGGAGTCCTTATAAGTGCTTGTTGTTGTTAAGTGCTGTGGCATCTGCTCCCACTCATCGTGACCCTGTACAAGGTTTCCAAGGAGCAGCTGGTGAATTTGAACCACTGACCTTGTGATTCAAACCGACCTTGTGATCCAGTGCTTTATTCCACAGCACCACACCAGGCCTCCCTATAAGTGCTGTTGCTGTTGTTAAGAGCCATCAAGTCGGTTCTGACCCATAGTGACCAAAGAGCAGCTGGTGAGCTGGAACCACCAACCTTGCAGTTCAAACGGCTTTGCAGTCTGGCACATTAACCCACAGCGCCACACCAGGACTAGTAACATTTAAATGTCTCTTCTCTGTGAATTCTAATTAATGTAAAAAAATCTCATTTGATATTAGGAAATACATTGCGAAACTATGATAAATGAGTTTAATTTATGAGATTTCATGACATTCTTTTAAGCTGTTTTGACACAGATTATTGTCTAGACAAGTCTTCAATCAAAAGATGACAATCTGTATTTTGCATTCTCTACATCAGAAATAATTATTATGAAGTGTGGTATTTTTGTTTTATTTCATTAGTTTGATCATTTCTTTGCTGTTATGTACAATCCCCTATTCAATATTTTCTTACTTTCTGGAGTTCTTCATATCCAAATTTATTTACCATGAGTCTCCTAACTGTGTTAGCATCACAGCCCACTCTCCTACTTCATTTCAGCTATAATTATTAGTAGTAAGGTATGTAAACAAATTTCTTTATCATTAAGTCTTTAAAGTTAGTCTTTTCAGTATGAGGTGATTCATTCAAAAAGACTTAAAGAATTAATTCACTGTTGCCATCTCGGAATATGCCAGGCACTCTCTCTCACCTCTGGCTGTGTAATTTATGTATTCACTATGCCTGGAGTCCTGGCGTGGTGCTGTAGGATAAGCACTGGGCTGCTAACTACAAGGTCTGTGATTCGAACCCACCAGTCAATACTTGGAAGCCCTATACAGGGTGGCTATGAGTCAAGGCCAATTTGACACCACTGAACAACTACAGTCACTGTGCCTAATATAATAGACTGTTCCCCTTGATATCTCTGTAGCTCATGCTTTACCTCTTTCAATGGAACTATCTCAGAGAGGCCGACACTGGCAATACTACTTAACATGACAACTCCCAGTTCTTTACATTCTCAATGTCTTTTCTTATTGTAAGCTCCTTTGAAATCAATGTGATTGTACCATTGTGATCCATAGGGTTTTCATTGACGGATTTTTGAAAGTAGATCTCCCAGGTAAGGAACCAGGTCTTCTGTATGGAAAGTGACAACACTACCACTGAGCCATTTCTTCCTCACATGCCAATATCCCTTATTCTTTGCTATTTGATTTCACTAGTTAAATTTTAAGCCCAGAAAGGCAGGGATTTTATCCGGTTTATTCATCTGTGCATCAGTGGCATCTAAAACACTGTCTGAGACATAGTAGTTGTTCAATTAAAATTTGTTATAAAATGATTGAGTGCCGCAGTGAAAGTGTAGTCTGAGGTGTCTCTCAACACAAAATTTCATATCATATTGATCCATTCCTTATGGTCAACAATGGTGACAATTTTCAATGACAAAAGAGCTATTATTTAGTCAATTCTTCTGTTCTTAAGTAAAAGGAAAATTAACCCTGTGGCTTTTCTTATATTGTTCTGCAGTTTGGCGAATGTGGTCACTGTGAGTCAGGGACTGAATAGATGGCAATTGACAACAATTATCAATCAGTTCATTTTGCATCTTGTTTCTCAGTACTTTCCTTTAGCTATTCATATTATGCAAGTCCTAACAAAACAATTCAATTAACTTGAGAAGACCAAATGTTAATATGTGTATTAATAGTTCTCCTTTTACAGATTGGGACCATCCTACAGTGCTGGTAGGATTATAAAATAATGTAACCACTGCGGAAAATGGTATGGTGATTCCTCAAAAACTTGGAAATGTGGGACCTTATCCAGAGAAGCAGTGACACCAGAGGTGGAGGCAGGGATGGGGACATGGAGAGAGGGAGCAGCTGAAGATTCTAGATTCATGGAAAGAGAGGGACTGAGAGCTGGCAGCCAGGAGGCAGACTTGCAGAATGTGCCCTTTGGTGGTGTAAATTATT
>NW_006408652.1:6293882-6300936 GCF_000296735.1 Chrysochloris asiatica | reverse complement strand
AAAAAAAAAAACAACCCAAAACTTGGAAATAGAAGTACAATATAATTCAACAATCCCTCTAGTTGGTATATATCCAAGAGAAATAAATTATGGCATGAATAGATATATATACACTCATGTTCATCACAGTACAGTTCACAATAGTAAAGGTGAAAACAACCTAAATGTCCATCAATGGAAGAATGAATGGTATGTGCACACAATGGAATATTACACAACATTAAAGAAAACAGATATATCTGCAAAACACCTCATAACATGGAGAACATTACGCTGAATGAAATTAGTCAACCACAAATAAACAAATATTATATGAGATCATTATTGTAAAAAGTCAAAAACCAGTTTTGCATGAAAAGAACCATTTTTTTCCTGGTTACCAGGGGCAGGAAGGGAAGGAAGGCTAGAGGGTTGTTGTTGTTAGGTGCCAGAGGTGCTAGAGGACAGACACATTTAATTTGGTGAAGGTGAAGGCAATATACAAAAAGAGAGAGGTCAGCAAAAAAATGACGTTGGCAGGGGAAGACACTGGGAAGAGTGCAAGAGTTTAAGTCAACATACTATTGACTTAATGCTATTAATACTGTTGACAAAATACTGTTTTACATAAAATCCTGCAATGACAAGAAGACTGTAAGGATATAGGAGGAGAATGGGAGTATATCCTTGGGGATATATATACACACACACAGGTTTGACACAGGATATTCGTACATGAGTATTTACTGTTGTTTTACCACTTGTCTGTCACTTTATCATACTTTGGAGACTTGTGGGTTGGTGTGTTTAAAAGTTATATGACCAGTATTTTAAATACCAAAAGGGTCACCCACAGTGGACAGGTTTCAGCAGAGCTTCCAGACTAAGCTGAGGAAGAAAGAGAGGCAGACCAGTTCTGAAGGGTTAGTCACTGAAAAAACTTCATGAATAGCAGTGAAACATCTTGAGATTCAGTGCCAGATGATTTGTCCCTCAAATAGGAAGCACTCAAAATACAACTGGGGAAGAGCTGCCACAATTCTTCCATGGTCTTCCTCATTCACTGTCCAACTTTCACACGCATTCAGGTTATTGAAAATACTATAGCTTAGTATTTCTAAATATATAAGTGATAGATAAAATGAATCACATGAAAAGATTAGATACGGTCAAGCAAGGTTGACCATAGGAATGGCTAGAGTCTGGAGGAAGCTACGGTGGCCCAGAAATGTCTGAGCCTGAGGAGGGTGATGTTGGCATAGCCATGGAAGAGAGATCCATGGGGTATCTGAATCTACGTGGGGTAATGAGGATGTCACAGTCCACATGGGGTGAGAATGGCAACAAGAATGCATCAGCAGCATGGTGTCGAACATCTCAGAGATAAGCAATCTGGATCTGATTTCTGGCTCTGTTACTTCATCTGTGATCCTGACCACCAATTTATTCTCTTGGCTACTTTATTGATAACATTAAGAAAATATGGTGATGGTGGTGGTGTCCTGTGGAGTCATTTGAGACTCATAGCAACCCTGCATAGGGTTCCCGAGACTGTAAATCCTCATGGAGGCAGAAAGCCTGATCTTTCTCCTGTGGAACAGATTGTAGTTTTGAACTGTTGACCTTGAGATTAGCAACCCAACTCATAACCACCATGCTACCAAAGCTTCTACAGAAAATATACTGGGATTTCCTGTTTGGGGGCAGGATAAACGGAGACAGGCAGTGGAGGCTCCTTGGCTGAGGCATGAAAAAAACAGAGACGGTGCTTTGCTGGGACAATTCCAGAGATTTAGATCTAATATGAAGTTGGGAAAAACAGTCTCTGGCACACACTAGTGGAGAAATCTGACTGTGGAAGGCGGAAACGGCGATTTCTGAATCATTCGGGATGCTGCCTGAGGCCCCTCAGTTTAGGCAGAGATCAGAGGTCGGGGCCACAGCCAGGCTGATACAGTGCGAAAGCCACTGAGCCACTTATGTAAAAACAGGTGTGATGGCTAATTTTTACTTTTCTTTCCTCCTCTCCCCTGTAGCACCCTCTCTGCCCAGCCCAGGCATCTTTAGGTGGGTGGGAGCACACCCCAAAAAGGTTCTAGCATTGCACCCACAGGGTACAATTTTCCCATGGTGCAAAGAGAAAATCCCTGAAATCCCAAGCAGTCCCATAAACTAATCCTTTGGCTGCTTATTATGACATTGTATTCTAGAATTTAGCCCTAAAAGTTGACTTTCCTACTTGGGCAGGAGCCTTTATTCCTGCCTTACCTAACAAGAGACAGCAGGTCTGGCCATATGGCCAAATGGTATTTTCACCTCGTAAAACTTCAACAGCTGGACTACTTTGTTACTGTGGTAAAAAACAACTCAAGGCATCTCAGCTTGGGCTGGCCTGCGCCTTGGTGGGCGGGCCTGAACCTCCGAGGCTGGGCAGAGGGCTGGCCTAGGCCGAGGGAGTGGAGGGCAGGGGTAGTGGCTGCAGGCAGATGGCATCTGTGTCTGATGACATCAAAAATGCCTCTCTCTGTCTCCCTGTGCTGTGGGCACCCTGATTTGCCTTATATCCACGCCGATAATGCCTACTGTGGCAATGAGGCCCCCCTGGGAAGGACTATGTTAGTTCCTGTGCACCCCCCCCTCACTCTCTGGAAGCGTCCGTCCTCTGAATGGGTTCTCTCAAGCCCTGCACTCCAAGCTCTGAAGTGGGCGGAGGCAGTCCCCAGAGTTGGAGCCGAGTGCGGGCGGGCGGAAGCTCAAAATGCCTCAGCAGTTTGATCCTTTAAAAAATCAGGTTCATAATGTTGAAGCCTAAAGTCTTATGTTTGCCCAAAGGCTGTCTATCTACCAGGCGGAGGCCTCCCCTGTGCAATACCACCCACCGCTTTCTCCGGAGCCTGCATACCTGTGTTGCCCGGTCAGAGAAGCACCGGAAGTCCCCCAAGGCTATGAATTTTTATAGACGCAGACTGCCTCATCTTGCTCCTGCAGGGTAGCTGGTGGGTTTGAACTGCCAACGTTTTAATTAGTACCTGAGTGCTTAATTACTGAGCGATCAGGACTTATAATATTGAGCTTATGTATATATCCCCAAAGATTGAATTAGATTAAAATACGATTAGGTTGTGGCTATTAGGTGCTGTTGAGTCCCATTCAAGTTGTACAACATGTGGCCCTGGTCCTACACCATCCCCACAATCATTCCTATGTTTGAACCCATTGTTGCAAGCATTCCATCAATTCTTCTCATTGAGGTAATATAAGTATAAGTCCTTTGAGAACTGTAAAGCATTATACAACTAAGTTATTATCTAGTGATAATTATAATTTCTTCTGAAATAAACAAAAAATAACTTGCAAAACCACATTACCCACCAATATTGATTAATTCTTCAAAGAATTTTGTGTAATGCCATAACAGATTATAGAATTTGAAATTTGTATACCAATTCTGCCAACTTCATGATATTGAATAAGCTAGACTTCCTGAGCTTCAGTTTCCACATTCATAATAATTGCAGAGTTTCAGTCTGAGAAATAAATGGTAGAATACATACACTCAAGAGTAAAGGAAAAATGATTACCCACGGAAAGCTAATATCAATTTCTTAAAACCTAACTAAGTACCAGTGGGCAATTTAAGCACTAAGTCATTTTTATGGAAGTTTCAACTTGCTAATTAATATTTGAGCATTGCACTATGTGTTTTTAAACGACAGTTGTTTTAAACTATATTAAGAAAATACGACACTGTTATCTCATGTTTTAAATATTGATCATTTTTAAGAGGATGCTAAAAAAAATAAGAATACTTTACAACTAATTATTATTGATTGACTTATGTCCCACCAAAAGATTTGTTGAAACCCTGACCCCTTGTTTAGAGAAATAAGGATTTTGTTTATTGATTTTATCAGTTATGTTACCATGGATATACTGGATTAGGATGGATTCTAATCCTTTCTGAGGGATTTCTTATAAAATAGAGTCAGAATTACACAAGGACATGACAGCATGTGAGGAACAGTCTAAAAGGCAAGAAACGCTGAGAAACGCCTGAGGCTACCTGAAACTAAGAGAAACAACGAAGGCTCTTCCCCTAGAACACACAGAAAGAGAGCATGGCCCTGGTGATGCGCTGAATTTGAACATCTGAAATAAATTTCAGTTCTTTAAAGCCACCCACTTTATAGTATTTTATTATGACAGCTCTCAGAAACCAAGACACTGATGAATGCCAACTCAAATGATATTGAGTGCTTGAGCAAAGTCAAATTAATGGCCAGGAAATTATGCTTTTAATCTATTTTTTTAATGCCATTTGTGATCAGTTCTGGAAAATAACCAGAGACCGACCACAATGTGCTTAGTCACCTCATCATTTTGGTAACTGCAAGTCTAGTCATTAAAAATGTGAAAGACTGATATTTTTAGTCAATACTTTGAAATGTTAATGTTGTGTTAATCTGAGAGCAAATCATTTCCTACTAAAATGGATCGATTTTATCCAGGAGAGAGGGACAATCTTTAATGATGTGGTAAGTAATTTAGAAATAATTTGAATAGCTATAGAACCAGTAGAATCTGTCACTGAAAAGAGACAATAGTTTCAGAAAACGGCTTAAGAGGCAGGTCGGTAAACATTTTCTTTTTGTTATTTTGCTGCCTATTCATACTATGTATGTCAACTTGAGGACTAAGGTGTGCCTGACGCAAGCCATGGTATTTTCAGTAACCTCATATACATGTGAAAGCTGGACAGTGAATAAGGAAGACTGCAGAAGAATTGATGCTTTTGGTGTTAGAGAAGAATATTGAAAGTGCCAAGGGCACTTTGTTAGAAGAAGTGTAGCCAGAATGTGTCTTGGAGGCCAGGATGGCCCAACTTCATCTCTCATACTTCAGACATATTGTCAGGAGGGACCAGTCGCTGGAGAATGATATCATGTTTGGTAAGGTGGAAGGTCAGAGAAAAAGAGGAAGACCCCCAGTAAGATGGATTGGCAAAGTGGCAGCCAGAGCAGTGCTGGTGGCTGTGTGCCACAGTACAGGGTTTCTGAAGATGTACAGCTCTACAGGAGCAGAAAGCCTCATCTTTCTCCCAGGAACATCCGGTAGATTTGAACTACTGACCAGCTCATTATCCTCTACGCTACCAGGGCTCCTTGACAGCCAATTATTCCTTCTAAAACTAAGTAAATAAACCATTTCTCCATGTAAAATCCTCCCCTTCGCACTCATAGAAAAACCCACGTTCTTACAAGGTCCTCCAAGATCTAAACCTGTAATGTCTTCTACTCTACTACTTATTCACTTTGCTCCATTGTCCTTGATGTTCCTCAAGAATTTCAGAAACCTTTCTATCTTTTGTGGCAGTTGTATTTGCCTTTTCCTGTGCTTTGTGTGTGAGAGAAAGATGAGGCTTTGAGTTGCTATGAGTTGAAACTGACTTGAGAGCACACAACCAACAAAACAAACAAACATGCTTTGTGTGATGCTGTATGATAAGCACTGGACTGTGAACCACAAGGGTAGCAGTTCAAACCCACAAGCAACTCCTTGCAAACTCTATACAGGATCTCTGTGAGTCAGAACCAACTCGGCAGCACTTAACAACAAAAACAAGTTTGGGAAGAGGAGTCTTTATGGTGTGGTAGTTAAGCACTAGCTTGCTACCCAAAAGGTCAGCAGTTTAAACCCACCAGCTAACTCTGCAGATGAAAGATGTGGCAGACTGCTCTGCAAAGAGTGTTGTTTTCATTATTGTTGTTGTTTGGTATCATCAAGTTGGTCCCAAATCATTGCAACACTCTGTAGAGTTTCTGAGGTGGGTTTGAACTCTCAACCTTTCTATTAGCAGTCCAGTGCTTATCCTACAGTGCCATGCAACCCTAGAAATTCTAGGGAGCAGTTCACCTCTGTTTACTGAGTCACCCTGTTGCTGTTGTGAAGTGTTATCAAGACAGTTCCAATTCATGGAAACCCTGTATAGGGTTTCTGAGGAGTGATTGGTGGGTTTAATTGCTGATCTTGTGGTCCAGTGTTTATACTACAGCGCCACACCAGGACTCCTATGAATCAAAATAAGCTCAATGAATGGGTTTGCTTTGGTTTGGGGTTTATGCTTGGGGATGCTATGGCTCCAGATAATCTGCATGATTTACTTCCGTACCTCTTTGTTGTTGTTAAGTGCCATAGAGTCAGTTCCAACTCATAGGCTTTCCAAGGAGCAGCTGGTGGTTTTGAACAGTCGAGTTTGTGGTTCACAGTCCAGTGCTGATCCTACAGTGCCACACCAGGAGTCCGCCGTTAAATCTTGTTTGAATGTCACCTACTTGGAGAGGTCTTCTCTGACCATGCATAAACTTATACGCATGTGATAAGCTAAATTTCTTAAGCAATTGTTTATCTACCTATCCCCATTATAATGTACATTGCATGGAAAGGCAAATTTTCTGTTCATGATCATATACTTCTGCTAGCTTAATGCCTACTATTAAGTCATTTAATCAATTGATTGTGACTCCGGGAAAACCCATTTGTGTCAGACAAGAAGTGTGTTCTATAGGGTTTTCAGTGGCTGGTTTTTCAGTAGTAAATCCCCAAGACTTTCTTCCAAATAGCCTCTGGGAGGATTCAAACCTAGAACTTTTTAGTGAGCAGTCAAGTGCTTAAACATTTATACCACCAGGGACTTCAGTACAAAGTGTTGCTGTGGTTGTTAGGTGCCATCGAGTCAGTACCGACTCTATGCACAACAGAAAGGACACTGCCCAGTTCTGGGCCAACCTCACTACTGTTGCCACGCTTGAGCCCATTGATGCTGCCACTTTGCCAATCCATCTCACTGGGGGTCTTCCTCTTTTTTTCTGACTCTCCACCTTACCAAACATGATAACCCTCTCCAGTGACTGATCCCTTGTGACAATATGTCTGAAATATGAGAGACGAAGTCTGGCCATCCTGGCCTCCAACACAGACCTGGTGGTTCTTTTGGCAGCCCATGGCACTTTCAATATTCTCCTCCAACACCATAACTCAAAAGCATCAATTCTTCTATGATCTTCCTTATTCACTG
>NW_006408652.1:6211092-6293197 GCF_000296735.1 Chrysochloris asiatica | reverse complement strand
CGTAAAGATTTACACCCTCGGAAACCCTGTACAGGATCGCTATGGGTCGGAACTGACTCGACGGCACTTAACAACAACAACAAATGTATATAAAGCACAGGTAAGCATCCTTCTGATATTCTCTGCTTTCAGCCAAGATCCATCAGACATCAGCAATGATATGCCTCAGTCCACGCCTCTTCTGAATCTGGCTTGAGCCTCTGGAAGTTGTCTGTCAGTGTATGATTGCAGCGATTTCTGTATTACCTTGAGTAAAAGTTTGCTCGCATGGGAAAATAAAGATATTGTCCGATGATTTCCGCATTCCGTTGAATGGGCACAAATATGGATCTCTTCCAATCAGTTAGCCTGATACTGTTGTCTTCTAAATTTCTTGGCAGAGATGAGCAAGTGCTCCCAGTGCTGCCTCACTTTCTTGAAAGATTGCAATTTTCATTCCATCAATGTCTTGTTCTTTGCCAATGCCTTCAATGCACCTTGGACTTCTTCTTTCAGGATCATTGTATCTTGATCATATGCTACCTTTTGGTACTGGGACTCTGTGTATTCCTTCCACCTTCGTTTAAGCTTTCCGCAAAGTAGCACTCCATAATTATTTGCTGAGTAAAATGTTTTCAATATCAAGTCCTATATATCTCTTAGATAAAGATAAAATGGACATTATGTTTTATCACCTTTCTGGGAATAGGCTCCAAACGTTGAAATTGACAAATAGCTTGTGAGTTTTCTAATCATTACCTTGAGACAAACCATATTGTATTGACGCATTAGAACTCCTTTGTGTCTCCTGTCTTTTGACATAAGCAAAATATGTCTCAATGTCTCCACAATTCCCGAATGGAATGAAGGAAGAAAGGGAGAGAGGGAGGAATGCAAGCTGGCAAGATGGAAGGGAACCAGTCATGAATACAGATTTTCAGAATTATATTCCAAATCAAAGGCTAAGCTATAGCCTTTGTAGCTTTAGGTTGCTGCATTTTTCTGGGTACAAATGTGAGGGGCTTCAAATAGTTTGTAGAAATGTGGAATTAAAAGATAAAGGAAGTTTTCTACCAATGCTTTAGGACAAGTACTGCTAACTATAAGGTTTGTATTTCACACCCACAGGGTCGCTATGAGTCGCAACTGACTCAAAGGCACTTACCAACAACAACAACCTCTTTTAAAGAAGACCTGGTACTATAGTGGGTTATGAGCTAGGCTGCCAACTGCAAGGTCAGTAGTTCGAATCTACCAGTTGCTCCACAGGAGAAAGATGGGACTACATGCTCCCATAAAGACTGACAGCCTGAGAAAACCTATACAGGGTCATTATGGTTCAGAATTGACACAACCACCACCCCAACCATATAAAAAGGCCAGGTTTTCTTGAAAAGGAGAGACTCAGGGAAAACGAGTAAGACATTCAATCAATGAATTGACTCAGTGATTCTAACAATAGGCACAAACATGGCAACGATTGTGAGGATGGCACAGAACCTGGCAGTACTTCATTCTGTTGTGCATAGTGTAGCTAGGAGTTGGAACGGACTCGACGCCACCTACCAACAACAAAATTAAAACTTCCGATTTTCTCAAATGGTAGTGCCTAAGTTAACCTCTCTATTTATTCCTTAAAACTAGGTGGACATCAAATGAATCCATTGAACATAACTTACCAAATATAGATAAGAAAAAGCCAAAAAGTGAAAGAGAATTCATTACCTTCACCAGCTAGCAATAATATCTTTAACACCCTGGTTTTGCTTCTAGGCATTCTATAAAAATATATCATTTTTTAATTCTTAAAAATAAATACTATATTAATATCTTCTTTTTTAGTTAATATATAATGAAACTCTTTCCTTTGGAATACATCTTAATTTACAACATCATTTGGTCCTTTGAAATTGTGGGAGCTTGTGTCTCAGCATACAGCATCCCTATAAACTTCTGTAATCTGCTTCCCTAGATTCACAGGCCCTCTCAAACTTGTTTTTAAATCATCAGAATAGTTGAGTGTATTTTATGAAGCTATTCAACTATTAATATAGATGAAATTTAGTACTCAGGGGTATTTATGAGGTGTCTATTGAATTTGAATTCTGCATACTGAAAAGTGCTTGCTGTAATGCCTAATTCTGTCAGGCATGCCCTGTTGAGTAGATTCATCATTAATGAAGCACACACACCATTCACTTTAGTAAACTGTAAATCATCAGGGCTCTTTTCAAGAAATTGTTCACATTTGTCAACTTGGCCCTTTTCTCTTTACATATTTTCATTATGCTACCGTTAAAAAATATAAGACAATGATGCAATGAACCAAACTTCAGAGGGTTCCACCTCATGGTGACCCCATGTGCGCCAGAGTAGAACAACATTCCACAGAGTCTTCATTCAATGAATGATTTTTCAGAAGTAGATCTCTTAGGACTTCCTTCTGAGGTTCCTCTGGATGGACTTAAACTTCCAACTTTTCCATTATATTCCAAGTGCCTTAACTTTCTGCATTACTCAGAACACCTAGCTTGCACCAGCTACCTTCTTTAAAAGTACCACATTCCTTGTGCAAGGCAGTGTGAGTAAGAGTCAGGAGACCTAGACTCTGTGTTCAAATTTGTCACTATCTTGCAGCATGATTTAAACCAGAGGTTCTCAAGCAGGGACTATTTTGGAAATGTCGGGAGATGTTTATGTTTTCTATGACTGGAGAGAGGATAGGTTCTACCAGCATCTAGTGAGTAAGAAGACATAAGACCTTATGCTTCTCCATTTCATCCCACATGACAAGGCATTATCCAACATCAATGGTTCTGGGAGTGAGAGACTCTGAGGTACGCAAATCACTTTCTTTCTCTGGATTTTGATTTCTTGATCTGTAAAAGATTTTAATCACATCCCAAAGACATCCATTTTTTCTTCAGTTCCCCCAGCTTGAGAAATGCTGAGCATGTTCTTCCTTTTTGGTTTTATGATTCCAGATCTTTGCACATTTTGTAATATTTGGCATTATCTTCTCGAGCTGATCTGAAATTTTCTGTTCAGCTCTAGGACCTCCTCATTTCTTCCATTTGCTTTAGCATCTCTACTCTAGAGAGCAAGTTTCAGTGTCTCTTCTGACATCCATTTTGACCTTTTCCTTCTTTCTTGTCTTCTCAATGACTTTTTGCTTTCTTCATGTATGATGTTCTTGATGTCATCCCACAGCTTTTCGGTATTCGGTCTTTAGTGTTTAATGTATCACATCTGTTCTTCAGATGATCTCTAAATTCAGGTGTGATATATTCAAGGTCATATTTTGGCTCTCGTGGACTTGTTTTCATTTTCTTCAGCTTCAGTTTGAATTTGCATAAGAATAATTGATGGTCTGTTCCAAAGTATGCCCCTGGCCTAGTTTTCACTGATGATATGGAGCTTTTCCATCGTCTCTTTCCGCAGATGTAGTCAATTTGATTTCTATATATTCCTTCTGTTATGTATTCTGTCTGATATGCTGTCTAAAGAAGGTATTTGAAATGAAAAAAATCACTGGTTTTGCAGAATTCTATCATGCGTTCTCCAGCATCAGTTCTATCACCAAGGCCATATTTCCCAACTACTGATCCTTCCTCTTTGCTCCCAACCTTTGTATTCCAATCACTATTAATGATAAATACATCTTAATTGCATGTTTGATCAATTTCAGATTGAAGGAATTGGTAGAATTCTTCCATTTCATCCTCACTGGCTTTAGTGGTTGGGGCATAAATTTGAATAATAGTGGTATTAACTGGGCTTCCCTGTAAGTGCATGTATATAATCCTATCACAGACAGCCTTGTACCTCATGACTGATCTGGATATGTTCTTTTTGACAATGAATGCAACACCACTCCTCTTCAATTTGTCATCCCTGGCATAGTAACATGTGGTTATCAGATTCAAAGTGGCCAATACCAGTCCATTTCAGCTCACTAATGCCTAAGGTATCAATGTTTATACGTTCCATTTCATTTTTGACAACTTCTAATTTTCCCAAATTCATACTTTGTACATTCCATGTTCTGATTTTCAATGGATGTTTACAGCTGTTTCTCTTCATTTTGAGTTGTGACCCATCAGCAAATGAAGGTCCTGCAGGCTTTTCTCCCACAGGCTTTACTCCATTCGCATCAACACGGTCAGTTCTACTTTGAGGAGGCAGCTCTTCCCCAGTCGCATTTTGAGTGCCTTCCAACCTGAGGGGCTCATTTTCCGGCACTAGATCTGACCGTGTTTCTCTGCTATTCATACGGTTTTCAGTGACTAATTATTCAGTAATAGTCACTTTTTTTCCCTAGTCTGTCTTTGTCTGGAAGCTGATCTGAAACCTGTCCACTATGGGTGACCTTGCTGGTATTTAAAATGCCCGTGGCATATCTTCCAGAATCACAGCAACTCACAAGCCACCACAGTAGGACAAACTGACAGACAAGTGGTGGAAATTAAAGGTTAGAGCAGTAAAAAAGAGCCAAGACTGTGCTCTCAAACTGTGAATTGGACTGTACCAGATATTGGGTTTCAACTCAAAAGTCACTCATTATTTGTCAAAAATCATCTCACAGACTGGTAGGTAAGACCATCACTATTGTTCTTCTGCTTAGTTTGTTTATTTACTTACTCATGTGGAAGGTAATTTGAGATGTTGTGAAAACCAAAAACAGAAACAAGTTTTTTCTGTTTCAACACCTTTAATGAGTGAGAAAAGCCTATTTTGTATCAATTAAGTACCTAATTAGACAAACAGCAGACAAGGCTGTGTATCTGAGAAGGGTGATGTAAAGTCACCAACAAGGTAAATAGGAGGCAATCAATACCCATGCTCCTTTTATTAACAGCTCTACATCAAATTCCACTGTTCAATTTGCTAGCTCATCTGCTTGAGTAAGACAGGTCATTGAGAGGACAGCTTGTGGGACTAACAAATAAATTTACTTGAAACCACAGCAATACCTGGGAAAGATTAATGTATGTTCAAGGGGAAAGATGGAATTCAAAAATTGTGGAGTTTCTAATCAAAGATGGCTCCAAATTAAATTAGGAAGTAACTGACTAACTTCTCAATTATAATGTTATATTTTGCACACCAAGTTGACTTAGACCAAAAGGAGAGTTCATTTGCTCAAATGCTTCAAGGGTGTACAAAGCAGAGGAGAAGAAATGTTTTGAACCAATGTTAGAAATGTTGCCATTTGGAAATAGCAAATATGTGACTAGCAGCCCACAAAGTAGTAAGTGTTTATACTGCTAGTGTGGTGCCATAATATAAGCACTGAACTGTGAACCACAAGATTGGTGGTTCAAACCCACCAGCCACTCACAAAAACCACATCCTGCTAATGGAATCTCTGAGTGGATAATCAACATGCTAGGTAGCTAAACAAAAGGTTGCTGGTGTGAGTTCACCTAGAGCCACGTAGGAAGGACAGGAAATCTACTTGTGGGAAATCAGCCATTGCAAACCCTATGTAGCACAATTCTACTCTGACACATATGTTTTTGTTAAGTGCCTTCAAGTCAGTTCTGATTTAAAGTGACCCTGTACAGGTTTCCAAGGAAGAACTGGTGGGTTTGAACCACCCACGTTGTGGTTAGCAGTCGAGTGCTCATCCTACAGTACCACCCCAGGACTCCATGGAGGTGCTATAATTCAGAGTCGACTTAATTAACAGCTGGATTATGTTGCTTTTGTTTTATCCTAATACCGTAAAATTATTTTCTGTTCATTACCTAGTTAGCAATGTTTTTACATATCATGCTCAGATTTCAGGATTTCTGGAACATCATTTTGTCCCAAGAGTACAATATCTGCAACAACAGAAGTCATGCATCTTTGTAAGCGTGAAAATGGCAGAGATGACAAGATTTATGAACACCTTCTTGGTCAAATGAATGGGAAATTTGATGAAATTTATAAAGAGCAGAAAGTCCTGGTGTGACGCTGTGGGTGGGTTAATGCACCAGACTGCAAAGCCACTTGAACTGTAAGGTCAGCAGTTCAAGCTCATCATCTGCTCCTCAGAAACCCTATACAGGGTCTCTATGGGTTGGAACTGACTCAACAGCACTTAACAACAACAACATAAAGAGCAGAAGACATTCATTGTCCACTCATTCATTATCATTATGAACAATAAAGTCAGCATATGCATTCTGGACATCAAATAAATTTCAGTTTTGCCATCAAGATGATCTACTCTTAGAAACACATCAGGAGAAAGAAAGAAAAAAAGCAGCTAAATCTTCCATGGTTTAGATTCTTCAGATGAGGGTAACAAAGGCACAAAGCACTCCAGATTACTACTACAGTAAGAGCAAATCTAGGAACATCAAGGCAGATGGGAGAACAGTTAGGCAGGTTTGCATGAGCTAAGTGGGACAGTGGTAAATAATGATGTATGTACAGTACAACTTTGGAACAACAGGGCTCTAGGATACAAGGATTGAGGTATGGTTTGAATGGGTAAAAGAAGGAAAATAATTTTAATATGCTTGGCTGTCTTTTGAATCTTCGTTTCCCTTTCCTACCATTGTAAAATAGATACTTGATAGGGAGAGAAAGGAATAGCTGGAAACATCACCATAGAAAGCTTGTAAATCCATCTTCAGCCTATAACTGATTGGAATACCTTAAAGGGGGCTAGAACTTATCCAGTGAAAGACGCTTCCTGCGGAGCCTCTGTATTGCATAACACCATAGGTGGATTCCTTAACTCCATCCAGAATCTTGAGATGGGAAATTTCAACTTAAAAGGACAAGCCTGGACCAGCTAGAAATACAAAAGATACTTTGTGAAAGAAAGACTGGCAAGAAAAATGAAAAGCAATAATGGCAGTGTGATTGACTACTACAAGAACAATCAAGCTGTTCACTTGGGAGCCATCAAGGCAAGTGGGCGGGTCCCTTCAGAGCAAACCCCTTCCAAGATTAAGACTCAGTGGGAATACACGAGCAGGCATGTGGTCACCGATAAGGGGAAGGGAGAGAAAAAACAGCAATGAAGTTGTAAGCTAAGTCTGACCACATCCAATAGACTCCTGTGAACATGGGTTGAGACCTGGTTGGCCATAAGTATGGCAAGACCCAGGGACTCCTGAGACCAGAGACAGTGACATGGCCACAGAGGACTACAGTGGAGAGTGAAGTGTCCAGCTGATATGAAGTGAGGGGAGATGCACAAGAACACCCATACTTGCAGATAGTCCCCAATTGACTTGGCTTCAATGGCTGGATGATCAGAACTCCACTAGAAGAAGAAAGAAGAGGAAAAAAAGAGTGATCTGCTACAATTTGATGAACTTGACCTACACCTATGGATGCAGTAGCTCAAAAGAGGGAACAAATCTCTACAGCGAGGATAATTCCCACCTCCTCGGTATACAGGGTTGACTGGGATGGGCAACTTAGCAATTGGCTACCCAAAAGGTGGGGGGGGGGACTACAAAGGCAAGAAGTGACTGGCTTACACGCTTTCAAGAGGAAGCCT
Source organism: Chrysochloris asiatica (assembly GCF_000296735.1). Lineage (NCBI taxonomy): Eukaryota > Metazoa > Chordata > Mammalia > Afrosoricida > Chrysochloridae > Chrysochloris > Chrysochloris asiatica. The sequence goes on along the minus strand of NW_006408652.1, from coordinate 6,285,711 downwards.
AGTTTTAGAGGGTGTGGAGGAAGGTAAAATTTCCACTGAGTGGTTTCCAATCTGTTGGGATGGGGCTGATGAAAGGAGATGGGGATACGACTCTTGTAGTTCAATAGTGAATAATTGCTATCAGGACTGACTGTGAGGGTCAGAAATGTAAAGGTAGATGTTTTGTAATAAAAGGAGGGGAGTGATTGATTTTGCAGTCCAGGAGCAGAGGTCCCTGGGACCATCAAGTGAGAAGGGTGGAGTGCGGTACCCTACCCAGAGAAGAAATGAAACCAGAAATGGAGGCAGAAATGATGACATGGAGAGAGGGAGCAGCTGGGGACTCTGGACTCAGGCCGGGAGAGGGGCTGTGTGCTGACGGCTGGGGGGCAGACTTGCGGGGTGTACCCTTTGGTTGTTTGATGATGCATGGAGGGGATTGTAATCATTGCAATGCAACGAAATATGATAGGATAAATGTAAAGGTGGTGTTCTCCCATGTAAACTACCACATAATTCACAATAAAAACTTAAAAAAAGAGAAAAAGATCAGATCTCCTAAGATTAGTAGTTTATGATCAATTAAATGACTGAAAAAAATTCATGTGGAATTCAGCAATGCAATATATATATTTAGTTTGTATTATGAATTTAGTGCAAGTTTATAGTCAAGATCATCAGTTTGACATTCTATATTTACAAACCACACACTTAGTTTCATCACAACGATTGCAATCCTCTCCATGCAACAACAGTTATCCCACTTCCTCCCTGTGGTTTCTGTTTCCATTCTACTCACCTTCCCATTGCTTCTTAACTTTGTCCTTGGGTAAATGTTGCCCTTTTCATTTTGAAGGATCGACCATTCCAGCATTTTAATTGAGCATGCCTTACTAGTATTGTCTCCCCTATATACCTATGTACTGCTTGGCTGCAACTTGGGTCAATCCTGAAGGGTGGTCTAGGATCTTAGTCTAAGATTCCTGCAGTCTCTTTCTGACCAGAAAACCTGGCCTTTTTGTTTGTTTGTGTAAATAATTTTGAGTTTTGTTCCACATATCCTGCCACTCTATCTGGGACCTTCTAATGTGACCCCTTTCAGAGCAGCTGGTAGTGTAGCCAGGCTCCGTCTAGTTCTGGTCTCCCATTTGTGGAGACTGATGTTCAATGAGTCCATCAGACTAATCGATTCCGTGACTCTTCAGTTCTTATCACTACTCTTCCTTGGGCACCCTAAATGGCCACTCATGAGCTTTTATGATCCCAGATGCTACTCACCAATGTGCAATATCTTTTTATTTAGTAAATATATTGAAAGTCTCTGTAACTTAGATGGTTTTGATTTTGGTAGATTGTTGTTGTTGTTGTTAAGTGCCGTCGAGTCGGTTCCGACCCATAGCGACCCTGTACAGGGTTTCCGAGGGTGTAAATCTGTACGGGAGTAGAAAGCCTCATCTTTCTCCCGCAGAGCGGCTGGTAGTTTCGAACCGCTGACCTTAAGGTTCGCAGCCCGATTCGTAACCACTACGCTACTAGAGATTAGGCACCAGAAATCCTAATATGAGATTTCAAAAAGTTCATGTTAAAACTCCATTATCTTTTCATTTCACTTTTCCAAGAACTTTCCGAAGCTCCCTTGGATAGTTCCTTGGGGTCCCCATAGTTCTGCATCTTTGTGCTGCCCTATAGGCAGTTAAGCTTCAGTAATACTCCTCCTTGGCCTCTCTGCATTATTTGAAACTGGATTTCTTTCTCTCAGGTCTCTTAGATTACCAAGGCCTTCTACTTTCCTTTCTCCATCTCTGGCTATTCTTCATCTGGCTGCTCTTCCTCCTCTTAAACCCTAAATGCATTGCCTTCCCCAGGACAGGGCAAGTCATTGGCTCCTTTCTCTAAATTGCCTTCCTCAACAATTACATCTGCTCATCTTATAGCTTCAACTACCACTACGAATAAGGAACTCTGGTAGTGTTTTGGTTACAAGTTGGGCTGTTAATCTCACGGTCAGAGTTCAAAACTACCAGCCGTTCCATGGGAGAAAGATGACACTTTCTGCTCCCATAAAGATTTATAGCATCGGAACCCTATGCAGGTTCGCTGTGAATCGTAACTGACTCCACGGCACATAACCACCACTAGTGTAATATCCTTCAAGGAACCCAATACAGATAATGCTTCTCTACTAGCTCCACTAAGGAGCTCGGGTAGAGTAGTGGTTACAAATCAGGCTGCTAACCTCAGTTTGAAACTACCAGTTGTTCCGCGGGAGAAAGATGACACTTTCTGCTCCCGTAAAGATTTATAGCCTCGGAAACCCTGTGCAGGGTCACTATGAACCTACTCCATGGCACATAACAACAACAAAACTAGCTCTACGAGCTCTTCTGTTTAGTGCGGTCAGCAGTACATGGCAGATCCACATATCTGCTACAATATCTCACTGGAGAAAATGCAGCCAACAAAAAACAGAATGCTGGTCACTTGAGTCACCAATCAACTGGACTGTCAACCTCATTACATCACTTCTAAGAGACTATATGGCACTGTAAGAAAATGTCCGGTTAGCATGCTTTACCTAGGTTTTTATCATGAATTAGGACATGACCTGGTTTTATTCTTTTATCTGTATGGCCTAATGGAAACTTCCCTGCACACATTTAGATTGGCTTCAGAGACCTCACACCTGAGTTCATTAAACAGCCCATTTGATATTTTCCCCATGTGGCTAACTCCAGTGTTTCTCTGTGTATCCCAAGCCATAGTCTGTGTTTCTTGTTCTGCAGATAACTGTAAAGCCAAGAATGATGCCAATTGATTTGTGCTACACAAGCGCCCATTTTGATTGCCCAGTAATTTTATTTTATATTAAGAGCAGTGCTGTTGTTAAGTGCTGTCATGTCAGTTCCTACACATTGTGACCCTGTATAGGGTTTCCAAGGAGAGGCTGGTGAGTTAGAACCACTGACCTTGCAGTTAGTAGTCTAGTTCTTACCCTACAGCGCCATGTTATTGTTGTTGTTGGGTGCTGTCAAGTCGGTACCAACTTATAGCAACCTTCCGCACAACAGAACAAAACACTGCCCGGTCCTGCACCAACTTCACAATTGTTATTCTTGTACCCATTGATGCTGCCACTGTGCCAATCCATCTTGTTCGGGGTCTTCCTCTTTTTCAGTGACCCTCCACGTTACCAAGCATGATGTCCTTCTCCTGATAACATGTCAGAAGTATGAGAGACAAAGTCTGCCCATCTTTGCTTCTAAGGAGCATTTGGTTATTCTTCTCCAACACCATAACTCAAATGCATCAATTCTTCTACCATCTTTCTTATTCATTGTCCAACTTTCACATGCATATGAGGCTATTGAAAATGCCATGGTATCTTAGTCCTCAGACTGACAGCTTTGCTCTTGAACACTTTAAAGAGGCCTTGTGCAGCAGATTTGCCGAATGTAGTATGTTGTTCTCCATTCAGATAGGAAAACCAATCATTAGAGCTCTCCTGTAACATCTGAAGTTACACCAAAAGTGACGTCAGGATTCAACCCTAGCAATGACTACAAAACCTAAACTCCCGCCACAGAGCTAGAGAAGGCAGCAAGTTCCATTTGGATTCACTATCAGTGGCATGCTGCTGCAACTTCCTCATTAAGAAGTTTTTAAATAGAATTGGGATCAAATCTCAGGTCTAGTTTACCAGTTTCACAACGTAGGTCAAAACAGTATCCCTTTCAAAGCCATATTTTTTTCCTCTATAACTTGGTATAATACTACCTATCTCACAGTACTGAGGTAAAAATTAAACCAGACCATCTTGGTCAATAACTGAGCATACTACTTGGCATGTAAAAGGCAGCAGTTTATTTAATTGCCTACCCTGAGCCACCAGAATCCTCTCTTCCTACCATCAAAGCATTAGACTTAAATACCTCTGCACTTTAAAGAGCTCTGGTACCATAGTGGATACGAATTGGGCTGTGAACCTCAGGTCAGCAGTTCGAAAATACCAGCTGTTCCGCAGGAGAAAGATGAGGCTTTCTGCTCCCGTAAAGATTTACAGCCTCTGAAACCCTGTACAGGGTCGCGAAGTTGGAACCAACTCCACGGCACATCACTACCCCATCACCACCTCTGCACTTTATGAAAGCTCTGTGATGGGATGAGCTGTGTTAGTAATCCGTTGTCTCAATCATCTAACCCCCTTCTCAATACATGTTGAGCATTTTGTTCCCAGCTTCCATAAAGTGTCTTGAGTAGGGTCGTAGTTATCTACTGCTGCTGAACTATACAAGGGGATGGCTTTAAAAAAACAAATATTTATTTTCTTTCAAAATGTTGGAGGTTAAAAGTCCAAAACAGGGTCCCAGCATTTCTTGGTTCTTGGTGATCTTCTCATGGCTTCTGTCTTCCCCAGTATGAGCCTGCATGTCTCTGTGTCTTTCTTGTTTGGGCTGTTAGGTGCCATGTGGAGTCGGTTCTAACTCACAGTACTCTAAGTACAACAGAACAAAACACTGCCAGGCGCTGCATGAGCCTCACACTTGTTGCTATATCATATGCTCTATGTCTATACTCCTCTTCATATAACTCAACAGTGATTAGGTTTCAGATCCATCCGTCACAAACAGATCCTGAAAAGAGTCATTAGGTGGAAGGCTAGAAGGGACATATGAAATATGGAACGCACTTCATTAGAATGCATTATGGAAGGTGATTTATATTATAATTGATTAAAGTACTCTCACATGTATAATAGTATGGATTATAATACACGTTAAAGGTGGGGAGATACAACTCAATCCTTAACACCTGATTATGAACTCTTCGTCTCTTTGTGTTCAGGATTTTAGACCATACCAGCCCTTCCAGGTGCTCATTGGCTTCCCAGTCTTTTAGCTAATAGAACATTCAGTGTTGCTCTGCCTCACAATGGAGTGGACATTTTCTCCATGAGGAGACCCACACGCAGGGAAGCTATGACATGTGAGAATATACAGAGATTGCAAAGGCCTAACACTCCTGGGCCCTGCTTCCTGGGCTCAGTTGGAAAAGCCTGAATAGCACCAGGTTCAAGTTTCATTTTAGTGAACAAAGGTCAAAGCGTATGGCTTGCTCTTTCAGAAACAAAGCTGAGGTTTTATTAAGCAGCTAAGGTACTCCTTAGGGTCAGTTCAAAGGAATATAATATAAATGCTATGTAGTCCTGAGGAGTTCATATGTCTTGATAAAAACTAAAAAGTGATCTAGAATATTTTTTTTAAATGAAATCATTCACTAAATGAAAACATTATTTTCATTCTAAAAACAGAGAGGGGGTAATCAATCCATTATCTACTAATAAAGAATATTTCTATATATTTAAGGAGGAGCTCTGGCAGCATAGTGGTTACAAGTCAGACAGCTAATGTCATGGTCAGCAGTTCGAAACTATCAGTGGTTCCATGGGAGAAAGATGAGGCTTTCTGCTCCCTTAAAGATTTACAGCCTCAGAAACCCTATACAGGGGCACTGTGAGTCAGAACTGACTCCACAGCACATAACCTCTACCACCACCACCAACAACAACATATATTCAAGGAATCCTGGTAGCAGAACGGATTACTCATTGAACTTCTAGACACAAGGTCAGCAGTTCATCTTCTAGTTGCTCTGTGGGAGTAAGATGAAGCTTGCTGCTCCTGTAAAGGTTTACAGCCTTGGAAACCCTATACAGGGTCACTATGAGTCAGCACCAACTCAAAAGCACACAGCATCAGCAGCAGCTATGAAGAACAACGTTGAATCAAAATTTTTGCATTATGAAAGGGCATCTTCTATAAGTTTTTGAGGCCTGATTCAGAGACGTTCTGACTTTGTAGAAACTTCTGTTTTAAAAGGTATGTGTTGTGAGGAAGGTAATTTTTACCAAAAATTCACCTCTCATTCAGTGTTGAGAGGGTTCATCTAACACTAAACAGTGGCCATTTGATAAGAGTTGTTGCTTAATTTCTGAAGAATGATGATAGATGTGGCAGACATACTCTAAGGTGAGCTCCAATGATCCCTGTACCTTCTGATATTTATATTGGAATCTACTCTACAGCAATGGGTTTTGGTAATCACTTCCCTATGAGTGTTGATGTGATTTGTGAGTTACTTCTAACGGGTAGAATGTGGCAAAGGTGATGGGATGTCACTTCCATGATAATGCTGCAAAAGATTGTAACTTCTATCTTGCTAGCAGACAATTTTAATGAAGTTGGTGACCATGTTGTGACTGCCAATGAAAAGCCCCACATGGAAAGGAACTGAGGGAGGTCTCAAGTCAACAGCTAGCAAGGACCTGTGGCTCTAGGCTGACAGTCCCCCCAAAATGGAATTTTGCCAAACACACACACAAACACGTGACTGCATTTGGAAGTAGTCAAGTCCCAGAGGAAACCCTAGCCCTAACCAACATCTTGATTGAAGACTCATACGAGACCCTGAAGCAGGAGGTCTCACTAACCTAACCCAGATTCTTTTTTTTTTCTAACCCAGTTGGTTCCAACTCATAGCAACTGATATAATAATAATGGTGGCAATACATATGTGTATGTGTGTGTGCGTATATACGTGTGTATCTGTATGTATCTATCAATACATAGCTAAATCATATAACTTGTGTTTCCCCAGGATTAAAAAAGGTGGCAGTCTCAGTCAAGGTCAAGAAATAAACTAAATGAAGCAAAAATATATACTACTTGTGGAATCACAATATTTTGTGCAAATCTCTTAACTTTGATGTTTTGAGGAAGAATTTGCATTAAGAAAGGTCAACAAAGAAGTTGTGTTTATTTGAAAGCAATACAGCTTATAGGTCTTTATTTTTTAAGCATGTGCATTTCTGATATCATGTCTGAGGCAGTGGATCCTCAAAAAAAAAACACAGAAAAATAAGGGTGCCAAAGTCAATTTTGAGGCTAACAGGGACCAGAAGTGCAGAAAAGCAAAGAAAAATGAGATAGTGTGTTAAGAAAAAATAAGAAAAATAAACATAAAAGGCAAATTACCATAAAGTAAAAATAAACATAAAAACAAATATAAAGAAGAATAAAATAAAACAAAAATTTTAATGATAATACTGAAAGTTTCCATAGACAAGTTTCATCCCTTTTGAATCTTAGAATTAGTCATTTGGAATTTTCAGTAAGAAAGCTCAAGTTTCTTCTGGTCCAGCCACAGTTCTAATACCATGATTCCATTTGTTTTTGGTCAAAATCATGTACTAATCTTTTAATGTGAGCCAGCTTATTGTAAAGATACCAGCACCTATCTTTTTCTGCATAGAAATTGGGGTTTTTCTGTTTCATCTTCTGATATTCTATAGTGATTTCTTCACCAACATCCTGATATTCTTTTGTACCTCGAGAAAGTTGCTTCCTTTTTGTTCCAAGGGTTATAAATGTACTGGATAAAGTCAGCATCTTGGCCCGCAGGGCCTGATATTCATCATACTCTGCTCTAAAATCCTGCGCGTAGTGATGACGTTGCTCAGAAGAGACTATAGTAAAGTAATCAATCAGATAATCTGAGGGCCCAGATGTTGACCAGCTCTCTTCAGAGGCAGTGCAAACCTTTCTAATTCCTTCACTAGAGACCGAATTTGCACCTTTATTTTGTCTTTGAGGATCTGTTGTCTTTGTCTGCATCATCTCAGTATTGCATTTTTGGTTGTTTGCTTTGTCTTCTGTAAAACTATATTCAAACTTCTCGATAGTTGTTGTATGTTTTTTCTCTAAGATCTTTGGGTACTTCATTTGAATGGAGATAGAGGCTAACATTTCCATAGAAGCATGTTTACTGTGCTGGTGTTCAGAGATGTTGCCGTTTTGACAGAAACTATCATAATATGTATCTGGAATCCTGGGGCCCTCTGGGGTACTATAGGAATCACAGCTAGGATTTAAAAACTGAGGAGGATTTGAAATGGGAAGGTGGAGTAAGGATGGATGTGAAGAGGTATGGTTGGCTGTAGCTGGAGAGTGTAGGGTTGGCTGTAAGAGACCTGCAGCAGATTTTTCACTGGTGTTAAACAGAACTTTTGATGTTGACTGTTCTCGTGTTGCCAGGTGAGATATTCTAACTTTTTTCCGTAAAGGATCAATAAAAGCCGAATTTAAAAGGTCTTTCTGAGGAGAAGTGCCATCTGTACTGGGACCTCTAGATGATTCTAGATGATTGGTGGCAGTGGCACTCTGAACATTCTCTAATTTTCTGGCAAGCACCAAGTCTAATGTCTGTCTGTCTAATTCATTGTACCCAGGCCAGTCTCTTTGGAGCTGTTGAAAAACATAGTCCTTTAAGGTATAAGAAAAAGTCTTGGGATTCATAGTGGCTACCTGCTGCAGAATTTTCCCCAGGGAGTTCTTGTCCTTTTTTTGAATGCCATCTTTCTGCAGCCGGACAAGCAGCTCAGGTTTCTTGTAATCCTTCAATGCTAGCAAATGAATGATCCTGTCCCTATATGGGCGAAGACGGACACTGCTGGCAATCCGTGACTTCCGAACAGTATATGCAGGCGGAACGGGAGCTGTTTTTGTTCTCTCTGGCACTGGCTCTGGAGTGGTTCGAGGTGCTTTCTGAGTTGATACTTTCTTCCCTGCATATGGTTTAATTATTCTGTTCCATTTATTGTAGGATCCCTCCTCTTCCCGTGTCTTATTTGTTTTGCACACTGTCATTTTCTCTTGAGTCAAGCTTTGGCAACTGAGCTGTAAGGTAGTATGGCCTTGGGAAGTTTGTTGGATATGGTCAACTCTGCCTTGAGGGTTGCATGCACTCTCATTGGATAACTGAAAGTCAATATGATATACTTCAATGGGAGAAGAGTGTGTGAGGGTTTCAAGTCCTTGAAACTGAATAGAAGCTTGAGAAACTACTGTATTCTCATAGTTCTGGTAAGAGTCAATCGTCTGTCTCATGGGCCCAGTGAGCTGCCTGAGGAGCAGGGTGCCATGTTCCTGCCTTGGTGCTATATTATTCAGTTCCATTGTCACCTCTCCTTCCTGGAGGAATAGTGCCCCCACTACTCTGCCTCCAGAGACTGTCAAACAGTTAAATCTGTAAAAATCAAAGTTTAAACAAATCGTTGAGAAACAATGACTTTCCTCAGGAAGAGCTATTATCTCGTATTGCATAAAGACTGATATCCTAAGCATTAGTGAGGTGAAATGGACAGGTATTGCCCATTTTGAATCAGGAAATCAAGTGGTTTACTACGCCAGGAAGGAAAATCCAAGAGGAATGGTGGGCTGTCATCATCAAAAAGAACATGTAAAGATCTGTATTGAAATATAATGTTGTCTGTGATAGTATAATATATATTTGTTGTGTTGGTGTGAAGTGCCATCGAGTCAGTTCCAACCCATAGCAACCCTGTATAGGGTTTCCAAGGAGCAGTTGGTGAGCTTGAACCACCAGCCTTGCAGTTCAAACGGCTTTGCAGTCTGGCACATTAACCCACAGTGCTATATATATGCCTACAAAAAGACATGCATACGCATGCGAAAGCTGGACAGTGAATAAGGAAGATCATAGAAGAATTGATGCATTTGAGTTAGTGTGGGAGGAGAATATTGAAAGTACCATGGGCTGCCAAAAGAACAAACTGTTCTTTTGTGTTGGAAGACCTTTGTTGGAAGAAGTAAAGCCAGAGTGCTCCTTGGAGGCCAGGATGGCCAAACTTCGTTTTTCAGACTTCGACCATATTGTCAGGAGAGACCAGTCACTGGAGAAGGATCTCGTGTTTGGTAAGGTGGAGGGTCAGAGGAAAAGTGGAAGACCCCCAGCGAGATGGATTGGCAAAGTGGCAGCAGCAATAGGATCAAGTGTGGCAACGATTGTGAGGTTGGCCCAGGACCAGGTAGTGTTTTGTTCTGTTGTGCATAGGGTCTCTATGAGCCGGTACTAACTTGATGTCACCTAACAACAACAAAGACATGTTAATACAACTATTATTAAAATTTATGTACCAACTGAAGAGCCTCAGATGAAGAAACTCAAGAATTCTACCAACTTCTTCAGCCTGAAATTGAACAAACATACAATCAAGACACATTGATAATTACTGGTGAGTGGAAAATGAAAATTGGAAACAAAGAGGAAGCATCCCTAATTGGAAAGTGTGGCATTGGTGATATAAAGTATGCTAGAGAGATTACATAATAGAAATTTGCAAGACCAACAATTTCTTCATTTCAAATACCTTTTTTCAGCAACATAAGAGGATCTCACCGATGGAATACATAGGAATCTAAATGACTACATCTGTGGTAAAAGACAGTGGAGAAGCTCAATATCATCAGTCAGAACAAGGCTAGGGGCAGACTGTGGAACAGACCATCATTTGATCATATGCAAATTCAGGTTGCAGCTGAAGAAAATTGAAACAAGTCCATGAGAGCCAAAATATGACCTTGAATATATCCCACTTGAATTTAGAGATCATCTCAAGAGCTAATTTGATCCATTAGACACTAATGACTGGGGGCCAGAAGAGCTGTGGAATGACATCAAAAACATCATACAGGAAGAAAACAAAAAGTCATTAAAAAGGAAAGGAAGAAAAAAACAAAATGGATGTCATAAAAGACTCTAAAATTTGCTGTTGAGTGTAGATAAACTAAAACACCTGAAAGTAGTGATGAAGTAAAAGAGCTGAATAGAAAATATCAAAGGATGGCTTGAGAAGACAAAGTCAAGTATTATAATGAAATGTGCAAAGATCTGGAGGCAGAAAATCAAAAGGGGAGAAGACGCTCAGCACTTCTCAAGGTGAAAGAACTGGAGAAACATTCAGCCTTAACATGAAATAGTGAGAGATCTCGGGGCAAAATATTGAACAATGCAGAAAGCATCAAAAGATGATGGAAGGCATACACAGAGTCAGTGTACCAAAAAGAATTGGCCAATGTTCAACCATTTTACGAGATAGCATATGACCAAGAATCAATGGCATTATAGGAATTAGTCCAAGCTGTACTGAAGGTATTAGTAAAAAACAACAAAGCAACACCCCCAAATCACGGCTACAAGAATTGAGGGAATACAAATTGAAGTGTTTTAACCACTATCTGGCCAACAAATTGAAAAGATCCATTATTTGTGCCCATTCCAAAAAAGGTGACCCAAATAGAATGCTGAAGTCATTGGGCGATATCATTAATATCACATGCAAGTAAAAATGTGTGGAAGAGAATTCAAAAGCAATTGCAGGATAACGTTGGCAGGGAGATACCAGAAATTCAAGCCAGATACAGAAGAGGACGTGGAACAAGGGAAATTATTGCTGACATCAGACGGTTCTTGGCTGAAAACAGAGAATAACAGAAAGATGTTTACTTGTGCTTCATTGACTATGCAAAGGATCATAACAACTGATCGATAACATTGTGAAGAATGGGTATTCCAGACCACTTAATTGTGCTCATGAGGAACCTATACACAGACCAAAAGGCAGTTGTTAGAACAGAACAGGGGGCACTAAGTGGTTTATATCAGGAGAGGTGTGCGGCAGCCTTATATCCTTTCACCATACTTATTCAATCTGTATTCTGAACAAATAATCTGAGAAATTGTCTTATATGAAGAAGAACATGGCTTGGAGGAAGACTCATTCACAACCTTCCATATGCAGATGATGCAACCTTGCTTGCTGAAAATGAAGAGGAATCAAAGCACTTGCTGATGAAGATCAAATAACACAGCCTTCAGTATGGATTAAATCTCAATGTAAAGAATATAAAACCCCTCACATTTGACCAGTAAACTGCACCATAATAAATTCAGAAATGATTGAAATTTTCAAGTTTTTCATTTTACTTGGAACCTCAATAAATGTTTATAGAAGCAACAGTCAAGAAATCAAAAGACATTTGCATTGTATTTGGCAACTCAGCTGCAAAAGACCTTTTTTAAAGTCTTATAGAGTAGAGTGGTCATGTTGAGGGCTAAAGTAAGCTTAACCCAAGCCATGGTATTTTCCATTACTTATATGTATGTAGAAGCTGGACAATGAATAAGGAAGAATGGAGAATTGATGCATTTGAATTACGGTGTTGGAGAAAAACATTGAAAGTATCATGGACTGCCAAAAGAATGACTACATCTGTCTTGGATGAAGTACATTCAGAATACTCCTTAGAAACAAGAATAGTGAGACTTCATGTCAAATAATTTGGGCATGTTGTCAGGAAGAATCAATCTCTGGAGAATCATCATGCTTGGTAAAGTGAAGAGTTAACAAAAATAATGAAGACCCCCAATAAGATGGAATGGCACAGTGGTACATAACAATTGTGAGGATGCTGTAGGACCAGGCAGTATTTCATTCCGTTGTGCACAGGATCACTATGAGTAGGAATTGACTCAATGGCACCTCACAACAACAGCATCATTTGTAAAACTACCACCTGCTTACTTCATGGTTCAAACCAATCTTGTAGTCCAGTGTTTTATCCCACAGCACCATACCAGGACCCCATTAATAGTGAACAAACAAACAAAAAAATCAATATTTTAAAGATACCCATTTCGCTTTCTCACCTTTCTCACCAGCACCAGTGAGAGGTACAATTTCCATCCCCTTCACTTATCACTTTTACTCACTAGTCTATTTCATTACACTTCTTCAGGAGATCCTCAGCAAATCATAGGCTTAAATGAAGAAAAAAAAAATACCCATGGTGAAAGAAATCATGTAGCTAGGCATATTATAGATATACAGTTTAGTCACAGCATGTTCACAGATTACTGGGAGTCTCTTTTGACTGGCTTGACACCCTAGGACAATTGGGTGTCATTGTCCCTCCTCACTCCCTCATACCCCCAAGTCCATCAGAATCTCAGATTCCCCTGCCTTGACTGATGGCATTACCTTCCACCTAGTCACACAAACAGAAAACCTCAGTGATAGCTTTTAATAGTCCCTCAAACATGCTTCTAATGAATTTCCCTCTGAAAACTATCTAGGTGGACACCACATTTTTCATTCATCCAACAGATATTTACTGAACAGCTATTATGCACCAGAGAGTGTTCTCAGTGCTGGGGACATTGCAACAGAACAGAAACAAACAAAATTCCCTGCTCTCAAGTTTTTCTGATTCATTTCTTGAATCCATACCTCCTTTCACATCCCAGAATGACTTCCTAATTGAGGTTCTGAACATTTTAGCCTACTTGTATACTCCCCTCTAACGTGATTGCTTGACGGTAGCCTTTTCTGGTTTTAAACCATCTTCCCATTGGCCACCAATGATTCCAATCAGGTTTGCTTTAGCATCACTTTAAGTTCCCATCACTTAAAGAATAAAATGAAAACTCTTTCATTTATGTGGTCTTTCTTCTTCTGTCCCCAATTTACCCTAAAGCTACATAGATCTGTTTGTCCTTCTCCTTGAATATGCCAAGTTTCTTCCTATGTCATAGCTTTGCACTGGACGTTCCTCCTGCTCTTTCCCATTGCTCCTTCCCTTGATTTAGAGAACCCTCATATGATAACTCTGTCTCAAATTGTGCCACACGTGCACATCCACTGCAGGGCTCTGGAGGGTTTGCCCCATAACCCTGCTTTACATTTCTTCATGATATTGTTTCCTACTTAAACTCATATTGCTGTTACTTTTTTTGTTGTTGTTTTTGTTTTATGTGAGTCACCACTACCTCCGCCAGAATATGAGCCTAATGTGGGTCTAGATTTTCTTTCTACTGCTATTATCTCTAGTGCCTAGCACACATGGTAAGTACATGATACATATTTGTTAAGCCAATGAATGCATTAATGCTCTCTGTTTTTAAACCTCACTAGTGGTGGGTTCAGCCTGTGAAATTTTTACTTCACCTTAGAGCTCCAGCTCAAATGTCACTTTCTAGACTCGTATAAGATCTTCCTTCAATCAAAACTAGGGTTTTCCTTCATTCTCATCTCAGACCACATTGTATGGCATCTCTTAAAAATGCTTAACCACACACTGCATCATAATTACTTACACATTTGTTTCTTCCACTGGATTATGACCGAGACATACATGGAGACTACATCCTACTCAAATTGGAGGGACTCTTCCTTTTTGTAACCACAGTCTCATGCTAGGAGTCCCAAGTGCATAAGCAGAAGACACTAAGTATTTGTTGAAACAATGAATAATTAATTGTACCTTTGCTTCTTCGGAGGCCAAGGTATGTTACTGTCACATCCAGGGGTTATATGAAGTCTGTTGAGGTCAGAGAGACATTGTGTTACTCTTTAAGATTTTTTTTTTTTTCATGTTCTTGTGAACTTCACAGTATATTTGTATAAAACAAAGAATGAAATCACTGGTGCAGACAGAACATAAAATACTTTCTCAGAAAACCAATGAACCACCCAAACATATTCAGCACTACAGTGTTCTTCTAATATATGCACATTTTTGTTTTGATTCTTCTTGGATATTTCTAATAGACACGAGAAAAGAAAAGAAAAAAAAAACAACATCAGATACTTTAGTATTTTTGTGCAATCTTTGGGAAATTAAAAAATATATATTCTTAGGATAACACGATTATTAGTGGAAAGGCAATAACAGAAAATAAATACCTTAGCAAAAGACAAGGAGGAGAGCATTGTAACAAAAGAACAAATAATGTTATTGATAGGCATAAAAGAAGACTTGAAAACAGGACTCCTACGAAGAACACTGACTATTGTTAGGCTGTCAACTTTTTTCAAACAATGACACACACACATTTAATATGATGATAAAAGCTTGGGCAGGAAATTTTTATTTTTATCCTAGAATCTATCAGAACTAATCTAAAATTCAACTGTAAGATGAACAAATATATCCTTACCTGCTATTTTACCATTGTTGTTGCTGTTATGTGCCATGGAGTCGGTTCCGACTCATAGCGACCCTGTACAGGGTTTCGCAGCCTGATTCGTAACCACTACGCTGCCCGAGCTCCTTGCTATTTTACCATGTTGTTGTTGTTGTTGTTGTTAAGTGCCGTCGAGTCGGTTTCGACCCATAGCGACCCTGTACAGGGTTTCCGAGGGTGTAAATCTTTACGGGAGTAGAAAGCCTGATCTTTCTCCCGCGGAGCAGCTGGTAGTTTCAAACCACTGACCTTAAGGTTCGCAGCCCGATTCGTAACCACTACGCTGCAATAACTATGAAGTAAGGAACCAGCAAAAGAATAGATAGCTAATGAAAGAAAACGAATGAGAATCTGAGAACCAGAACCCAGAATTGTAATAAAAGATAAAGAAAACATCAAGAATCAATGGGAAAAGTGCTGGTCATCATATGAACGCTGCTTGAGACAAGTTTTCAACATTTTGGCAAAAATATCAAATTGATATCTCTCTGTATCATATATAACAGAATGAATTCCAGATGTATCAAAGATACTTAAAACTTAAGAGTAATATCAATAATCACAGACAAACATTATTATATTTTATTATATACAAAATTTTATCACATTAAGCCTATAAATAAGTAGCAAACTAAGGAAAGCTGAGTAATATGAGATTTCACTATTCAGAGGCACATAGACAATTGGATCATAAACTAGTGACCTAAACTAGTATTCATGGAAAGTTATTTGGCATGGGCCTTATGGAAATGTAATTGATCAAATCATTGAATACCACAATAACTTTCATATGGCAATTATGAATTTTATTCTAACAAACTAGACAACATTTTATTTCTATTCCTAATGGTCTAGCTTGTCACATTGTTACTACCATGGAACAGCTGCTCAATTCCCAAGGCACTGTGGATTTGGATTACAAAAACAAGTAGACTGAATCCACAACTAATGTAGTTTTAAAGGTCACTAGATCATTACTGTCCTATTTTGCCAAATCATTCATAATTTCACCTGGCTTTCCAACAAAGGTTGAAGTAGTTGAAATGACAAAACATTATTAATCAATCTCCTCTAAAATGATATACCTAGTTCCCAGTTGGATAATACTTTAACCCGTTTAAATTATTATCCTTGCCAATCTTCAAACTCCTAGGTTAGTACCACTTCAATCATTCCTTACCCATCCATTGCTCCTGATCATAATCCAAATCAAGAGTACCAAGAGAGCTCTATCTAACCTCTTCTCAGTGTCATCTTCACATTCCTCTGAACTTCCTTTGCTACGTAACCAACAGTTTTTCCACTTTTCTAGAACTCTGACATCACAAGTAGCCACCTCCTCTAACATTCTCCACCTGCCACCTTAAAGTGAAACAGCTTCCCTTAAGGATTGAACTTTATCTACCGGCCTCTCAAACTGAGTCCACTTATTCTCTCACAGTCTCTGTACCTCAGGGGTGGAAAGTGGGAACATTTGTTTCCTTGTGTTTTAGAGATACCATGAGAAAAATTCATTTGTCATTCATTCATAAAGGTACCTCTTTCTCTGAGGCACAAACCATCTGACTATAACCCTTAAGCCATCAAAATCCTGACTCTGGTCTACTCTTTTACATCACTTGTCCAGGCTCTGTAGGCTTCAACCATATTAACCTTTAATTGTTTTGTTTTGTTTTAAAATGTACCAGTCTCATCCCTGTCTTGTGGCCTTTGTATATGCTTTTCCCATACTAGCAATGTTCTTCCCTCTCAATCTGCTTCCTATGCCTCTACAAACATCTCTCTTTGCCTAGCAAGCCCCTACTCATCTTCCTAGTCCTAGGCTATATACTCTGAATAAAGCCACTGTGTTAGTCAGGGACCCATTGAGAAACAGATGGTATGTCCAAATTAGGAGATTTAAAGAAAAGCTTCAATGCAAATAATACAAAGACATGGGCACATTTTAGAGACACTTCCAGAAACGTTGAAATTCCTTAAATCAGCACTGGGATGCTAACCACAAGTTAGTGCTTCAAACCCTGCACAGGGTGGCTATGAGTCAAAACCTACTCAATCACACTCAACAACGACAGGGATAGTAAGTAACACCACTAGGCCAGAAGTGAAGCGGGAGGGAGAAATTTGTGAGCAACAGTGGAATGGAGACATGAAATGACCTATTTCAAGAGTCATAACTAGCCCAAAACAGCAGTGGTTGGATGTAGCTAGAGAAATACATATCCTTCCTTTCTTCTCCTCCCTTCCTCTAATCTGCAAGAGTACAGCAATTGAGCAAACCCAACCAGAAGTCAGAAACATTGAGCAGATCTGCATTGATCCCCCGTAAATCCTCTTCTATTTTCTTTCTAAACCACCACTGAAGCACCCTCTGAAGTTACTAAGCCCTTACCTGGATCTTAAAACTTTAACAGGAAGAGACAATAACTTCTGTATACAGTATATGTCTCAATGTTGTACTTTTAGCAAGTACAGATTTATGACACTACACATTTCCTTTGTAACTTGTATGATAATAGTCATAGGACTATAGAGCATGCTAGCAATATTAATGACTTTGATAGACAATGTTTCCAGTAACATTTGAAAACAGAAGCTTACACTGTATTAAATTCATGCTTCTGGTCCATGTGTCTGCATTCACTGGTTCAAGATGAAATGATTTTTCAGGCAACTTTGTAATGCTTCTTGTTCAGAATCTGTTTTATGGAATAATCTCTTCTATAGACTCCAGTTTTTCTCTTAAATTGTTCAAGTCTTTTGCAGCAATACTTTGAGATGTTTCTATGAGAATACAATAGAATCGAATGTTAGTCCACAAAGGTACTTGGAAATGTCTTCATTTTTAACTGACATACAAGGTGTGATTGATTCAGTACTTACCTTGTGAAGAAACCATTTCAAGCAAAGATTCAACAGCACCCACCTTCCTACTTTCCAGAAACTTCCTTTTACTTAAATGCTGAGGTCCTTTCTTCAACACAAAGCCATGTTGTAACTTGCTTTGTAACTGTTTGGCTCAACAGAGAGTGAGAGAATGTGGTCAATCTCAAGAGCCTGAGATGGTAGCTATTCTCCTGTCTGCTGCTGATCCCTTCAACACTGGTGGCCATTTAGCTACCAAGTCTCGCTTTAAATGATTTCCAGTTCACATGAAACACATAGGGACTTTTAAACTTTTGATTTCTCTCTGAATAGTCTTGTTGCCAAAGTCCTTGCCACTCAGAACAGAACATTCTAAATACAAATATTTTTCAAAGCGCTGATTATGGTTCTAAAAATGCCTCCTTGCTAAGTAAAATGCCATTAGGAATATGCCTTTCACAATCAAATAATCATGTTAACTAGGCCCACCTGGTCTATTATCAGAAGGCATTCTGGCAACTGGTGGCACTCAATGTGCTTGTCCAGTGGAGACCAGCATGCAAGGAACCAATTGGGATTTCATAATTGGGTTCAATAATTGCTTTTAGCCACCAAGACTACACATTGGAAAGGAAAAACATTCTAAACAATAACTAGTTTGGTAGCCTTTGAATATACCATATTTGGGGGAAATCGTGTGCCCACATAAATAACACACACACACACACACACACACACATATAATGGACAGAAATGATGAAATTATGTAAAAGTATGGCATAGCACATCCATGCCCTGTGACATTCACCCTCATTTGATAGTCTGAAATGTTATTTTTTCATTGTATTTGTATAATAAAGCTATAAGCCATGCTCAAGAGGTCATGGATCAAGTTTGATAGGACCCCAGTAATCAGAATAGAAATGACTGAAACTCTGTATTTTCTTTGGGGCAATTTGCGGCCAGGCCTGAGAGTAGTGTAGCTCCTCATAGTCCATCTGTGCCCAGGTACACCATGCCAGAGACAGGTAGAGGGTCAGGCAGAAAGTTACATGTGGACTGCCACAGTCAGAGCATACGTGGTCTAGTGGTGGGCAGGAGCCATTACCCACATACACCCCCGACATGAAGCTTGATGGCAGGACAGTGCAGGTATGAACAGACACTACCCCAATCAGACAGGGTACCAGGTGGCTACTTAGGCCACGACTCTCACATCTGATCTACATTGTTCACACTGATGGGAGGTTCCAACAATCCAATCATGGCAGCCAATCAATTGGATGCCACCTTTGCACACCTAAGTACCCTCTCCAGTCCAGGGTGGGCTGTTCTGTGCATCTTCAGGGCTGGGGCCTGCTGCCCTGGCAAGAGCTGCTGCCGAGGAAAAAGTAGTTTGTAAAAGCAATTTGTAGAGCACTTGTGTGTCAGTTTGTCATACTGTGGTGGCTTGTGTATTGCTGCAATGCTGAAAGATGTGCCACTCGTATTTTAAATACCAGCAAAGTCACCCACAGTGGTTAGATTTCATCTGGGCTTCCACTAAGACAAACTAGGGAGAAGGAAAGGCAGACCACTTCTGAAGTGTTAGCCACTGAAAACCTAATAAATGACAGCAGAACATTGTCAGGTATATTTGCAGAAATGAGCCCCTCAGGTTGGAAGGCACTCAAAATGTGACTGGGAAAGAACTGCCTCCTCAAGGTAGAGGTGATCATGATGACGTGAGTGAAGAAAAGCTTTTAGATCCTTCATTTGCTAACAAAGCACAACTAAAAATGAGGAGAAACGGCTTTAAACATCCATTAATAATTAGAACATGGAATGTACAAAGTAAGAATCTAGGAAAATTGACGGTCAACAGAAACGAAATAGAACACATAAAGATCAATCTCCTAGCATTGATGAGCTGAAATGGATTGGTATTGGCCATTTTGAATCCAGAACAAAAAACTGAGAAAGTATGGCATCACATTCATCGTCAAAAAGAGCGTCTCAAGATCTATCTTAAAAGATACTGCTGTCTGTGATAGGATCATGTTCATAAGCCTACAAGGAACACCAGTTTTAATATCACTGTTTTTCAAATGTATGTACCAACACCTAAAACCAGTAATGATGAAATTGAAGAATTCTACCAATTTCAGTCTGAAATTGATCAAACATGCAATCAAGGTGAATAGATAATTAATGTGAAGGTTGGAAACAAAGAAGGCAGATCAGTAGTTGCAAAATAAGGCCTTGGTGATAAAAATTACGCTAGATATCACATGACAGAATTCTGTAGGACCAAGGATTTCTTCATTTCAAATACCTTTTCTCAACAACATAAATGGGGATTATACACATGGACCTCACCAGATGGAATGCACAGGATTCAAATTGACTACAGCTGTGGAAAGAGACGGTGGAGAAGCTCCATATCATCAGCCAAAACAAGACCAGGGGCTGACTATGGAGGGGATCATCAGTTGATCATAGGCAAATTCTGGCTGAAGTTGAAGAAAATTTTAAAAAGTTCATTGAGAGCCAATATATGACCTTGAATATATTCCACCTGAATACAGAGACCATCTCAAAAACAGATTTGATGGATTAGACACTAATGATTGAAGATCAGAAGAACATCATACATGAAGAAAACAAAAAAAAAAGGTCATTAAAAAAGGAAAATAAGGAAATACCAAAATGGATGTCAGAAGAGACTCTGAAACTAGTTATTGGACAATCAGAAAATATAATGATGCAAAAAAGCGGAACAGAAAATTTCAAAGGGAAGCTCAAGAAGACAAAGTCTAATATTATTATGAAACATGCAAAGACCTGGAGTCAGATAACCAAAAGGGAAGAAGATACTCAGTATTTCTCAAACTAAAAGAACCTGAAGATAAAAATTCAAGACAATGTGCAATATTCAATGGGTAAAATATTGAATGGTGCAGGAAGCATCAAAAAAAAAGATGGAAGGAATACATCGAGTCACTGTACCAACAAGAATTAGTCAATGTTCAATCATTCCAAGAGGTAGCACATGATCAAGCACGAATGGTATTGAAGGAAGAAGTCCAAGCTGCACTGATGGCATTGGCAAAAAACTAATTTCCAGGAAATTATGGTGTACAAATTGAAATGTTCAACAAACGGAGGCAAAGCTGGAGGTACTCATCTATGCCAAGAATTTTGGAAGATAGCTATCTGGTCAACCAGTTGGAAAAATCCCATATTTGTGCCCATCCCAAGGAAAGGTGACCTGGTGAAATGCTGAAGTCATAGAACAGTATCACTGATTTCACATGCAAGTAAATTTTTGCTGAAGATAATTCAAAACTGGCTGTTGCCGTACATTGACAGGGTGTTGCCAGAAATTCAAGGTGGATTCAGAATAGGATGTGGAACCAGTGTTATTATTGCTGATTTCAGATGGATTGGGGCTGAAAACAAAGGAGTTGCTTATGTTTTATTGACCATGAAAAGGCACTCAACTGTGTGGATCATCACATATTATTAATAACATTGTGAAGAATGATATTCCAGAGCACTTAATTGTGACCATGAGGAACCTGTACATACAACAAGAAATAGTTATTTGAACAGAACAAGGGGGTATTGAATGATTTAAAATCATGAAACCTGTGTGGCAGGGTTGTATCTTTTCACTATACTCATTCTATTTATTTGTATGCTGAATAAATTATCTGAGAATCTGGATTCATGAAGAAGAACCTGACATCAGGATTGAAGGAAGACTAATAACCTGCAATATGCGGATGACACAACCTTGTTTGCTGGAAGCAAAAAGGACTTCAAATACTTACTGATGAAGTTCAAAGACTGCATTCTTCAGTATGGATTGCAACTCAATAAAAAGTAAATGAAAATCCTCACAATAAATAATATCATGATAAATGGGGGTGGGGGGTGGGAATGAAGATGTCAAAGACTTCAATTTTCTTGGATCCACAATCAATGATCATGGAAGCAGCAGTCAAGAAATCAAATGACATGCTGCATTAGGTAAATATGCTACAAAAGATCTCTGTAAAGTCCTTGAGGACTGAGGGACACCTGACCCAAGCCATGGTATTTTCAATCACCTCATATGCATATGAAAGCTGGACAATGAATAAGGAAGACCACAGAAGAATCAATGCATTTGAATTATGGTTTTGCCAAAGAATATTCAAAGCACCACCACCACGGATTACCAGAAGAACAAACAAATCTGTCTTGGAAAAAGTACAATCAGAATGCTCTTTAAGCATACTTCAGACATATTTTCAGGAGGAAACATTTCCTGGGGAAGGACATCTTGCTTGGTAAAGTAGTGTGTTATCGAAAAAGAGGAAGATCCCCGACAAGGTGGATTGGCATAGCGACAGTAGCAATGGACTCACATGTAGCAGTAATTGTGAGGACCACACAGGACTGGGCAGTGGTTCATTCTATCGTGTCACTATGAGTCAGAACCAACTCAATGGTACCTAACAACAGCATAGGTGTGGTTTCATAAAGAGTAACAACAATAACAACAACAAACGTTCATAATGTCAAATGTTTTTCTCTTTTCCTTCTTTCTTTTAGGAGCTATTGAATTATTTGAGGGGTTGTTCAGTATAATACAGAGAATATAAAAATATAAAATGGCACACCACCAATGCCAGAACTTATCTCATCAGGGTTATAACTAAGGATATTGTTATTCTGTGTGTTCTCTACTGTTTTTAGATCATAATACAGAAACAATAACTTAAACTTAAGGTATGCACAAAATACATATACAACCTATGAAAACTACTTTTCCTAAGTAAAATTGCATTCTAAAATATTGGAAACTGAGTGTGTAGATTTATATTTTGACTTAATGGGACAAAAAGAGAGAGAGAGAAAAAATAAATACCCAACTAGAGATGGCTACACCAATAATAAAGCTGTTGAAGTAAACAAATGTCTTCTTCTCAGTCTGTTCTTACCACAGGAGACGCAATGTCCTGAAAATAATCCTCATAAGAAACTTGTCACTCAGAGCTTTGAGATCTTACTTTGGATACAATAAATTAGAAAGCAACTTGAAAGGTGAGACTTCATCTTCATTTTCAAAAGAATGTCCTTAATTTTTCTTCTTACAGAAGAAACTTCAATCAGTTGACTATAAAATAGAATTAGCCATTCATTTTTGTAGCTTCCAGGTAAATCACAGCACTTTGTTTATACAAAGTTCATGAGAAGAGAACTATACGGATCATCTAATCTTAAATTGTGACATCATTCATGCAAGTCCTTAGAGCTATCCTTACATCAGTAGAGTACAGCATGCCTGGAAGAAGTTAGTCTCAGAAACTGGGGGATATCGTATCCCCTTTACTAGAAAGAAATCAGCTATCAAACTTTTCTAATCAAGGTGCTGATTCTTCTCTAACTCCAGAAAGTTTTTGTCTGTATTGTCCACCACATCTATTACAAAATCAGTGTTGAGAGAGTAAGTGTTCAAGGAAGAATGAAGAGATCTTTGGCAACCAACATTGCATATTAGAAAATGCATATTATTAACCACCATCTCTTCTACATGACTTGTTAATGTAGGAGTGTAAGTAAAACTTTGGTAATAGAAAATTGATCAAGAATAATAGTTGTCTTTGTATTGTCCACCCAAACAATGAAAACTTTGTGTCCCTAGTCCATAGACATTGCCTTTGAATGATCTGCTACAAGCCTCTTTGGTTATTGTTCTCCCCCCCTAGTCCATTTTAGGGGCTACCTTTGGCTTTTTTTGGATAGTGTCCCTTGAAACACAAAAGTTTAAAAATTTGATGAAGTCCAATTTATCTTCTCCTGTTGTTGTTTGTGTTGTTTATGTCATATCTAAGAATCATGGGTCATGAAGAACCCCTATGTTTTCTTCTAATAGCTTTACAGTTAGGCCTTTGATCCATTTTAGTTAATTTTTATATGAGTTGGGATAAGGGTATATCTTTATTTTTTTACATGTGGAGATCTTCTGTACCATTTGTTGAAGACACTGTTCTTTCCCCATAGAATAGATTTGGCAGCCTAATCAAAAAACAATTGACCATAGACATATGGCTTTATTTATGAACTCTCAATACTATGACATTGATCTCTGTGTCTATCCTGGTGTTTCTTGGCTTACAGACACCTCACTCAAATCTCCACCTCCATCATAACATGGCCTTCTTTCTCCTTGTGGTCTATTCTCCTCTTCTTAGAAAGACACCAGTCATATTTGGATAACAGTACACTCTCCTTCACTTGACCTGATGTTATCTGCAATGACCCCATTTCCAAATGAGATCACATTCTGAGGTCTGGGAAACACATAAATTTGAAGGGAACATTATTCAATCCAGTACAGTATTACATTCCAAATACCAATTTAAGTGATATAAAAATTCCAAAACTTTAAACATAAAACCCTACTATCTCAAATACATGGCAGTATTTTGGGTAGATATTAAGTATAAAGAAATGATGAGAACATCACAAAACAATATGAAAATTAAAGTGCTTGCCATGTGCACAATACTAAATTTTATACCGTAACGATTACCAAAACCTAATGAAGGCCCCACATTGAAAATTTCCACTTTAACAAGACTCCAAGCCATCATAAATATCCTGAGTTACTCTCCTCCCTCAGGATGCAATTAAGACTCTACCTTATTGTGGCAAGGATAAACAACCTTGTCCTTTCAGCAAGTTATTTTAGTGATAATTTCTGAGAGCCAGTATTCAACAAAATAAAGATCTGCCAAGATCCAATTGATCCTGGTAGTGTAGTGGTTACGAGTCAGGTTGCAAACCTCAAAATCAGCAGTTTGAAACTACCAGTAGTTCTGCAGGAGAAAGATGAGGCTTTTGCTCCCATAAAGATTTACAGCCTGGGAAACCCTGTACGGGGTCACTATGAGTCGAACCAACTCCATGGCACATCACCACCACCACTGCCAAGACCCAGCTGAGACTGAGACCTTCTTGCAGCCATGGCTCAAGACTTTCAATTTGAAAATAGTTTGCTCCTGGTGTGGCACTGTGAGATAAAGCACTGGACTGCAACATCGGTTTGAACTACAAGGCCGGCAATTGAAACTCACCAGCTACTCCTTGGCCATCATATACAGGGTCGCTATGAGTCAGAACCGACTCAAAGGCACTTAACAACAACAACATGAGGTGAGAAAGAGGACAACCCCTAACAAGGTGTATCGACAGGGAAAGCGACAATTGGCTCAAATCTAACAATTGTGAGGTTGGCGCAAGACTGGGCAATGTTTTGTCCTGTTGTGCAGAGGGTTGCTATGGTGTCAGAGTTGACTGGACAACAACAACATGAGGCTCCTTAAGCCTCTCAGTTCAAAATCACTTTGACAATAAGTCAGTCGTCTGGTATTGGATCCAAGTTTCTTTTATTTTTTTAAGTTTTAATTCAATTCCCCAAATATGGAGTTTATTTTGTCTCCTACAAATTAGTAACTTTTTAAAAGGAACCCTTTGATAATATGATCAGATTAGACATTTTTTTAATCATTCACTGAGATCTGTTTTAATTATTAACAGTACTCTTTCTGTCCTTATCATGATTTGTTGTATGCTTGTAAGAGGAAAGTACATAGTGAACAAATGTAAGCCCAGGTAAGTCCATTCTTCAAGCCAGCCCCAGGGTCTGAGAAGTTCAGAACGTTTCTACTCACACCCACAACTTTAGCCAAACTTTGCCTCCGGTGGTTTATAAAAACCTTATGAGGGGAAAAAAAAACAAAAACAGAAACCTTATGAGAGGCTTCAAAGAAGATGGTGGCATGAGCAATTCTATACTTCCTTCCCTTACACTGTCACTAAATAAGTAGAAACCGCTCTTCAAGAATTCTAAAATGCAAATAGAGTTGTAGCAACTAGGCAAGCACTAAATCAAGAAAAAAGCAACTTTTAAATGGTAGGGAAACTTTTCTTTCAACTGCCAGTGTCCTTTCAATGGTCACTGCTCACTAGACTCTCAGTTAGGCAGTCTGTTTTCTGGCCCTGGAGGACAATAGACTTTGCTTTTGCAGGTGGACTGTTGTATGTGGTGCCTCAGACCTGGGGCTGCCTAAAGCACTGAAGAGGGGTGTGATCTTTCCAGAAAACTGTGGCCACCCTTCATCACCTGGAACTAATAGGGTAATCGAATCCTACTATTGGCTCCTAAAGGCAGAAGGAGAAGTGTTGGTATAAGAGTTCTTAAAGAATTGAGCCCTTTCAAAAGTACCATTTATGGGAGGGGGAGGGCAACAGCACTCCATGCAAATAAACGGAAAATACATGTGCAGTAAAAACCTAAGAATACCCTATACTTTTACCTCCAGCTGATACACCCTTGAGTTTTCATCTTGGGATGATCCCTAAGTGCAGAAACCCAAGTTGACAGACTAGGAAAGGGTTTTCTTGTGTTTCTGGGAATTCTTGTTTTCCTTTTTGTATTACAATACAAAGAAACCTCTTCTGAAACACTCACTGGGTTTGGAAATGAAGAAGAGAGTCTTTGGTGCCCACACAAGACCATGCAAATATAAATAGGGGAATGTCACCGAGTAATGGACTTCTACAGTCTCCGGCAATTAACATAGAAGGGGACATCAAAAAGTTTGTGGAAAAATTGAATTAAAAGCTAAAAATTAAAAATATAAAATTTATTTCTCAATATTATCTCTATCAAGTTTAAGACACTTTTGTAAGCACTGATTGTCGTTAAGTGTTGTCAAGTCTGTTCCAACTCATAGCAACTCAGTATAGGTTTCCAAGAAGTCATTGGTAGGTTTTAGAAGTCTAGTGCTTATCCTATCGTGCCACACCAGGACTCGAATGATATTCATCCCTACAGAACTGAGGGTCCTGGAAATTTAACCACATCAGTGTAGTCGTTTTACACTATTAACTAAAGAAAAATGAGTGCCCTTTAAAGATTCTTTTAAGATTGGGAATCAGGAAGGTGCCAAATCCCAACAAAATTCACAGAATAGTTCTTGTTTTATGAGAAGAGTAAGCAGAAGCATTGTTGTGGTAATAGAGAAGGACTCTCTGGTGAAGCTCTCATAATAAGCATATGTTATCCTTCTTTGGACTTCCAGAAAGTCAACAAAGTGCCTAGAGCATCCTGAAAAAAACTGTTGCCATGACCTAAGCTCTTGATTAGTCCACTTACACCTCATGATAGCAATTTTATTTATTTATTTACTTTTTAACTGTACTTTGTCTTCAACATCATACTGGTAAGGCCATAGTCCATCTCTTGTTACAATTCTTCCAGGAAAATACTTTAGGTTCTTGATCCCACTTGTTTAAAATTTCCATTGATAGCTTTGTTCTTGTGTGCAACTGATCTGGGTGCAGCAGTTTGGGCTTGCATTGAGCAGAGTTTGCCCAACTTTAATTTTTCTGTCAGAATTGTGTTAAGCTGGGACCAACTGAATGTCTACAGTGCTGGCTATGATTTCTGCTGTCAATCATCAGTCCTCTTCAATTAGGGCAAGAATAAGATTAATGTTTTTGTTGCAGATGGATGTGGATGGAGTGCCACTGTGGGCTTCATCTTCAACATCGTCTTGTTCCTTCTGAAAATGAGTTATTCATATGTAAACTGCTGATTTCTTTGGAGGCATTGTCCTCAAACTTTCTGCAAAGCATCAATGATTACACCATTCTTCCACCTGAGCTACCTCATCAATGTAATGTTTATTCTTGCTTCAATTTTCACAGAATTCATGTTGTTTTGACAGGGGCTCTTTTTAAACTGACCTCTTATCATTCTTAGGGTCGCAAACTAGATCCTGCTCAGAAGTGTTATAACAGTTACTATGAGTTTCTTTTGGTACAAAGATTTTTTGAAATCCAAGCATAGTATCTTCATAACATATATTTTCCATGAACTTTTTTTTAAGACCCCTTGTATACTAGGAGAAGTAAAAAAGTGTTGCCATAAAATCACAGTAATCTTTATTAAACAAAAATATTAAAACATGAACCTTCGAATTCTCAACATAGCCTCAATCTAGGTGTATACACTTTGGGAAAGTGTTTCCATATCTCTAACCTGAAGAATTCTGCACTCTTCAATTTACATGACTTCAAAATGGCAGGTTTGAGAACATAAAGAAGTCTGAAGGGGCAAGATTAGGGCTATAGGTTACATGGGGTAAAGTTTCCCAAGGAAATTTAAAAAACGCACTTGTTGCCTTCAAAGAATAAGCAGGTGCTTTGTTGTGACAGAGAACAATTTCTGGGCACAACTTTCTTGATCTGTTACTCACCAATGTAGTTTCCCATTTTCTTTTTTAATTATTCAGCAAGTTTACTTAAGCAATCTAGCATATCCATAAATCTGGGTTCACCTCCCTTTACAATTCTCCTCCCTTGTATAGGGTGGCAAGGCTGTTGATCTCGCCTCTGTGATTTCTTATTCTGGACCTTTGATTCTGTTACTTTCAATGTTTTTGAAAAGCAGTTATTTGATTTCTTACTCTTTAAAGGCACTTCATAGTCATTGCTTCTATGGAAGTTACCATATAAATCTACTTTCCTGTTTTTCTTCTGAATATCTTCTTCATTAACTTTCTTTCTATGTGTCCTTTCCTAATCTTCTATACCATGTTGTGACTTATCCTATACTGATAATGTACTCTTTTTTAAAAAATGTTTTATTGTGAATTGTGTGATAGTTTACATGGGAGAACATTAGCTTTACATTCATCCTACTGTATATCATTTCATTGTCATGGTTACAATCCCCTCCATGCAGCATCAACCAACCAAATGGTACCGCCCACAAGCTTGCCCTCTGGTTGTCAGCACACAGCCCCTCTCCTTCTCTGTGTCTAAAGTTCCCAGCTGCTTCATCTCTCCACATCTTCGTCTCTGCCTCCATCTCAGGCATCACTGTTGCTCTGGGTAGGGTCCCGCATTCCACTCCTCTCCCTTAATAGTTCCAGGGACTTCTGCTCCTGGACTGAAAAGTCAATCACTCCCCTCCTTTTGCTACAAAATGTCTATCTTTACATTTCCAACCCTCACAGTCAGTTCTGATAACAATTATTCACTATTGTACCACAAGAGACCTATCCCCATCTCCTTTCATCAACCCCACCCAGACAGATTGGATATTACTCAGTGGAGATTCTACCTTCCTCTGAGCCCTCTGGGTCTAGGCTACTGCTTGTAAGCCAGTCACTTCTTGCATTGTAGCACTCCCCCACCCCATTTTGGGTAGTCAATATCTAAGTTCCCCATCCCTGTCAACCCTGTGTACCAAAGGGATGGGAATGATCCTCAATGTAGAGATTTGTCCGTTCCTTTGTCATATTGCATCCACAAACATAGGCCAATTCATCCACTTATAGTGGGTTACTATTTTTGTTGTTGTTGTTGTTCCTCTTCTTTCTTCATCTAGTCATGTTCTTATCATTCAGCCATTGATGCTGGGTCAAATGGGTACTATCTGCAAGTGTGGGTGTTCTTGTGCATTTCCCCTCACTTCATATCAACTGGATGCTTCATACTCAGTTCTAGTCCTCTAGGGCCATATCCCTGCCCCTGGGCCCAGGAGTCCCCAGGTCTCGTCATACTGCTGGCTAACCAGGTCTCAATCCATGTTAACAGGAGGAGTCAATTGAATGTGGTCAGACTTAGTTCATAGCTTCATTGTTGTTTTTCCTCCACTTCCCCTTATCGGGGACCAACGTGGTTAGCAGTAGGATTACATACCTGCTTGTGTATTCCAATTGAGTTTCAGTCTTGGAAGGGGGTTTTAGCCTCCCTCTTGAAAACTTGTAAGCCAGTCATTTCTTGCCTTTGTAGCCCCCCCATTTTGAGTAGCCAGTGTCCAAGTTACCCATCCCTGTCTACCATGTGTATCGAGGGGTTGGGAATGATCCTCCTTGTAAAGATTTGTTCCCTCTTTTGAGTTACTGCATCCATAGGTGTAGGTCAAGTTCATCTAATTGTATCAGATTACTTTTTTTTTCTCCCTCTTCTTTCTTCTTCTAGTTGAGTTCTGATCATCCAGCCATTGAAGCCAGGTCAAGTGGGTATTATCTGCAAGTGTGGGTGTTCTTGTGCATATGCCCTCACTTATTATCAGCTGGATGCTTCACTTTCCACTCTAGTCCTCTGAACTATGGCACTGAATCTGGGCCCAGAAGTCTCCAGGCCTTGCCACACTGCTGGCCAACCAGGTCTCCAGCTGGGTTCACAAGAGTCTATTGAATGTGGTAGGGCTTAGTTTACTGCTTCATTACTATTTTTCCCTCACTTCCCCTTATCAGTGACCAACATGGGCACCAGTCAGAGCGTATGTCTGCTCGTGTATTCCCATTGAGTCTTAGTCTTGGAAGGAGGTTTGCCCTGAGGGACCCAAACATTTGCCTTGATGTCAGCTGGGTGAGCACCTTACTTATTCTTATTGTACTCAGTCAGACTGCTGTTATTGTTTTGTATTTTTCCTGCTGTTCTTTCTTTCAAGAAGTATCTTCTGCTCTTCTAGCTGCTCTAGGCTGGTCTGCTCATCATTTCCAGTGGAAATATCCCACCTCAGATGATTCTGGATGGGGTTCAGGATTCCAACTATGGTCTTATGTAATGCAGAGGCTCCACAAGAATCCTCCTTCACTGGGCACGTTGTAGCCCCATTTTAGGTATTCCAATCAGTTATAGGCAGAAGATGGACTTATAAACTTTCTATGGTGATATTTCTGGTTATTCCTTTCTCTCCCCCCTCAAATGTCTATTTTATAATGGTATGCAAGGGAAATCGAGATTCAAATGACAGCCAAGCATCTTAATATTGTTTCCCCCTTTTGCCCATTTCAACCATGCCTCAATCCCTGTATCTCAGAGCCCTGTTCCAAAGTTGTGCATTAATCATTATTTACCTCTGTCCCACTCAACCCATACAAACCTACCTAATCGTTCTCCCATCCTCCTTGTTCTCCCCCCCGCCACTTCTTGTGTACTGCCTTCCTCCCCAACACCCAAACTATCCTGTGTCTACTCCCTACCACTTTCCCCACCCTCCCCTCAACTCACTCCCCTCATCCCAGTAACCAGCAAAGAATCACACCCCTTTTAGTATGGGTACTTTTTCTTAGTCTTTTACAATAGTGGTCCTATGCAGTATTTCTCCTTTTGTGACTGACTGATTTCACTCAGCATAATGTCCTCAAGGCTCATCCATGCTATGCAGTGGCTTGCAGCTTCCTTATTATTCAAGGTATCATAATATTCCATTGTGTGTATGTACCACAGTTTGTTTATCCATTCTTCCATTGAAGGGCACTTAGGCTGTCTCCATCTTTTTGCTACTGTAAATAGTGCTCCTATAAATATTGGAGTGCATATATTTACTCGCATTATGGCTCGTATTTCTTGTGGGTAAATACCAAGTAGAGGAATCGCCGGATCATTAGGTATTTCTATTTCCAAACTTCTGAGAAAGTACCATATTGTTTTCCAGAGAGGTTGGCCCATTTTGCAATCCAACCAGCGATGCAGGAGTATCC
The DNA here is from genome assembly GCF_000296735.1 of Chrysochloris asiatica. Lineage (NCBI taxonomy): Eukaryota > Metazoa > Chordata > Mammalia > Afrosoricida > Chrysochloridae > Chrysochloris > Chrysochloris asiatica. The sequence goes on along the minus strand of NW_006408652.1, from coordinate 6,254,446 downwards.
CAGTCTCTCCACATCCTCTTCAGTATTCATTGTCCTCTACTTTTTTGATCTTTGCTGTTCTTGCTGGTATGAGATGATATCTCATTGTTGTTTTGATTTGCATCTCTCTAATGGCTAGTGTGAATCTGGGAAAATTGGAAGTTGTCAAACATGAACTGGAACACATAACCATAGCTATCTTACGCATCAGTGAGCTGAAGTGCACTGGCATTGGCCATTTTGAATCTGACAACCACATGATTTACTATGCTTGGAATGACAAATTGACGAGGAATGGTGTTGCATTCATTGTAAAAAGAACATATCCAGATCAGTCACGAGGTACAATGCTGTCTGTGATAAGATAATATCCATGTGCCTACAGGGAAGCCCAGATAATACCACTATTATTCAAATTTACGCACCAACCTCTAAAGCCAGTAAGAATGAAATAGAAGAATTCCACCAACTTCTTCAATCTGAAATTGATCAAACTTGCAATCAAGATGTATTGATCAATACGTTCATTATTGAAAGATTATCTGGGCAAATTAATGAATGTTGCAGGAAGCATCAAAAGAAGATGGAAGGAAGACACAGAGTCACTGTACCAAAGGAAATGGTTAATGTGCAGCCACTTCAAGAGGTAGCATACGATCAAGAGCCAATGATACTGAAGGAAGAAGTCCAAGGTGCATTGAAGGAATTGGCAAAGAACAAGGTACCAGGAATTGGTGGAATAAAAATTGAAATCTTTCAACAAAGTGAAGCGGCACAGGAGGCACTCACTCACTCATCTCTGCCAAGAAATTTAGAAGACAACTATATGGATGACTGATTGGAAGAGATCCGTATTTGTGCCCATACCAAAGAAAGGTGACCCAATGCAATGCGGAAATCATTGGACAATCTCTTTGATGTCCCACGCGAGTAAAGTTTTACTAAAGGTAATACAGAGATGGCTACAATCATGCATTGACAGAGAACTTCCAGAGGTTCAAGCCAGATTCAGAAGTGGACTTGGAATGAGGGATATCATTGTTGATGTCTCATGGATCTTGGCTGAAAGCAGAGAATATCAGAAAGATGCTTACCTGTGCTTCATTGACTATGCAAAGGCTTTTGATTGTGTGGATCATGACAAGCTATAGACAACATTGCGAATTATGAGTATTCTGGAACACTTAATTGTGCTCATGAGGAATCTGTATCTGGTCCAAGAGGCAGTTGTTCGAAAAGAACGTGGGAACACTGAATGGTTTAAAATTTTAAAAGATGAGTGACAGGGTTGTATTCTTTTACCACACTTATTCAACCTGTATACTGAGCAACTAATCTGAGAATCTGGGTTATATGAAGAAAAACATGACACCAGGATTTGAGGAAGATTCATTAAAAACCTACGATATGCAAATGATACAACCTTGCTTGCTGAAAATGAAGAGGACTTAAAATAGTTACTGATGAAGATCAAAGAGCACAGCCTTCAGTATAGATTACATCTCAATGTCAAGGAAAAAAAAAATCCTCACCACTTGACCAATGAACAACATTCTTATCAACGGAGAAAAGATTGAAGTTGCCAAGGACTTCATTCTTCTTGAATCAACTCTCAACACTTACGGAAGCAGCAGTCAAGAAATCAAATGATGTATTGCATTAGGCAAATCTGCTGCACAAGACCTTTTTAAAGTGTTGAAGAGCAAAGATGTCAGCTTGAGGACTAAGATGTGCCTGACCCAAGCCATGGTATTTGCAATAACCTCATATACGTGTGAAAGCTGGACAGTGAATAAGGAAGACCATAGAATTATTGGTGCTTTTGAGTTATGGTGTTGGAGGAGAATATTGAAAGTTCCATGGGCTGCCAAAAGAACCAATAGATCTGTTTTGGAAGAAGTGCAGCCAGAGTGCTACTTGGAGGCCAAGATGGCCAAACTTCGTCTTTCATATTATAGACATACTGTCAGGAGGGACCAGTCGTTGGAGAAGAATATCATGTTTGGTAAGGTGGAGGGTCAAAGAAAATGAGGAAGACCCCCAATGAGATGGATGGGCCAAGTGACAACATCGATGGACTCAAGCATAGCAACAGTAGTGAGGTTGGCCCAGGATCGGGCAGTGTTTTTTTCTGCTGTGTATAAGGTCGCTGTGGGTCAGTACCAACTCAATGGCACCTAACAACAACAAATGACTAGTGGTCATGAACATTTCTTCATATATTTGTTGGCTGCCTGGATCTCCTCCTTGGTGAAATGTCTGATCATGTACTACGCCCATTTTTTAATTGGGTTATTTGTCTTTTTCTTGTAGAGGTGTTGTAGTTTCCTATATATTTTAGAAATGAGTCCCTTATCTGATGTGTTGTTGCAAACGGTTTTTTCCCATTCTGTGGGTTCACTTTTTACTCTTTGGGGAAGTCTTTTGATGCACATAAATTTTTAATTTTCCCATTTTCTTAAAGCTTCTTCCCAATAAGCTCCCATGATAATCTTGTGCCATTAGATAGAATCTATCAAAATTACACCTTTGAAATAAAAAACAAACAAACAAAATACAGTCTCCATAACTTTCTTACCTGACTTCTCTGCCTTGAATTTAACTGGCCAATGAGATCCCTTTAGAGGCCACTGTTTTGATGTGGTCTTGGGACCTTTCTTTTGAAGGCATCCTAATTAATCAGACTAAGACAAGTGTATTACCAAGAGAACTTGTCTGTAGCTATCTAATGATCACAGAGACATCTTTCAATATGTCTTGTTTAGAATAAGCCTGAGTGTCTATGAACTGGAAGCCTAGTTGCACTGCTTTTATACTTACCCACATATAATTCCAAACCTGGTAAAGATGAGAAATCTGAGGTTCAGTGAACACCTTATATTATTTTAATGTTCCAACTTCAAGGGAAAAAAATTCACAAGGCATACTTTCTTTGTTTTCTAGAGTTGCCGTAACAGAAATACCACCAAGTGAGTGGCTTTGTTTTTGTTGATGTTGTTAAATGTCATTGAGTTTGTTCTGATTCATAGTGACTCTGTATAGCGATTCTGAGGCTGTACATCTCTGTGAGAGCAGAAGGCTTCATCTTTCTCCAACAGAGGGGCTGTAACCATCGATCTTGCGTTTCATAGACCAGTGCTACAGAAATTTATTTCACAGTTTGAGAGGCTAGAAGTCTGAATTCAGGGCACTATCTCTAGGAGAAGTTTCACTCTCTTTCTGTCAGTTCTGAGGGAATATCCTTCTCTTGCCTTTATGTAGCCCCAGAATTCTTTGGTTCCTTCGTGTAATAGTTAAAGTGCTTTGTTAACTTGTCTGGACCAGGATTCTCAGTGGTTTAGCAATTAAGATGTAGTAATCACCTCCATGATGAAATCTAATATGATACAATTACTCCAATGATGTCATCTGATGTGATCAGCTCTAGTCTGATGTAATTATAACATGTGTTGTAAATCCTCATTTCTATGATGATAATTAGGTTAGATGCAATCTACAGGATAATGTTGAAGCTTAAGTCAGTATCTTTTGAGATATAAAAGCAGAGAGACATGAGCAGAGCTCACTCATGAAAGAAGAGCCTGGAGTAGAGTGTGTCCTTTGGACCTGGGGTTCCCTGCACTTTGAAGCACCTTGATCCAGAGGAAGTTTGATGCCAAAACACATAGAGAACTCCAAGGAAATCTGAACCTACAGATGCTGAAAGGAGACAAAAAAACTTTATCCAGAGCTGGTGCTCTGAATTCAGATTTCCAGCCTCCTTAACTGTGAGAAAATAGATTTCTATTTGTTAAAGCCAATATCACTCTGAATGAAGAGAAACTAAAGCATCCCTCTTGTGAACAGGAATCAGACAGAGATACCCTTACTCACCACTCCTATTTAAAATTGTGCCAGAGATATAAGGTAAAAAAGGAAAACTAAAGGCATTCAAAATGGCAAAGAAGATGCAAAACTCTCTCTAATTAAAAATCCTAAACATTCAGTAAGAAAATTATTGGAACTCATTGAAAAATTCAGCAAAGTGACAGGGTACAAGCTCAACATCCAAAAATTAGTTGGACTTCTTTACACTAATAAATAGAATGCTGAAAAGGAAATCAGAACAATAACATTTACAATAGCCACACAAAAGATGAAATAATTGGTAATAAATATAGCCAGAGAAACAAAAGACCTATACAAAGAAAAATACAAAACACTAGTACAAGAAACCAAAAGAGACCTACAAAATTGGAAGGACATACCATGTTCGTGGATAGGAAGACTTAACATTGCAGAAATATCAACACTATCCAAGAAACTCTGTGGATAACTAAGACGCTGGGCAAATCTCATTTGGCATTTATCTTCTCCAGTATGCACTTGCTTCTGCATCTAATCTGCTCTTTTTAAAATTCAGAAGTGATTAGGTTTAGGGCACATACTACATTGGTATGGCCTCTTTAACATGGCATTATATTGTATTATGCAACGTGATTATATTACATCCATAAGTACAGGGATTAGTGTTCAAATATCTATTCTGGAGGGACACAATTAAATCAATAACCCATATAAAGAAACAAGAAAGGATGGTATATTCAAGAGAACAAAACAAAGAGACAGAAACCATCACAATGGAAGCCTGGATAGTGTAAAACGTATTCACTACTCATTGCCTTCAAGTCAATTCAAACTCATAGCAACTAGGAGAATTTGTAATGGTATTAAATATGCACAAATAAATATCGAAAAACATGGACCAAAAAACTAAAGGAAATCAGGAAAATAATATATGAACAAATGAGAATATCAATAAAGATATTATTATTAGTTGTGGTAGAGTTGGCTTCAACTCATGACAACTTTACGTATAACAAAGTGAGATGTTGCCCAGTTCTGTGTCATCTTCATAATCATTGATACATTTGAGTCCAATGTGTTGTCTATTTTGTCAGCCCATCTTATTAAGGACTTCCCTATTTTCAGTGGCTCTCTACTTTATCAAACATGTCCTTTCCTAGCAAAAATGTCATGCCCAAAATTAGTCAAAGTTTAAGGAACATTCTCACTGTATTTTTCTTTCATTTTTTTTTTTTAATAGTCCATGGAAAGTAGTCTTCATTAAAACCATAGTTCAAATGCATCATTTTTTTTTTTTTTTTTTTTTTTTTATGTCAGCTTACACATGCATGTAAGGTGATTGACAATAAAACATGGCTTGGGTCAGATGCACCTTGGTTATCAAAGTAACAGCTTTGTTTTCTTAAAACTTTAAAAAGGTCTTTTTCAGCAGATTTGCCCTATGCAGTATTTTGATTTCTTGACTGATGCTTCCTGGCCCACATTTACCCATCAAGAAAAAAAGAAAACTTATTGAAATCAATTTTATAATATGCCCTTGCTCTTCCAAATCAAAAGTCCAGTGTCATAGGGACCCTACTACCATCCTTCAACATCTTCTTTTCCTCTCCAGCCTTTCTAAAAAATACAAACAAAAAATAACAACATCAACAATACCTGTTCTGTAGTTTTAAATCAACTTATTTGTATTTTTTTCCTTACATGCAGATAATCCTTCACATGGATGAAGGAAATTCGTGGAAATAGTAATATTACTAGGGGAGAATTACTAATATAAAGTCATACCTATTTAATATTCCATGGATAGTAAAAATTTGATTTTATATTTTTCTAAAGGGATATGCATCCCTATAGGTAGATATTGGGAGAAAGATGAGGCTTTCTACTCCTGTAAAGATTTATAGTCTTGGAAACCCTGTACAGGGTCATTATGAGGCAGAACTGACTCGATGACAGTTATTAACAAGAGTGAATATCATACAATCAGAATGTTGGCTGTCATTTAATCAATTTTAAAAAGGCAGAATTCTTTGAGATTTTTATTCACTGGATAGAGGAATATTAGTAGTACAGCATCTAAAATAGCAATGCACCTCCCCCTGCCCGGGGCAGGGGAGGTGAAAGAAACAAAAGGCTTGATACTAAGAGTCAGAGCACTGGGAAGAGTGTAAGGATTCCGGGTTTTGGTCTTAACTCTGACGCTAGATTATGAACTCAAGTGAGATGATTGACCTGTTTTGGACTCAGTTTCAAATTCCAAAATATTGATTGATTGAATTGCATGGTCTATATGAACCTTTTAGTTTTGCAATGAAATTAATGCTTATTAATATTTAATTTCCCTTTCTGAGTTATCTGTAAAGACAGTTTCAGAAACAAACTTTGCCACAGGAAACCTTTCCCTACTATAGCAACTATCAGGATCATGCTAGCTCTGTTATACAACAAGACTAGAGGTTTGCCCCACAGAGGAAGATGGGTATTATCTTTCTGCTATCTACCATCATAAATAAAGACAGGTGTTGGTCTTGAATCAAAGGCACTGAAAGCAAAGGGAAGGAAAACCATGGATGCTTTTCTTCTACCTGACCAGATACCTCTCTCCTTCAGCCAGTCAATAAACAGACTTTTACATAATAAACAGAAAGTGCTTTGAGTGTTAGGTATACAAAGCTTATTAAGAAACATTCATTTCCTTGGAGGAGCCCATAGTCTTATGCGGAGAGAAAACACATGAATCCTACTAAATGTAATACAAGAAAGGGTAATAATGATATCGTGGAATAAAAGCACAGCTTATACAAATATTACTTAAAGGACATAATAAAACCCCCTTACCTGATATACAACCAACACCATAGCACTTAACAACAACAACAACAAACTGATATACATAGGAGCTCTGGCAGTGTAGTGGTTAAGAGTTAGGTTGCTAATCTCAAGGTCAGCAGTTCCAAACTACAAGGAATTCCGAGGGAGAAAGATGAGGCTTTTGGCTCCTGTAAAGATTTACAGCCTCAGAAACCCTCTGCAGGGTCACTATGAGTTGGAAGCAGCTCCATGCCACATAACCACTACCACCACCTGATATACAGGATAGCAGTTTTCACCTACCAGCTACTCCATGGGAGAAAGATGAGTCTTTCTGCTCCTGCAAAGATTTACAGCCATGGAAACCCTATGCAGGGTCACTAAGTCAGAAATGAATCTGCTACACTTAACAGCAATAACAACCTGATATGAAAACCAGGAATAAACTTTTCTCTCATTTCAACAACAACCACATTACTCATTTTATCTATATGTATCCTATAATCATGTTACACTGAAATTGATCATATTTCCAATTATGCCCTTCCCAATAATTCACTCATCATGATAAATGGAGAAAATACTAAAACTGTCAAAGACAACTTTGCTTGAATCCACAATCAATGCTCATGGACACAGCAATCAAGAAATCAAAAGACTTATTGCATTGGACAAAAATGCCACTAAAGTCCTCTTTAGACCATTTAAGAGCAAAGACGTCACTTTGATGACCAAGGTGCATTTGACCCAGGACATGGTACTTTCAACTGCCTCATATGTATGTGAAAGTTGGACAATGAATAAAAAAGACCTTAGAAGCCATCAAGGCAAGCAATCAGTCCCTTTAGGACAAGCTCCCCTTTAAAACTGAAACTCAAAGGGAACACATGAGCAGACATATAAGATTGCTGATGACCACTTTGGTCAACTGGTGAGTTGAAGAGAGGGAAAAACAGCAATGAAGATATGGGTTGAGTTCTACCACATTACATAGACTCCCTTCAACCTGGAGCTGAGAGAGAGAAGAGGAAGTGCTGGTTGGTCCAAAGTATGGTGAGACCTGGGGACTCCTGAACCCATGGACAAGGACATAGCCGTGGAGGGCTAGGGCTGAAAGTGAAGATTCTAGCTGATATGAAGTGATAGGAGACACACACGAGCACCCAAATGTGTAGAGGGTACTCATATGACCTAGCCTCGATGGCTTGATGATCAGAACTCAACTAAAGGAAGACTAAAAAAAAAAAAATTTTTTTTGATAATGGAAACAAGTGTAAATTGCCACAATTTGATTAACTTGACCTATGAAGGAGCTCTGGTAGCGTAGTGGTTAGGAATCGGGCTGTGAACCTTAAGGCCAACAGTTCGAAACTACCAGCTGTTCTGCGGGAGAAAGATGTGGCGTTCTGCTCCCATAAAGATTTACAGCCTCAGACCCGCTATGGGTCGGAACCGACTCGACGGCACTTAACAACAACAACAATACTTATAGATGGAGTAGATCAAAATACTGAGAGGGAAAGTACCTTCATATCAAGTATCAATCCTATCCCCTCTGTATACAAGGTTGATAGGGATGTGCAATTTAGACATTGGCTACCTAAAATCGGGGGGTGGGGAGGTAATAAAGGCGCAAAGTGACTGGCTTACAAGTTTTCAAGGGAGAGTTTAGTTTCAGAGTGTGTGGAGGAAGGTGGAATTCCACACTAAATAGTTTTAATCTTGTCTAGACAGATCTGGTGAAAGAGGATGGGGATGAGATTCTTACGATTTAATAGTGAGTAATTGAAATGTTTACCTGTGCTTTATTGACTGTGCAAAAGCTTTTGATTGTGTGGATCAGACAAGCTATGGACAACATTGTGAAGTATGAGTATTCCAGAACACTTAATTGTGCTCATGAGGAATCTGTACCTGGTCCAAGAGGCAGTTGTTCGAACAGAACATGGGTACACTGAATGGTTTAAAATGAAGAAAGGTGTGCGACAAGGTTGTATTCTTTCACCATACTTATTCAACCTGTATGCTGAGCAAATAATACGAGAAGCTGGGCTCTCTGAAGAACAACGTGGCATCAGGATTGGAGGAAGACTCATTAACAACCTGTGATATGCAGATGATACAACCTTGCTTGCTGAAAGTAAAGAGGACTAAAAACATTTACTGATGAGGATCAAAGAGCACAGCCTTCAGTATGGATTACATCTCAGTGTAAAGAAATAAAAAATCCTCACCACTGGACCAATAAACAAGATTCTTATCAATGGAGAAAAGATTGAAGCTGTCAAGGACTTCATTCTTCTTGGCTCTACTATCATCACTCAAGGAAGCAGCAGTCAAGAAATCAAACGACGTATTGCATTAGGCAAATCTGCTACACAAGACCTTTTTAAAGTGTTGAAGAGCAAAGATGCCAGGTTGAGGAATAAGGTGTGCCTGAGCCAAGCCATTTTATTTTCAATAACCTCATATACATGTGGAAGCTGAACAGCGAATAAGTAAGACCATAGAAAAATTGATGCTTTTTGAGTTATGGTGTTGAAGGAGAATATTGAAAATGCCATGGGCTGCCAAAAGAACCAGTAGATCTGTTTTGGAAGAAGTACAGCCAAACTTTGTCTCTCATACTTCGGACACATTGTCAGGAGGGACCAGTCGCTGGAGAACGATATCATGTTTGGTAAGGTCAGAGAAAAAGAGGAAGTCCCCCAATGAGATGGATTGGCCAAGTGGCAGCATCGATGGACTCAAGCATGGCAAAAGTAGTGAGGTTGGCCCAGGATCGGGCAGTGTTTTGTTCTGCTGTGGATAAGGTCGCTATGGGTCATTGCTGACTCGATGGCACCTAACAACAACAACAAATGTTATCATGACTAATTCTGACCATCAAAACTGTTAAGTTTTGTAACAAAAAGGGGGGAATAGTTAATCTTATAGTCCAGGAACAGAGGACCCTAGGACCATCAATGGAATTTGGGATGCTATCCAGAGAAGCAGTGAGACCAGAGATGGAAACAGAGACGAGGACATGGAGAGATAGAGTAGCTGAGGACTTTAGACTCATGGAAAAAGAGGGACTGAGTGTTGGCAGTCAGGAGGCAGGCTTGCAGAATGTGCCCTTTGGTTGTTTAAATGATTATATATTCTTGAGTGTTTTTGTGTATACGCCCCCCCCCAAAAAAAAAAAAAAAAAAAAAAACCCAGAGGGAATACAAGCAAATACTGTTGAATTATGATACATGGAGGAGACTGTAATCATTGCAATGAAACAATGAGTATAAAACCGATGTTCTCCAAGCAAGTTGTTCACTGGGAAGCCATCAAGGCAGGCAATCAATTCCCTTCAAGACAAATCCCCCTCCAAGACTGAAATTCAAAGGGATGAGCAGGCATGTAAGCTTGCTGGTTACCATATTGGTCTACTGGTGAGTGGAAGAGGAGGAAAGCCAGCAATAAAGATATGGGCTGAGTTTGACCACATTCCATAGACTCCCGTCGACCTGGAGATGAGAGAGAGAAGAGGAGAGATTAGTTGGTCTAAAGCATGGTGAGACCTGTGGACTCCTGAGCCCATGGACACAGACGTAGCCACAGAGGGCTGGAGGTGAGAGTGAAATGCCCAGCTGATGTGAAGTCAGGAGAGATGGACAAGAATGCCCAAACTTGTAGATAGTGCCCATATGACCTGGCTTTGATGACTTAATGACCAGAACTCAACCAGAGGAAGATAAAAGATAAAGGAAAGAAGTGTAAATTGCTACAATTTGATGAACCTGATGTACATTTATAGATGTAGTAGCTCAAAATACCAACTGAGAGGGAAGGAGTCTTCACATCCAAAATCAATCCTATCCCCTCTGTATACAGGATTGATAGGGACAGGCAACCTAAACATTGGCTACCGAAAATGGGAGGGGATATAAAGGCGCAAAATTACTAGCTTACAAGTTTTCAAGAGGGAGTTTACGGGGAGGGGGTCAGAGGTAGAATCCCCACTGAATAGTTTTCATTTTGTCTAGATGGGTCTGGTGAAAGGAGATGGGGGTAAGATTCTTATGATTTAATAGTGAGTAATTGTTATCATGACTAACTGAGACTGTCACAACTGTAAAGGTAGAAGTTTTGTAACAAAAAGAAGAACATAGTCAACCTTACAGTTCAGGAACAGAAAACCTTAGGACCATCAAAGGAGAAGTGCAAAAGCAGAATGCAGGACCCTATCCAGTGAAGGAGCTCTGGTAGCGTAGTGGTTACGAATCGGGCTGCGAACCGTGAGGTCAGCAGTTCAAAACTACCAGCTGCTCCATGGAGAAAGATGAGGCTTTCTGCTCCTGTAAAGATTTACAACCTCAGAAACCCTGTGCAGGTTCTCTATGGGTCGGAACCGACTTGACGGCACTTAACAACAACAACATCCAGAGAAGCATTGACACTAGAGATGGGGACAGAGATGAGAGCATGGAGAGAGAGAGAGTAGCTGAGGACTCTAAACTCATGGAGAGAGTTCTGGCAAGCAGGTGTTGGTGGCCAGGAGGCAGGCTTGCAGAATGTGTCCTTTGGTTGTTTAAATTATTATATATTCCTGAGTGTTTTTGTGTACATCCCTGCTACCCACCCACCCCACCCACCCCCCAAAAAAACACACACAAAAAAACCAGAGGGAATAGAAGCAAATAATATTGAATTATGATGCACAAAGGAGATTGTAATCATTGCAATGAAATGATGAGTGTAAAACTGATGTTTCCACATGTAAACTAATCATTTAATTCACAATAAAAACTTAAAAACAAAAACAAAAAACTGATATTCTCCCATGTAAACTATCACTCGATTCACAATAAAAACAAACAAAAAAAAGACCTTAGAAGAATTGATGCATTTGAATTACGGTGTTGGAGAACATTGTATCACAGACTGTCAGAAGAACAAACAAATCTGTCTTGGAAGAAGTATAGCCAGAATGTTCTTTAAAAGCCAAGTTGGTGAAAATTCGTCTCATACATCAGGCTTGGTAAAGTGAAGGGTCAGCAAAAATAGAGGGAGACCCCCAACAGTGGCAGCAGCAGTGGACTCTAGTGCAACAACAATTGTAAGGATTGCACAGGACTGGGTAGTGTTTCATTCTATAGTACATAGGTAGGGTCATTATGAGTTAGAAACAACTTAGCACCACCTAACAATTATTATTACTGGGCAGGGTGGCTTATGCTAAGACTAGAGGATCACTGGAGTCCAGGAGTTCCAGGCTGTAGTGGGCTATGCTGATCAGGTTCCACACGAAGTTCACTATCAATATGGTGAACTCCTGGGAACAGGGAACTACCCAGTTGCCTATGGAAGGGTGAACTCACACAAGTTGGGAATGGAGGAAGTGAAAATAAAACTCATGTGCTGTTCAGTACTGGGATCCTGCCTGCCACTGCTCATCTGTCAGTTGATGGTACTGTGGTGGTTTAGGAATTGATGTGATGCTGGAAGATATGCCACTGCTATTTTAAATAACATCAGGATCCTCCATGGTGTATAGGTTTCAGCTGAGATGCCATGTGGGGACCATGACTTCACAAGGAGGAAAGAGAATCAAACTCTGAATCAATCCAAGGCCAATTCCTATGAAGTTTGAGGTCAGATATACTTCCAACCTACAACCTTCTTCACCCTACTCTGACACCAACCATCCATTCCAAAGCACTCTCGGCTTCACATCTGGGTTTGATAATCCATTGTAATGGCTACACAGAACTCATAACAATAGTCACGATTATGGGGTTTGTTAGGGAAGTGAACAAGGTGCAATTCAGGATCAAAACCAACTCAGGATGCAGTAGTTCTCCCGTCAGTAATGCCTCTTGTTTACCATATTGCAGGCACACCTCACTCTTGTCTTGGGCCTATCAGCAATGTGGTTCCTTGGCTTCTGCCCTGTTCAGAGAAGTTACAAAGTTCTTTTAGCCAGTCAATGAATGGCCAAAGGATACATTTTTCAAGCCAGTGTCCTGCCTGTAGGCACTCATATTTATTCAGTCCTTCTTGGTGGCCCTTGGATCTTCTGTCTCTGCTTCTGAGATGGCTCCTTTTAAGCATAGCTGGAGGGGAAAACTAACCAATCCCAGCCTTAGAGTCTTGTATATTTAATTTGCATGGGCCAACCCAATCACTTGCTGTTTGTTGTTAGGTGCCATCAAGTCAGTACCAACTCATAGCGATCCTATGCACAACAAAAAGAAATACTGCCTGAACCTGCATCAACACCACAATCATTCCTAAATTTGAGCCAATTCCTGCTGCCACTGTGCCACTCCATCTCATTGGTGGTCTTCCTCATTTTCTCCTACTTCCACTTTATCCATTATGATTGCTTTCTCCAGGGACTAGTTCCTCCTGATAATATGTCTGAAGTATGAGAGACAAAGTCTGGCCATTCTGGCTTCCAAGGAGCACTCTAGCTGCACTTCTAACACAGATTTGTTTGTGCCTTTGGCAATCCGTGGTAATTTCAATGTTCTCCTCCAACACAATAACTCAAATGCACCAATTCTTGTACAGTCTTCCTTGTTCACTTTCCAACTTTCACATATATATGAGATTATTGAAAATAATCAGGTGCACCTTAGTCCTCAAATTTATATCTTTGCTCTTCAACGCTTTAAAGAGGTCTTGTGCAGAAGATTTGCTGAATACAATACATCATTTGATTTCTTGACTGCTATTTCCATAAATGTTGATAGTTGATCTGAGCAAAATGAAGTTTTTGACAACTTCAACCTTTTCTCCATTGACGTGGATGTTGTTTAGTGGTTCAGTGGTGAGGATTTTTGTTTTCATTATACTGTGGTCTTTGATCTTCATCAGTAAGTATTTTCAGTGCTTTTCACTTTCAGTAAGCAAGGTTGTATCTTCTGCATATCACAGGTTGTTAATGAGTCTTACTCCTATCCTGATGCCACATTTTTCTTCATATAATCCAGCTTCTTGGATTATTTGTTCAGCATACAGATTGAGTAAGTATGGTGAAAGAATACAAGCCTGGTGCACACCTTTCCTAATTTTCACCCATTCAATGTTCTCTGGTTCTGTTCAAACAACTGCCTCTTGGTCTATGTACAGGCCCCTCATGACCACAATTAAGTGTTCTGAAATACTCATTCTGTGCAATGTTGTCCATAGCTTGTCAAGATCCACACAATCGAAAGCCATTGCATAGTCAATAAAGCACAAGTAAACATTTTTCTGGTATTCTTTGCTTTCATCAAAGATTCGTCTGACATCAGCAACAATATACCTTGTTCAACATCCTCTGCTGAATCCAATTGAACATCTAGATGTTCTCTGTCAATGTACGGTTATGGCCTTTTTTGTATTAACTTTAATAAAATTTCACTTACAAAATTTTTCTTGCAACCCAATCACTTGTTGGGAATTAAAAAGACTGAATATAAAAACCATATCAAGTAAATTTAAGGCACCACACAGACTTAGAGAGACTAGGAAGACGGAGAGACAGACTAATTCTGAGTGATTATCCATGATAAACCATATGAATAGCAGAGGAACATTATCTGGTATATTGCCAGAAGATGAGTCACTCGGGTTGGAATACACTCAAAATATGATTGGGGAAGAACTGCCTCCTCAAAGTAGGATTTATCTTAATGACGTGGATTGAGCAAAGCTTTTGGACTCTTCTTTTTCTGTTGGGTCACAACTCAAAACAAGAAGAAACAGCTAAAACATCTATTAATAATCAGAATATAGAATTATGAAGTATGGATCTAGGAAAATTGGAAGCAACCCAAAATGAAGCAAACAGAGAGATTTAAATCTTAGACATTTGTGAGCAAAAATGGACTAGTACTGGCCATTTTGAATATGACAATCATACAGTTTATTATGCCAGGAATGATCAATTCAAAAGGAATGACATCACATTCATCATTAAAAACAGCAGTCCAAGTTCTATCTTGAAGTACAACACTATATGTGATAAGACAATATCCATATGCCTACCAGGGAATCCTGGTATGGTTCTGTGTGATAAGCAATGAACTGCTAACCATAATGTAGGCAGGTCAAATCCACCAGCAGTTCCTTAGAAACTCTATACAGGGTTGCTATGCATCAGAACCGACTCCATGGCACTTAACTACAAGAACAACAGTTAGTGAATACCACTATCAAATTTATGCACCAACCACTCAAGCCAGTGTTGATGAAACTGAAGAATTCTACCAACCTTTCTAGTCTGAAATTGATTAAACATGCAATCAAGATGCACTGATAATTACTAGTGATTGGAATGTGAAATTTGGAAACAGAGGAAGGATCAGTAGTTGGAAAATATGATCTTGGTGATAACAATTGGTATTGGAGATCGCATGATAGAATTTTGCAAAATATACAACTTCTTCATTGCAAACACCTTTTTTTGAAACAATGAAAAAAGGTGACTCTACCCATGAACCAAACCAAATGGAGCACATGGGAATTAAATCCACTACATCTATAAGAAGAAATGATGGAAAAACTTCATATCATCAGTGAAAACAAGACCAGGGCAGATTGTGGAACAGACCATCAATTGTTCATATACAAATTCAGACTGATGTTGTTGATAATTAAAACAAGTCCATGAGAGCCAAAATATGATTTTGAATATATTCCACCTGAATTTAGAGATAACCTCAAGAATAGATTTGATGCATTCGGATTAATAACCTAAGTCCAGAAGAGTTGTGGGATGACATTAAGAACATCCTACATGAAGAAAACAGGGTTCAATAATTCATAGCAATGGCCACATAGAACTTAGGCACCATATTCACGGCTGTGGGGTTTGTTAAGGAAGTTAATAGGTTACAAACCAGAACCAGAAAACCCTAAGGACACAGTCCAGTCAGGACAGCCTTTCCTCTGCCATGCATACAGACAGGCCTCTATCTGCCTGGGTAATGTTAACAGAGTTCCTTTTAGGGCTGCTGATAAATGTCCACTGGGCATGCCAGTCCAACGTAAACTTCAGCCTGAAGGTACTCAGCTCTAGCTGCAAGGGTCAGCAAATCTAGCTCCCCTAATAAAGTGCCTGGAGGCACCCCACTCTGCAAGTAACTGGCCAAAGTCACTGAGATTTACTTGCTCCATGGGCTGAGAAGCCTGCCACTCTGTATCATGCTACGGCTCTTGGTTCTACTGCTACTCCTCTGCCACTCCTTCAGTATCACCACTTTCTGTCCGTGGGTTGAGGAGTTTCAGTGCAGGGATCTCAGACACACTTCCCTCTTGACTCCTCTTCTTTGAAGATAGTGAGATTTCCTTCCTTCCCTCTTGATTCTGAAATGGCTCATTTTATACTTATGCTAGAGTTTCAAGTTTTTACAATTACAATTAACATTGTTAACAGGCACAGTTGAATCATGTCATCCTATTAATATCTTTTCCCACCTTTTTCTTACCCAAATCCAACAGGAAAATAATTGTGTAGTGGGAGTTACAAAGAGTAATGGTGCTATAGCTGCTGCTGCTGCTTAGAGTCTAGCCAGTTACAACTCATAGAGACCCTGCATTGTGTTTTCTAGGCTGTAAATCTTTAATTTAGAGGAAAGCCTCATAATTCTTCCCCAAGGAAGCTAGTGGATTCAAACTTCTGACCTTACAGTTAACAGCCCAACACATAACCCACTATATTACCAGGGCACCATAAGACTAAAGCTAAATGAGAAATATTAAATAATTCACTACTGCACAACAGGAAAGAAAGGAAAGACCAAAATGGATGTCAGAAGAGACTTTGAAACGTGTTCTTGAATGTAGAGAAGCTAAAGAGACTGGAAGAAATGACTAAGCAAAAGAGCTGAAAAGAAAATTTTAAAGGGCAACTCGAGAAGACAAAGTTGAGTATTATAATGAAATGTGCACAGACCTGAAGTTAGAAAGCCAAAAGGGAAGAACATGCTCAGCATTTTTTCAAGCTGAAAGAATTGAAGAAAAAATTCAAACTCAACTTGTAATATTGAAGGATTCTATGGGCAAATATGGAATAATGCTAGAAGCATTACAAGCAAAGAGGACTTAAAATACTTACTGATGAAGACCAAGTATTTTAAGTCCTCTTTGCTTGTATGAGCACAAATAAGAATCTCTTCCAAATGGTTGACCAGGTAGTTAGTTGTCTTACAAAATGTTTGGCTTAGGTGGGTGAGTGCCTCTAGTGCTGAATCAGTTTGTTGAAAGATTTCAATTTATATTCCATCAATTCCTGGAGTCTTGTTTTCCACTAGTGTCTTTGGTGAATCTTGGACTTCTTCCTTCAGTATCATTGGTTCTTGCTTATATGATAGCCCTTGAAATGTTTGCACATCAACCATTTTTTTTTGGTACAGTGACTGTGGGTATTCCTTCAATCTTTTGATACTTCCAGCATTTTTCAATATTTGTCCCTCATTGTAAAGAGAACAAAATCCTCACAACTGAACCAATAAATAACATCATGACAAATGGAGAAAAGATTGATGTTATCAGGATTTCATTTTGTTTGAATTTACTATCAACATTCATGAAAGCAGCAGTCAAGAAATTAAATGACTTATTGCCTTTGGCAAATCTGCTACACAAGACAGAGGACTAAGGTGTGTTTTACCCACACCATGGTATTTTCGATCATCTTATATGTGTGCTGATGTTAGACAACCAATAAGGAAGATCACAAATGAATCTATGCACTTGAATTATATTGTTGGTGAAGGATATTGAAAGTACCATGGGCTGCCAGAAGAACAAACACTATGACTTGGAAGAACTGCAGATAGAATGTTTCTTAGAAGCTAAGATGGCTAGACATTATCTCACGTATTTTGAACATGTTATAAGGAAAGAACAGCCCTTAGTGAAGGACATCCTGCTTGACAAAGTGGAGGGTCAGCAAAAAAGATGACGACACCCAATGAAATGGATTGACACAGTGGCAGCACCAATGGACTGAAACATAACCACAATTTTGAGGATAGTGCAGAACCAGGCAGTGTTTCATTCTGCAAAGGGTGGCTTGAATCTGAAGTGACTCGATGGCACCTAACAACAACATTATTATTGTTAATCAAATAGCCCTTTTATTCTAACTACAAAATATGTTTTCAATAAATGTATATTTATGCAAGTGGAATCCTGTAAGATAAGCACTGGATTGCTAACTGAAAGGTTGGCAGTTCAAACCCACCAGCCACTCCTTGGAAATCTTATACAAGGTCTCTATGAATCAGGACTGACTAGATGGCACTTAATAGCGAACATGCAAGGACCTAATGCCCTTTGTGAAATGGTGCAGAGTATTAAAAAAAATTTTTAATAAAAAATGAATTTCTTAGAGCTAGGGAATGTATGTTTTTTGGTGGTTTTTTTTTTTTATTATTATTCCTGGGCTATAGCACTGTGCTTAGCCTATATTCTATATTGAATGAAGAATGTAAATGCATGAATGGATGCAAATTTGCAAACAAATTAAAAATCAGAGTAAGCAAGCAATGAATTAGAAAACATAATATTTTTGAGCAAGTAGCTGAAGGCTGGGTGACTTTTCAATATGCCTGTGAGAGTAAAAAGAGGGAAACCCAAGAAAAGGAAATCACTTGGGTGATAGCGTTTGCTATGATTATTGAAAAGGTCATTTAGTCCAGTGTGGGGCCAGCAAAGGACACCTGGTAGAATAGAATTGGAAATGAGGCTTAAAAGGAACCTTGGAGATGTCTTAAGTGCAATCCTGATAAATTAACACTTGATAGTGTAGGCAACAGGGAATCTTAAAATATTTATGAGGACATGCATATGCTATGAAGATATACATATTTTTGAAACACCACTTCAGCAGAAAGAAATTTGGCTTTGAGAAGGTCCAGGATGGAAGCCTAGAGCCCAGTTAAAAAGCTGTCGTGGTGGTTTGAAAAGAAATCACAATGGCCTATACTAAAACAAATAGTTAACTCACTGGGCTGCTAACCAAACCAAAAGGATAGAGGTATGAATTCACCCAAAGGCACCTAGTTAGAAAGACCTGTTGATACATTTCTGAAAAATCAGCAATTGAAACATCTATGCTGTATAGTTCTACTCTGACACACCAGCCACTCCTTGGAAATCCTATACAGGGCCACTATGAGTCCGGACTGACTAGATGGGTCACTATGAGTCAGGACTGAACAACAGCAAACATGGTGTCTCCATGAGTTTTACTCAACTGAACAGTAGCTGGTTTATACTAAAGCAATAGCAGTGGGGATGGAGAGGAAAAAAAAAAAATGCTGTTGTTACGTGCCATTGAGTCAGTTCTGATTCATAGCCACCATATGCACAACAGAAAGAAACACTGCCTAGTCCTGCACCATTTTCACAATTGTGGCCACATATGAGCCCATTGCTACTGCCACTGTGCCAATCCACCTTGTTGGGGGTCTCACTCTTTTTTGCTAACCCTCCACTTTATCAAGCATGATGTCTTTCTCCAGGGACTCGTCCCTCCTGATATGTCCAAAGTATAAGAGATGAAGTCTGGCCATCCTGGCTTCTAAGGAGCATTCTGGCTGTACTTCTTCCATCACAGATTTGTTTGTTCTTCTAGAAGTCCATAGTACTATCAACATTCTTCTCCCACACAGTCGTATTTTGAGTGCCCTCCAATCTGAAAGGCTTATCTTCTGACATTCTATCAGACACTGTTCTGTTGCTGTTCATAAGATGTGCAGTGGCTGTTTTCAGAAAAGGACTGCCTCTTCCTCTGCTGAAAATTGTCCAACATAGGGGACATTGCTGGTATTTGAAATATCAGTGGCATAGCTTTCAGTATTACAGTGACATGCAATCTCCACAGTATGACAAACTCACAGATGAATGGGACAGACAGAGCTAAAATTTTGTTTTGTTCTGTGCCATCGAGTCACTTTTGACTCATAGCAACCACGCACAGGGTTTCTGAGAACAGACCATCCTTGCAGTTAGCAGTCTAGTGTGTATCCTACAGAGCCACACCAGGGCTCAGAGCCCACACAAAACACAGCCCTTCCTAGTCTGAAACCAGAACCAGATAGTGCCCTGCTAGCACTATGGACCATTCTGACCAGAGTCACAATATAAGGTCCTGGATAGAATGGGAGAAAAATATAGAAAGAAATACAAATTCCTAAAAAAATATACTCGACTAGAGGAATTCCTGAGACATAAGATACCGTATTAATTTGGAACTAAAACCATTCCTAAGGTTTTCCTTTCGGCCAATAATAGATTGGTTTTATAAAATAAACAATATCAACTTTGAAGAATGTGCTCCCCTAAACAATCAACTATACAAGACCAAATGGACAATATTTACCCCAAAACAAAGTTGAGAAGCCAAAGATGGACAGGGAATGGAAACAAAAACAGAATGGAAATCATTAAAATTCAATGACACATAGCAAAACTTGTAACCAATGTCATGGAACAAGTTGAAAAGTAATTATTAAAGATGAACTTAATTTCCATGTAAATATTCACCTTGTTGTTGTTGTTGTTAAGTGTCATAGAGTCTATTCTGACCCCTAGCGACCCTATATAGGGTTTCCAAGGAACAGCTGGTGAGCTTGAACCACTGACCTTGCAGTTCAAATGATGTTGCAGTCTGACGCATTAGCCCACAGCGCCACACCATGACTCCTCACCTAAAGCACAATAAAATGTTTTTTAAATGAAAAACAGTAGATAAAACTCTTATACAAATCTAAATTTCCATCTTTACTTGAAAAAATGGGAAGCTATCACAACATCGAATCTGAATTTTTCCTTAGGGGCGAAGTGGGATGACAGTTGAGTAGTTGTCGCTCCTTTTGGACAGAGCCTGCTATCTCCATTTACCAATGTCCCCACCCAGCATGAGTCACTCATTCATTTGATTTTCCTGGTGCCTGGTCTGGGGAATGGTTAAATACTAAAGAATGTACTAAAACTCCTAATTCAATCAGATCAATATTTTATTACTTATAAAACCTCCTAACCCAGTGCCTAGCATATACTGCTGTTGTTAAGGGCCTTCAAGTCAGTTGCAATTCACAGAGACCCTGTCTAGGGTTTCCAAGGAGTGGCTAATGGGTTTGAGCTGTTGACCCTGTGGTTAGCAGTTCAGTGCTTAACCTACAGTGTCACACCAGGACTTCACATAGTAGTACATACTAGAGCTGGAAAAATACTGCTTGTTGACAACATATCTACCTAGGGTCTTTGTTTACATACCTTTCTAATTGTATAGTAACTGACCTGACTTCTGGGTGCCGAGTCTAAGCCCAATGACCTCCAGTTTTTATAATTATGCACTTGATGTTTGAAAATCAGGACTTCTAGTAATGTATTGATCATTTGAAAACCATAGAAATTTCAGGAAATGGCAATGTATTTTAGTGAAGTTGTTATTAGTTAGAAATAAGTGTACATTTATTCAGTTGGGAAACTCTGCTCACCAATACAGATAGAACATTGCTGAAATATTAGCTGCAGTGACATTGCATTAAAAAAAATTATACTTGCATTCCCAACATGACAACAATCTATCTCCTTTACATTAAGTACAAACATTATTTATATAGACAGATTAGCATTACACACTTTAGTAGGATAGAAATTATAGTGATTTAAATTATATTGTGTGCCAGTTTTTTAAAATGCAATAAGATGATTTTAATAATTAATTACACAACAGGAACGAATTTGCCTGTAATAGTGTGATATGTGGTAGGAGGGTTAAATGGTAGCAAAATGAATGCTGTGTTTCTGTCATAAACATTCACTCAACTCTTCTGCACCAACACACATACACAAATGCCTGCAAGAAAGGAAGACATGTAGAAAGATTTTCAGTGCAAAAATGCAGATATTAACATAAAATTATAAAAATATTCCTCAGATAATTGTCGTTATGTGCCGTGGAGTCAGTTCTGACTCATAGTGACCCTGTATAGGGTTTCAGAGGTTATAAATCTTTACGGGAGCAGAATGCCTCATCTTTCTCCTGCGGAGCAGCTGCTAGCTTTGAACTGCTGACCTTAAGATTCACAGCCCGATTCGTAACCTCTACGCTACCAGAGCTAGTCATGGCTATCTCACCTAGAAACAGAATGCAATACCTGTATCTCATTACCAACCAATGTACTAAGCATCTAATATAATATTGATGTTTCATATTGGAAATTTCTCTTCTATATATTATTGTTGTCAAGTGTTGTTGAGTTGGTTCCAAGCCATAGAGACCCTGTATAGTGTTTCTAAGGAGTGACTGGTGAGCTTGAACCGCCAACCTTGCCATTCAAACTGATTTTGCAGTCCAGCGCCACTGCAGCACCACGCCAGGACTCCAAAGCAAGGTATCATAAATTGACTATGTGTTCTCCCTGTAGTTTCTCTCAAAATAAACCTTGGACAATATGAATCAAATGATTCCTGAAGAAAGTGCATTGCATCTGTGAAAGTATATGTG
Organism: Chrysochloris asiatica; assembly: GCF_000296735.1. Taxonomy (NCBI): domain Eukaryota; kingdom Metazoa; phylum Chordata; class Mammalia; order Afrosoricida; family Chrysochloridae; genus Chrysochloris; species Chrysochloris asiatica. The sequence continues at coordinate 6,232,323 of NW_006408652.1, read as the reverse complement.
AAAATAAATTTGAAGAAGCAGAAAAATCACAAAGTAACATTATTTCTTAGTTATTATGATTGCTTCCCAGAGAATTACAAGCACTGACATTTAACCATGATGAAGAAGCCAATAAGTTATCTGTGATGACCAAAAGTCATATTCGTGTAGAATGAAAATGGTACAATATATAAAATTGAGTGTTGCTCAGAAAAATTTGGACACTGGGAACTAATGCATTTATGGAGTGGACAAAATGTGAAATAATAGAGACAGATGTCAGCCAAAGAATAGAACATACCAAAGACACATCAAATTAAATTTACTTTGTATACTTCTCCAATCTATTTCCAAATGGTCTCAAAACCTGGCAGGAAGAGACCAATTCCTAAAATGTAATGCATGAATGAAAAATGATGAAGTAACGATTTATATTCTTCAGAGTAAGCCATTCAAAAAGAATAATGTGGAGGATGATTACTTCCTGTTGAACAAAGAATACTATGGGTTCAGTGAGAACCATTGGGTAAAGAGAAAAATTTGAAAATTTGACATGATGTTATTAAGAAGCAAATTATAATATAAGCTCTTGAGACAGGAAGAAACCCTGGAGAATAGAATCTAGTACAGACTGTGAAAAAGGCAAAGAAAGAATAAAGGAGTGTTAGAAGAGAGAGCTTTACTTTCTACATGAAGGAGACTCTCATTCTTCTACAAAGCAGAGGATTCAACAAAAGGTTTATTGATAATTCCTTCTCTCAGAAGACAGAGAATATTTTCCAGAGAGAGTGTTTGTTTTTAGTTGAATTAACAGAAAATCATAACAAAATTAATATAGGCAATTTTTGTTTTTGTCCATTTATTCGTCAAGTTGTGAGGATTTTTGTTTTCTTTACATTGAGATGCAACCCATACTGAAGACTGCGGTCTTTGATCCTCATCAGTTGTTGTTGTTGTTATGTGCTGTTGAGTCGGTTCCGACTCATAGCCACCCTGTACAGGGTTTCCGAGGCTGCAAAGCTTTATGGGAGCAGAAAGCCTCGTTTCTCCTTGGAACAGCTGGTAGTTTCAAACTGCTGTCCCTGAGGTTAGCAGCCCAATTCATTAGCACTATGTTACCAGAGCTCCTTGATCTTCATCAGTAAGTATTTTAAATCCTGTTCACTTTCAGCAAGCAGGGTAATATCACCTGCATATTTCATGTTATTAATGATTTTTCCTCCAATCGTGATGCCAAATTCTTCTACATATAATCCAGCTTCTCAGATTATTTGCTCATTGTATAGATTGAATATGTATAATGAAAGAATACAACCCTGGTGCACCTTTCCTAATTTTAAGGCATTCAGTGTCCCCTTGTTCTCTTTGAACAAATTCCTCTTGGTCTATGTACAGGATCCTCATGAGCACAATTAAGGGCAGAATAGTCATTCAGTGCAACGTTGTCCATAGTTTGTCATGATCCACAAAGTCGAAAGTCTTTCTGATATTCTCTGCTTTCAGTTAAGATCCATCTGACATAAACAATGATATCACGCATCCCACGTCCTCGTCTAAATCTGGTTTGAACCTCTGACAGTTCCCTGTCAATGTACTGTTGTAGCCATTTTTTTATCTTGGCAAAATTTTACTTGCATGTGATATTAATGATATTGTCTGATGATAACCACATTCTGTTTGGTCACCTCTCTTTGGAACTGGCACAAATATGGATGTCTTCCAATCAATTTCCCAGGAAATGTTCTTCCAAATTTCTTGGCTTAGATGAGTGAGTGCCTCCAGTGCTACATGAGTTTGTTGAAAGATTTCAATTTGTATTTCATCAATTCCCAGCGCCTTGTTCTTTAACAATGACTTCAATGCACCTTGGACTTCTTCCCTCAGTATCACTGGCTCTTGATCATGTGCTATCTATTGAAATGGTTGAACATTATCAATTTCTTTTTGGTACAATAACTCTATGTATGCTTTTGATCTTCCTTTGATGCCTTCTGCATCATTCAATATTTTGCCCATGTTTTGTTGTTGTTGTTAGGTGCCATCGAGTCGGTACCGACCCATAATGACCTTATGCACAGCAGAACAAAACATGGCCAGATCCTGGGCCAACCTCACTACTGTTGCCACACTTGAGTTCATCGATTCTGCCACTTGGCCAATCCATCTCGTTGAGGGTCTTCCTCTTCCTCTCTGACCTTACCAAACATGATATCCTTCTCCAGCAACTGGTCCCTCCTGACAATATGTCCAAAGTATGAGAACACTTAATTGTGCTCATGAGGAATCTGTACCTGGACCAAGAAGCAGTTGTTCGAACAGAACATGGGAACACTGAATGGTTTAAAATGAAGAAAGGTGTGCGACAAGGTTGCATTCTTTCACCATACTTATTCAACCTATATGCTGAGCAAATAATCTGAGAAGCTGGGTTATATGAAGAAAAACGTGGCATCAGGATTGGAGGAAGACTGACTCATTAACAACATGCGATATGCAGATGATACAACCTTGCTTGCTGAAAGTGAAAAGGACTAAAAACATTTACTGATGAAGATCAAAGAGCACAGCCTTCAGTATGGATTACATCTCAGTGTAAAGAAAACAAAAATCCTCACCACTGGACTAATAAACAACATTCTTATCAATGGAGAAAAGATTGAAGTTGTCAAGGACTTCATTCTTCTTGGATCAACTATCATCACTCATAGAAGCAGCAGTCAAGATATTAAAGGATGTATTGCATTAGGCAAATCTGCTGCACAAGACCTTTTAAAGTGTTGAAGAGGAAATATGTCAGTTTGAGGACTAAGGTGTGCCTGACCCAAGCCATGGTGTTTTCAGTAACCTCATATGCATGCAAAAGCTGGACAGTGACTATGGAAGACCATAGAAGAATTGATGCCTTTGAGTTATGGTGCTGGAGGAGAATATTGAAAGTGCCATGGGCTGCCAAAAGAACCAATAGATTCGTTTTGGAAGAAGTGCAGCCAGAGTGCTCCTTAGAGGCCAAGATGGCCAAACTTCATCTCTCATACTTTGGACATATTGTCAGGAGGGACCAACCAGTCGCTGGAGAAGGATTTTGCCCATAGAATCCTTCAATATTACAAGTAGAGGCTTGAATTTTTTCTTCAGTTCCCTCAGATTGAGATAAGCTCAGTGTGTTCTTCCCTTTTGGTTTTCTAACTCCAGGTCTTTGCACGTTTCATTATAATACTTGACGTTGTCTTCTTGAGCTGTCCTTTAAAGTTTTCTATTCAGTTCTTTTATGTCCTCGTTTCTTTCATTTGCTTTAGTATCTCTAGGCTGTATAGCAAGTTTCAGAGTCTCTTCTGACATCCATTGTGGTCTTTTCCTTCTTTTATTGTCTTCTTAATGGCCTTTTGCTTTCTTCCTTTTTGAATTCTTGATGTCATCCCACAAATCTTTGGGTCTTCAGTCATTAATGTCTAATGCATCAAATATATTCTTGAGGTGATTTCTAAATTCAAGTTGGATATGTTCAAGGTCAAATTTTGACTGTCATGGACTGGTTCTGATTTTCTTCAGCTTCAGCCTGAACTTGCATATGAGTAATTAATGGTCTGCTCCACAGTGTGCCCCTGGCCTTGTGTTAGTTGATGACATGGAGCTTTCCACCCTCTCTTCCCACAGATGTACTCAATTTGATTTCAATGTACTCCACCTGGTGAGGGCCATTGTGTATAGTTGTCTTTTATGTTGTTTTAAAAAAAGTTATTTGGGTGGGGTTTGATGGCAAATAGAGTAGAGGTACAGTGAAGATCTCCATCAGCAATACTACAGAATACCAGACAAAGTGGGTTCAGGGCAGAGCTCCAAAACTCTGAACCACATAGGTAAGAATATTTAAAATGTTTGAAGACTTATAGCTAGTGGAACTTGCAGTGGCAAGACCAAACAGCAAGACCAACTGGGGGAGCAAGCAAATCCACTATGGAATAATGCCAAGAGAACCTGAGAGCAAATGTGGACAAAATACTTTCTCTATTTTGCTTTGTTCGCATTTTTTTTTATCTGTTCACTAGCCCACCCCCACCCCCCCACTGTTTGCACACCTCCATTCTGGTGACAACAGGGGATGCCTGAGTGAGAAAACACCCCCCACCCCCACCACTGGTGGTTTCTTCTTCCACACATGCACACAGATATTGTAAGCATTAAATAGACAGGCAGCGCAGCAGCCAGCCGTGAAGTGTTTATTAATAAGGAAAAGGCCAGAACAAGGCGTGTGGAGAGGAAGAGAGAGAATGAAAACAAAACAGGCCGAAAATTAAATCCTGAGGTACAGGATAACAACCAACAGTAGTAGCATCCTGAAATTTATCAGGCAGCCTTGAAGGCAAAAAGCTGAAAGAGGATATTAAAATCATACTCATATTAGACTACAGACTTTTTTTTTTTTTTTACTTCTCTCCCATCTCTCCCTTTTCTGAAATTATAGACTACACTATCCAATCTAGTTTTGTTGTTGTTTTGTTTTTCTTTTTTCTTTTTTTTTTTCTTGCTGTTGTTATTTTGTGGGGTTTTTTTTTGTTGTTATTGTTCCCCCTTCTACGTTTTGGGGACTCTTTCCCTCCCTAAATTGCCCAAGAAGAGACAACAAATGCTGCCATCTCATCAAGCTACAATCACACCCTATAAAACCCTACAATCCAGGCAAGAACCAATACCAACTGCCATACACCAGGGAAACAGACAACACCCGCAAAAGTAACTCAGAGTTAAGCAAAAAGAAGAGTAAAAAGGGAAGCCCACATTCTGATCACATCTACCTGGAGGCAATCAGAAAGCATAAAAAAATACTAAAACACACATTCAATTAAGTATTAAGGCCACAGATAAACACCAAACGTGTCCAAGAAGCAAAAGCAGATGACCATACCAGCACATGTCCAGAAACAAGATAAAATGTCTGAGACAAAAGACCTATAGGTAGAACTGGACTCCATTCGGGAAGGAGGGCAGGCTTTGGAAATGCTTGAGAAGGAATTCAGAAAAATGATTGTAAAATGTTTCAAAATACTTTACAATGGAGTTGAGAAAAATAAGGAAGAAGTCAGGAAAGTGCTACAGGAATAATCAAATAAGATAGATACTGGATTGGAAGAATTCAAAACCTACAGGAAAATGTCCAAATGATTAATAATAGAATATCAGAAATAGATAATACATTGAAAGGGTAAAGGAGTAGAATAGAAGAGATGATAGGCAGAACTAGTGATCTGGAAGACAAATCTCTCAGTGCCACTAAGATAAAAGAGCAAACAGAAAAAAGGATTTAAAAAATCTGAAGAAGGTCTAAGATTCATGTTGGACAACATGAAAAGGAATAACTTAAGAATTATCAGGATTCTGGACCAGGAGGAATCACACAAATACACAGAGGAAATAGTTGAAGAACTGCTGGGAGAAAATTTCTCTAATATCCTGAAAAGTGAAAACATAAACATTCAAGAAGATCAACGAACCCCAGGAAGGATAGAACCCAAAAGAAAATCACTGATACATATCATAACCAAAGATAAGGAGAAAATCCTGAAAGCAGCCAGGGAAAAAAGAAGTGTTACATACAAAGGCAAGCAAGTCAGATTAAGCTCGGATCTCTCAGTAGAAACCATGCAGGCGAAAAGGCAATGGGGAGACACATATAAAACCCTGAAAGAAAATAATGGCCAACCAAGAGTCCTTTATTGAGCAAAGCTATCAATCAAATATGATGGTGTAATCAAAACATTCCAGGATAAACAGAAGCTAAGGGATTTCTGTGGACAGAGAACCAACAAGAGCAGACAACAATGAGAGATTGACATACAAGGCAGTACCTCCCAGAACTAAATGGACAGATGTAAGAGTTGAGAACAGAACAAAACTATAAGAACAAACTCAGAGAATCTAAGAGGTCAGTGTATGATCAAAACATTACAAATGTGAAAGAATGTAAACATGTAGGAACAGAGATCCAGATGTTGGGAAGGTCAGGTCAATTGCAGAATAAAATAGACTGCACTAAATGGAGGGAAAAGTTAATGGACTATAAGGCAACCTCAAAGAAAATTAACACTTCACAGCATACCAAGAAAATGAAAATCCAAGAAGAACATGGAAACATTAAAACAATGAGGAAACTCACAAGACAGAACAAAAGAAGGATGAACTCAGCAAAGCAAGACACACAGAACAAAGAAGCAGCAACATCACAATAAAACAAACATAATGGCAGCAATTAATCCATATCTATCAATAATTACACTGAATGTAAATGGAATAAATGCACATGTTAAGAGATGGAGGGTGTCTGAATGTAGAAGAAAACAAGATCCTTCAATATGTTGTCTGCAAGAGACACATCTCACACACAGAGACAAAAAAAATAGATTAAAAGTAAAAGGATGGGAAAAAATATACCAAGCTAATTGCAATAAAAAAGCGAGCAAGAGTGGCAGTATTAATCTCTGATAAAATAAAATTTAAGGCAAAAACGAGCATAATAGATAAAGATGGGCATTATTTCATGATTAAACGGACAATTGAACAAGCTGACATAACCAAAATATGCTCCCAATGAAAGAGCTCCAAAATATATAAAGCTAAATCTAATAGATTTGAAGAAAGAAATAGACGAATCTACAATAATAGTTGGTGAGTTTAATACACTGCTTTCAAAAATGGATAGAAAAACAAGAAAGAAACTTGACAAAGACACAGAAGAACTGAAGAACACAATCAGCCAACTGGGTCTCATAGATGTATCCAGAGCATTCAACCCAACAACAGCACAATACACATTCTTTTCCAGTGCACATGGAACATTCTCCAAAATAAACCATGTGTTAGTCCACAAAACAAACCTCCATAAATTTACAAATATCAAAAATACCACAGTGCTATCAAATAAGAAATCAACAATAGGAAGACCAATGAAATAAAGATAATACATTAAAACTGAATAACAGCCTGCAGAAAAGCGACTGGGTAGTAGAAGTAATAAAAAATAAACTCACAATGTTCCTAGAAACAAACGAGAATGAAAACACAACATACCAAAATCTTTGGGAAATGACTAAAGCAGTGCTGAGAGGACAATTTATTGCCATAAATGCACACATCCAAAAAGAAGAAAGAACCAAAATTAACACGTTAACACAGCATCTACAGCAATTAGAAACAGACCAACAGAGGGAACATACAGCCACCAAAAGAAAAGAAATAATAATGATTAGAGCAAAAATAAATGAGACAGAAAAACTATAGAAAGAATCAACAGAACAAGAAGCTGGTTCTTTGAAAGGATTAACAAAATTGGCAGACCATTGGCAAACCTAACAAAAGAAAAGAGGTAGAAGACACAAATAACACACATTGGAAATCACACAGGCAATGTCACAAAGAAACAAAAGGAAATCAAAAGGATAATAACAAAATACTATGCAAAGTTGCACTCCAAAAAAATTGAAAACTTACAAGAGATGGATACATTTTTAGAAAAACAGGACCTGCCCAAACTTGCACAGAATGGAGCAGAAAACATGAACAGACCCATAACAAAAGAAGAAATTGATCAGCTCATCAAAAAACTCCCAACCAAAAGAAGTCCAGGCCCAGATGACTTCACTGGTGAGTTTTACTAAACATTCAGGGAAGAGCTGTCACCAATTTTACTCAAATTATTTCAGAATATAGAGGAGGATAGAAAACTTCCTAATACATTTTATGAAGCACGCATAACCCTCACACCAAAACCAGGGAAGGACATCACTAAGAAAGAAAATTATAGACCAATATCCCTCATGAACATAGATGCAAAAATTCTCAACAAAATCCTAGCCAACAGAATCCAGCAGCACATCAAAAAGATAATAGAACATGATTAAGTGTGATTCATATCAGGTATGCAAGGATGGTTCAACATTAGAAAAATGATCAACATAATCCACCATATAAATAAGAAAAAAGAAAAGAACCACATGATCCTATTGATTGAGGTAGAAAAGGCATTTCACAAAATCCAACATCCATTCCGGATAAAAACTCTCAACAAAGTAGGAATTGAAGGGAAATTCCTCAACATGATTAAGAGCATGTATACAAAACCAACAGCCTACATTACTCTCACTGGAGAGAAACTAAAAGCCCTTGTCACCACTCCTATTTAATATTGTGCTGTAAGTCTTAGCAAGAGCTATATGACAAGACAGGTAAATTAAAGGCATCCAAATTGGCAAAGAGGAAGTAAAACGCTCTCTATTTGCAGATGATATGTGGGTGCAATGCTGGTCCCTTTTGGTGGTGCGCTCCCACATGCCTGAAGACGCCCAGGCTAGGCAGAGAAGGTGCAACAGGGAAGAGGAAGGAAAAAGTCACACCTCTTTTTCCACAAGTCTCTGGGTGGCTTTTGCACTATATCTGTAGGCATTATACTTTATACTTTAACATAGATCTTGAAATGTTCTTTCTGATGATGAATGCAATGCCATTTCTCTTCAATGTTTCCTTCCTGGCTTGGCAAACCATATGATTGTCAGATTCACAATGGCCTATACCAGTCCATTTCAGCTCACTAGCGTAGTGGTTACGACTCGGGCTGTGAACCGCAAGGTCAGCAGTTCGAAACTACCAGCTGCTCCGCGGGAGAAAGATGAGGCTTTCTACTCCCGTAAAGATTTACACCCTCGGAAACCCTGTACAGGGTCGCTATGAGTCGGTTCCGACTCCACGGCACATAACAACAACAACAACAATAGGATTTTGATGTTTATGCATTCCATTTCATTCTTGACAACTTCCAATTTTCTTTGATTCATACTTTATACTTTCCATGTTCTGATTATCAAGAAATGTTTTCAGCTGTGTCTCCTCATTTTGAGTTGTGCCCCATGAGCAAATGAAGGTCCTGAAAGTTTTACTCAAGGTCAACTTCATTTTGAGGAGGCAGCTTGTCCCCAGTCATATTTTGAGAGTCTTCCAAACTGAGGGGGCTCATCTTTCACCACTAAACCCAACAATATTCTGCTGTTATTCATGATGTTTCAATATTCAATATTCTGGTGCTGTCAGAGTCCCAATGCTACTCATAAGGTTTTTGGTGGCTAAATATTCAGAAGTACTCTGCCTCTCCTTCTTCCTAGTCAGACTTAGTATGGAAACTCAGTTGAAACCTGTCCACCAAGGGTGCACCCTACTGGTATTTAAAATACCAGTGGCATAGCTTCCAGTATCAAATGATCATACCAGTCACCCAAGTGTGACAAACTGACAGAGGAATGGTGGCCATTCCCTATAGCCAGGGGGATTCTATTTGCTGATTGATGCAGGCCTGATTTTTTTAAAGACAACACGAGCAAAGGAGTGGGACTGCTTTAGCCTGATTAGGGCCACTTCTGGAGATGGAGATGATGTCAACTTTCCCTGAGGACAGGCACTTCAAACATAGAAGGAGAGCTGGATATGAGCTGGGTTGTTAAGCAAAAGGTCAGCAGTTCAAATCTACCAGCCACTCTACAGGAGAAAGATGAGTCTTTTTGCTCCTGTAAAGATTTACAGCCTCAGAAACCCTATACAGGGTTGGTATGCATCAGAGCTGACTCGATGGCACACAACCACCAACCAACCACCTTGTTAGAAGGGTTATAATAGCCTGATTCCATTTGTGATGCTTGCTAACAAATTTCAATCCCATCTCTCTTTCTTCTTGCCACAACTGGGGCAAGCAGGTCAGAGAGCACAGGTGCTACGTCTTTTGGTGCCAGCAGGAAGTTCTAACCACTCAAGCCTGGCCCACTCATAGGAAGCCTTACTTATCCCAACCCTACCTCCTAACCAAGGAGTTCTGGCAGCATAGTGGTTACGAATTGGGCTGCTAACCTTAAGGTCGGCAGTTCGAAATTACCAGCTGTTCTACTAGAGAATGATGAGGCTTTCTGCTCATGTAACGATTTGCAGCCTCGAAAACCCTGTACAGGGTCACTATGAGTCGGAACTGACTGATGCCATGATACTTAACAACAACAACTTCCTAGCTACAAGCTGTTTTACAACAAAATTGGGAATTCCTCTGGTCTTCCCAGAAAGCTTCCTTATGTCAGTAACAAAGTTCTTCACACCCTATTGGTGTCTTTGTGGCATTATCAGTCTCAACAGTGGAAATTATTTTGAATAAGGGTCAATTCTGATACAAAGTAGGAAAATAACAAAGGAGGTAGCAAATAGTGGATGGACAATCAACACTGCCCTCTATTATCTCACATAAAGAAAGGTATTATAGCTCATTTCTGATCAAGAAATGACAGCGATTTGGAAGAAATAGGAAACTTTTGCATTCTAAAATTTTGCAATAATGAAGAAATGGAATGTTGCAATGGTCGAGATCTAAGAAGTTTAGAGAGCAAATTTCATCAAGTTGTTGTTGTTGTTGTTATCAGGTGCCATTGAGTTGGAACTGACTCATAGCGACCCCATGCACAGCAGAACGAAACAATGTCCGATCCTGGGCCAACCTCACTACCACTGCCACACTTGACGCCATCAATGATGCCACCATACAGTTACTGCATCAAAAAAAAGAGATAATCAAATAATGTTCTAAAATTATATAAGAAAAAGTATCCGAATAAGAAATGTGCTGTGACTCTGTAGGATAAGCACTGAGCTATTAACCACATGGTCAGAGGTTTGAGCTGGATAGCTGAGATGAGGCTTTTCCATTTTCATAAAGATTTGCAGCCTCGGAAATGCTATACAAGGTGGCTATGAGTTGGAACCAGTTTGACAGCACTTAACAACAACAACACCATGTTCTAACTATCAGATATGTAAATACATGAAATTGATGACAGTCTAGGTTAAAAAGGAACTCTAATGCAGTGGAGTGCTGGTGTGGTGCTGTGGGCTAAAGCGCTGGACTGCAAAATGGCTTTGAACCATAAGGTCAGTAGTGGTTCAAGCTCACCAGCTACTCCTTGGAAACCCTATACAGGGTTGCTATGGGTTGGAACTGATTCAACTCGTTGGCACTTAACAAAAATAACAAGAAATACAATGGATGGAAATTAAAATCAAACAATAGTTTTTAAAGTTTAACTTTGTAATATCTATCCAACTTTTAATGCACCTACCCAAAATATCTAAGAAAGAAAAAATTTAAATAAAAGATGCATATACATTTTGAATCAGCAACGTCATTTCTAGGTATTTATACTCTAGTTATAATAATATGTGTTCAAGGCTAAATATTCTCAGAAATATTGGAAAAATGGGAATATTCTAGTTCCCCATCAATATAAACTTGATTAAATAATTTATGATGTAGCCATGCAAAGGAATGTTGTTATTGTTGTTGTCAAGTGTTGTCGAGTCGATTCTGACTCATAGCAACCCTGTACAGGGTTTCTGGGGAGTTTGAACTGCTGACGCTGCCGTTCAAACTGACCTTACTGTCCAGTGCTTTATCCCACAGTGCCTCACCAGAATACCAAAGGAATATTAGACAGGGATTTAAAACACACACACATGTATATATATTACATTTTTATCTACAACGTTTTCACTTTACTTAGTCATATATGATGAATATGTACATATCTCCATAGTGTTACATATAGCTCTTGTGTGGCACTATGGGATAAGCACTAGAATGATAACTGCAAATCAGCAGTTCAAACCCATCAGCTGTTCTCAGAAATCCTATACAAGGTCACTATGAATGAGAACTGACTCGATGGCACAAAACAACAACATATTGCTTTCCCTGTTTCTTTTATCTGCTGTCTGAAAGGTTTCTCAGAATGATTGATGGGTTTAAACTGCTGGCCTTGCAGTTATCTGGCTAGTGTTTACACAAGAGCTATATGTAAGACTATGGAAATATGATGAGCATATTCATCATGTATTAATACTAAGTAAAGGGGAAAAGTTGTAGATAAATATGCAAGATAAACATTTATATATATATATATTTTAAATCCCTGTCTTCAAAAACCGTTATTAAAATTGGTTAACTCTGGGGAGTAGGACTTTCATAGCTGGAGTAACCAGTCTCAAAGGCTTTCTTTTAGATTTTTACTTTTTACTATAGTTTTATAAATAACTGTATAATTCTGTAATATTTTAATTACATGTTGTTATTGTTGTTAAGTGCTGTCAAGTTGGTTGTGACTCACAGTTACTCTGTATAGAGTGTCTGAGGAGCGGTTGGTGAATTTGAATCACCGACCTTGCAATTCAAACCATCCTTGGGGTCCAGTACTTATCCTACAGTGCCATACCATGACTCCTTTTCAATTATATAGTTTGTTATGTATTTCTATGTTTGTTGCATTTTAAAGGATCTCATATTATCTTATAATAAGTTTTAAAACTCAAAGGAATGACTAACAATGACAGGGAGGAATATATGAGGGAAGTATATATAGAGAAGAATTTTTTGTAAAAAAAAAAAAGTAAAGAAGTGACTTACATTCCAGGATGAATATAATACAGTCTTAGCTGTACAAAAGCTGAGGCTCCAAATGAGCTCCATAAAGACACTCAAAAACCTCTATAAAATGTCTTTCTTCTGCCTAAGAGTCATCACTTATCAATATGCCTTCCTTAGATCATTGGTCAGTGAATAAGGAAGACCAAAGAAGAACTAATGTCTTTGAATTGTGGTGTTGGTGAAGAATATTGAAAGTACCAGACATTGCCAGAAGAATGCACAAATCGATCTTGGAAGTGTTTTATTAGTTGGTACTGACTCAATGGCACCTAACAACAACACATCTTGGAAGAGGTACAGCCAGAATGTTTCTTAGATGCAAGGATGATGAGCCTTTGTCTCATATACTTTGGACATGCCATCAGGAGGTACCAGTCCCTGAAGAAAGATATCCTGCTTAGTAAAATAGAGAGTCAGTGAAAAAGAAGATGCTCAATGAAAATAGATTAACACAGAAACTATACCAATGTTCTCAGACATAACAATAATGGTGAGACTGATTCCTGACTGGTCAGTGCTTTGTTCTGTTGTACACAGGGTCACTACAAGTAGGAACTGACTCAACAGCACCTAAGAACAACTACAACAGATCATTGTCAAGGATACCTGGTGGTACAATGGTTAAACTGCTCAGCTTCTAAATAAAAAGGTCAACAGTTAGAATTCAATTCACCCAGTGGCTCCACAGGAGAAAAAGCATGATTATCTTCTCCCATAAAGACTGCAGCCTAGGAAACCCTTATATACTATGTTATAGAAGGGTTGCTGGGATTTGGAATCACCTTGAAGGCACACAATAACAATAGATCATTGCCTCCGTGTATGAGAAGGCCTTTCTTTTTGCCACCATTCTCACTTCAAAATACTTCCTACATACTGTACTGAGAAAAGGAAAATGAAGTTCTAATGAGCTGGAGATGATAGGTAGTCAACTTCAAGGAATTCATGAAGGAACTCAGGGTTAGCACATAGAAGCAATGCTGGGTTCAGCGTCTAAAAGGAGTTGGACTAAAGGTTTCTTAGTGCTACTATGGATTTCTGGTGTGGCACTGTAGGATCAGCACTGGTCTTCAAACCACAAGGTCAGCAGTTCAAACCCATCAGCTGCTCCTCGGAAACCCTATAAAGGGTGGCTAAGAGTAGGAACCAACTCGATGGCACTTAACAACAACAGCGCTGCTATAGCAGAAATACCACAAGTGGATGCCTTTAAAGAAGTTGAATTTAATCTCTCACATTTTGAAGGTTTCAAGTCCAAATTCAAGGTATAGGCTATAGAGGAAGGCTCACTCTCTGTTGGCTCGGAAGGAAGATCTCTATCTCAGTTTCTTTAGCCCCAGCATTCCTTAATTCCTGGTTATCTTCTCTCATTTGTGCTGGCTTGTCTCTCTGTATATCTGCTCTCTTCGTAACTCATCAATGATTAGGTTTAGGATACACACTTCACTTAGAGGTTGCATTAACATAACATTAGATTGCATTCTGGAAAGTATTTATATTACATTACAATGTTTTACAGCCATAATTGTCAAGGTTAGAAATTCAGCAGATATTTTGGGTAAGACACAATTCAACCCACAACAGAACATATGCCAAATACAGCAAAACCCAGTAAAAATGTATGCCATACAGGTGACAAAATGAAGAACCATACTATTGGAAGTTTTAGTCATATAGATTGCAGCTCAATTTAAGAAGGATTTCTAAGAACCTTGTCTCTGGCATTAGCTCACTGCAATACATCCTTGGCAAAGCTTCCAGAATTATTTGTCAGAGACTCAAATTTTGTCATGTCACTCTGCTTGAGGTAAAGAATGAGATATTACTAATTATTCACATTATAATACAATTATCAGGGAACTCAAATAATGTAGAAAATGTCACACTTTGCTCTCGTCCTAATAGCAGACTCTTAAAGGAGAAGAATTTTAAAGTCCCTACTTCTACATGATGGTTTTATTTTGCTCATTTTGTGCCACAATTACAATATCTACCAAGGCTCTGTCCCTGTTTTTGCTTAGTGTTGTTTAAACATGTTGCTGTTGTTAAGTGCTGTTGAGTCGTTTCTGACCCATAGTGATCCTGTATACGGTTTCCAAGGAGTGGCTGGTGAGCTTGAACCACCGACCTTGTGGTTCAAACGACTTTGCAGTCCAGCGCATTAGCCCACAGTGCTACACCAGGACTCCTGGTTAAACATGTTGTTGTTGTTAAGTGCCGTTGAGTCGATTCCGACCCATAGCGACCCTGTATAGGGTTTCCAAGGAGCAGCTGGTGAGCTTGAACCACTGACTTTGCAGTTCAAATGACTGCAGTGCCACACCAGGACTCCCTGGTTAAACATAAGGGCAAATGCCCTGTGGTACCTACTTGGAATATCAATGGTAGAAATATCATTGTTGTTGCTATGGGTAAGTGCCTGTCTTGAAGTCGGTTCCAATTCATAGTGATCCCATATAGCATTTTCAAGAAGCAGCTGGAGGGTTTGAAGCACCAACCTTTCGAATAGCAGTCCACTGCCTATGCTACAACACTGCAGGGCATTTTTAAATTCTACTCAATGGTGTTTTCATCTTTCAGTAAAGCCTGTCAACTCTCCTCCTTCCCCTTCTCTGCACCATCAAAATCCTATCTTAAGAAAGATGGAATTAATGAGAGAGATTTGGGGAACTTGCTATAGTTTGGGGGAGTGCAGTAACTCTGAAGGATAAACACTGAACTGCAAACTACAAGGTTGGCAGTTCGAGCCCACTGGCCAGCCCATGGGAGAAAAGTGAGGCTTTCTGCTCCTACAAAGATATACAGCCTCAGAAACCCTATACAAGGTCACTCTGAGTTAGAACTGATTCAATGGCACTTAACAATAACTACTACAATTTGGAAATTATAAAACTTTTGGGAACACCACTTTCTCAGTCAGGACTGAATAGGGGATGTAACTTGACTACTATTTGATGGGAATGTAGTAGAGTGCATGTTGGGCTGCTAACTGCAAGGTCAGCAGTTTGACTCAACCAATTGTTCTGCAGGAAAAAGATGAGGCTTTCTGTTCCCATAAAGCTTTATAGCCTCAGAAGGGTCACTATGAGACGGAACCAATTTGCTGGCACACCACCACTAGCAACAGCATTGGATGGGAAAATTTTGCTGTCGTTGTCATTAAGTGCTATCGAGTTGGTTCCAACTAATACAGACCCTGCATAAGGTGTCTGAGAAGCAGCTGGTGGATTTGAACTGCCTACCTTGTGGTTCATAGTCCAGTGCTGATCCAACAACAGCACAAGTAACAATAAAATCTTTAAAGATTTTGCTTACCAAATTATCTCTCATTTTCCATTATATCAGTAATCAAAAAACTTATGAAGTTTTTATTCCATACAAATTCTCCTGCCTAGGGGACTGTATCTAAGCTGCTGAACTCGGAATGTATAATAGGGTCTCTAGGATTTGGAGCCTTTCATGTCTCTATCATTTGCTCACTCTACCCTGAAACCCTGAGCTCCAGTTTGTTGCTGTTGTTAGATGCTATCAAGTTTGTTCTGACTAACAATGATGTTATTACAACAGAATGAAACACTGCTCAGAAATGAGTCATCTTCACAATCATTGTTGCAGCCATTATGTCACCCCATTTCATTGGGGGTATTCTTTTTGTTCACCTTCTACTTTTGCCTGAACTTGCATATGAGTGAGTTTGAACCACTCCAGAGTCTGCCCCAGGCTTGTTTTGGTTGGTGATATGGAACTCTTTCACCGTCTCTTTAGACACATGTAGTCAATTTGATTTCTGTGTAGTCCATCTGGTGAGGTTCAGGTGTATAGTCTTTTATGTTGTTTAAAAAGGGTATATGCAAAATTCCATATGATCTCCAGCATCGTTTCTATCATCAAGGCCATATTTTCCAACTACTGATCCTTCCTCTTTGTTTCCAACCTTTGTATTCCAAATACCAGTAATTATCAATACATTTTGATTGCATGTTTGGTAGAATTGTTCAATTTCATCATCACTGGCTTTAGTGGTTGGTGTATAACTAATAGTGGTATTAACTGGTCTTCCTTGTAGGCATATGGATGTTACCCTCTTACGGACAACGTTATACTTTAAGACAGATCCTGAAATGTTCTCTTTGATGATAAGTGCAATGTCATTCCTCTTCATTTTGTCATTCCCTGCATACTAAACCATGTGACTATCAGATTCGAAATGGCCAATACCAATCCATTTAGCTCACTAATGCCTTAGATGTTGGTCTTTATGAATTCCATTTAATTATTGACAACGTCCAATTTTCCTAGATTCATACTTTGTACATCCATGTTCCAAATATTAATAAATATTAACAGCTGTTTCTTCTCATGTTGAGCTGTCTCCCATCAGCAAATTGAGGTCCTGAAAGCTTTACTACATTTGCATCATTATAGTCAACTCTACTTTGAGTACCCACAGGATGTAAACCTAGTATATAGTATTGAGTGACTTTCAAGCTGCTCCTTAGTGTTCTATTTATATTATGACATAGGAAAAATAACAGGGTCCAGGTTAGTCCTAAGTTTTACCAATTGATGGCAAAACCATCCATATCTAAATAAAGACTCATGAGTTAAGACAGAGCAGAATGAATGTGAGAATTCCAGGGAAAATGACAATGACAAGTGGTGGGCCAAAATAAATGAAGCAGAAAGTGTTAAAGTGGAGGGACACAATCCTATGACAGAATTTTATAACTTCATAGGGTGTGCTTATGTGGATTGGGGAGCATCATTTTAAAAAGACTAGAAAAAATGGAGAATATTCTATTTTTTTATTCAATAAGTAAAATTATAGTTAAAATTAAAATCATAATAAATGTAAAATCTGTTGATTCTGACTCATAAAGATCCCTTGTGTCCCATAGTACAGCAGGTCCATAGGGAAGCAGAGCCCACAGCTTTTCTTCCGTGATACTGCTGGAAGGGTTCCAGCTCTTAGCTTAGTAGTCAAATGCAAACCATTTTCGTTGCCTAGGAATCTAAAATCATAATTATTATTATTAATTTTTTTAAGTTTCTATTTTGAATTGAGTGAAAGTTTACAGGGCAGATCATCAGTTTTACATTCAACAAATCATATACCTTTTTCATTACAATGATAATAATCCCCTCCATGTACCATCAGATAACAGTCTTTCTTTCTATTCATTTTAGCTTTTTTTTTTTGTTTTAACACTCAGGCATATATAATAATTTACACCACCAGAGGGCACGTTCTGCAAGTCTGCCTCCTGGCCACCAGCTCTCAGTCCCTCTCTTCCCATGAATCTAGAGTCCTCAGCTGCTCCCTCTCTCCATGTCCGCATCTCTGCCTCCATCTCTGATGTCGCTGCTTCTCTGGATAAGGTCTCGCATTCCACTTGTGCTTTTCTCCCTTGATGGTCCTAGAGTCCTTTGTTTCCAGACTGTAAGATTAACTACTCCCCCATTTTTGTTACAAAACTTCTGCCTTTACAATTGTGACCGTTGCAATTAATCATGATAACTATTACTCACTATTGAATCATAAGAACCTTATCCTCATCTCTTTTA
This sequence comes from Chrysochloris asiatica, assembly GCF_000296735.1. Classification (NCBI taxonomy): domain Eukaryota; kingdom Metazoa; phylum Chordata; class Mammalia; order Afrosoricida; family Chrysochloridae; genus Chrysochloris; species Chrysochloris asiatica. Next base: position 6,214,286 of record NW_006408652.1, on the reverse strand, counting down.
ACCATTCATCATCGAGACAAGATGAATACTATTCAGTGGGGATTTTTTCTTCCCCCACACACTCAAACTAAATTCCCTCTTAAAACCTTGTAAGCTAGTCACTTCATGTCTTTATCGCCCCCTAATTTTAGGTAGCCAATATCTAAGTTGCCCATCCCTATCTACCCTGTGTACAGAGTGAATAGCATTGATACTTGATGTGAAGACTCCTTCACTCTCTGTCGGTATTTAGAATTACTACCTCAATAAGTATAGGTCATGTTCATCAAATTGTAGCAATTTATCCTCATTTCCTTTATCAAAACTTATTGTTGTTATTATTATTTTAATCTTCCTCCAGTCGAGTTCTGATTATCAAGCCATCAAGGCTAGGTCAGATGAGTACTATCTGCAAGTTTGGGTGTTCTTGCGCATCTCCCCTCACTTCATATCAACTGGATGCTTCACTCTCAGCTCTAGCCCTCCATGGCTATGTCCTTGTCCATGAGCTCATGTGTCCCCAGGTCTCAACCCTCTTTGGACCAACCAGCCTTTCCTCTTCTCTATCATCTCCTGGTCATATGGGAGTCTATGGTCCATGGCTGAACTCAGCCCATTTCTTCAGTGCTGCCTTTCCCCCTTTTCTACTCACCAGTAGACCAATGTGGTCGTCAGAAAGCTTACATGCCTGCTTATGTATTCCCTTTGAATTTCAGTTTTAAAGATGTAAAATCACACTTAGTATTGTTGTTGTGTGATACTGAGTCACTTATAACTCATAGAGACTGCATAAGATGACTAGACTGTCCCATATAGTTTCCCTGGGTTGAAATATTTTTGGGAGCAGATCACCAGGTCTTTTCTCCAATGTAGCCACTGTTGGGTTTGAACCACCGATCTTTCAGTCAGCAGTCAAGCTCTTAAATATTATACGATCCCCTACCCACCCATCCGCCATCTGTCAGTTTGTTGTACTGTGGTGGCTTGTGAGTTGCTGTGATTCTGGAAGCTATGCCATCAGTATTTTAAATACCAGCAGGGTCACCCATGGTGGACAGGTTTCAGATGAGCTCCCACACAAAGACAGACTAGGAAGAAGGAGTGACGAACTACTTCCGAATATTTAGTCACTGAAAACCTAATGAATAGCAGAGAAACACTGTCAGATATAGTGCCGGAAAATGAGCCCCTCAGGTTGGAAGGCTCTCAAAATACGACTGGGGAAGAGCTGCCTTCTCAAAGTCAAGCAGACCGTGATGACGCGAATGGAGTAAAGCCCATGGGAGTAAAGCCCACAGGACCTTAATTTGTTGAAGGGGGCGCAACTCAAAATGAAGAGAAACAGCTGTAAACATCCATTAATAATCAGAACATGGTGCATTGAAGAAACTGGCAAAGAACAAGGCACCAGGAATTGATGGAATACAAATTGAAATCTTTCAAGAAAGTGACGCGCCACTGGAGGCACTCACTCATCTCTGGCATGAAATTTGGAAGGCAATTATCTGGCCGACTGATTGGAAGAGATCCATATTTGTGCACATTCCTAAGAGAGGTGAACCAACAGAACGAGGAAATCATCAGACAACATCTTTGATATCCAATGCATGTAAAGTTTTACTAAAGGTAATACAGAAATGGCTGCAAGCAAAGATTGACAGAGAACTTTCAGAGGTTTAAACTGGATTCAGAAGAGTCCGTGGAATGAGGGATATCATTGCTGATGTCCAATGGATCTTGGCTGAAAGCAAAGAATATCAGAAAGATGTTTAACTGTGCTTTATTGACTATGCAAAGCTTTCAATTGTGTGGATCATGACAAGCTATGGGCAACATTGCTAAGTATGAGTATTCCTGAACACTTAATTATACTCATGAGGAATCTGTACATGGACCAGGAGGCAGTTGTTTGAACAGACCATGGGAACACTGAATGGTTTAAAATGAAGAAAGGTGTGTGACAGGGTTGTATTCTTTCACCATACTTATTTAACCTGTATGCTGAGCACATAATCCGAGAAACTGGGTTATATGAAGAAAAAAATGTGGCATCAGGATTGGAGGAAGACTCATTAACAACTTGCAATATGCACATGATACAACCTTGCTTGCTGAAAGTGAAGAGGACTTAAAATACTTACTGATGAAGATCAAAGACCACAGCCTTCGGTATGAATTGCATCTCAATGTAAAGAAAACAAAAATCCTCACCACTGAACCAATAAACAACATTCTTATCAATGGAGAAAAGATTGAAGTTGTCAAAACTTCATTTTGTGTGTGTGTGGGGGAGATCAACTTTCAACAGTCATGGAAGCAGCAGTCAAGATATTAAATGACATATTGTATTAGGCAAATCTGCTGCACAAGACCTTTTTAAAGTGTTGAAGAGCAAAGATATCAGCTTGAGGAACTAAGGTGCTCCTGACCCAAGTCATGGTATTTTCAATAACCTCATATGGATGCAAAAGCTGGACAGTGAATATGAAGACTGTAGAAGAATTGATACTTTTGAGTTATGGTGTTGGAGGAGAATATTGAAAGTGCCATGGGCTTCCAAAAGAACCAACAGATCTGTGTTGGAAGAAATGCAGCCAGAGTGCTCCTTGGAGGCCAGGATGGCCAATCTTTGTTTCTTATACTTGGGACATATTGTCAGGAGGAACCAGTTGCTGGAGAAGGATATCATGTTTGGTATGGTGGAGGGTCAGAGAAAAAGAGGAAGATCCCCAATGATTGGCATAGTGGCAGCATTGATGGGCTCAAGCGTGGCAACAATTGTGAGGTTGGCCCAGGATCAGGCAATATTTTGTTCTTTTGTGCATATGGTTGCTATGAGTCGGTATGAACTCAATGGCACCTAACAACAACAACGCAACCACTGCCATCTAGTGGATTCTGACTGATTGCAACCCTATATAGGGTTTCCAAGACTGTAAATCTTTAAAGAAACTGACATACTCATATTTCTCCTGTGGAGTGGCTGGTATAGCTACAATATTGAAGTGTAGCAGTTCAGTGCTTACTCTACAGTGGCACTGTTGTTGTTGTCAGGTACCATTGAGTCGGAACCGACTCATAGCGACCCCATGCACAGCAGAATGAAACAATGTCCGATCCTGGGCCAACCTCACTACCGCTGCCACACTTGAGGCCATCAATGCTGCCACCTGGCTGATCCATCTCGTTGGGGGTCTTCCTCTTTTTCTCTGACC
>NW_006408652.1:6203037-6210158 GCF_000296735.1 Chrysochloris asiatica | reverse complement strand
ATGAGGCTTTCTACTCCCGTAAAGATTTACACCCTCGGAAACCCTGTACAGGGTCGCTATGGGTCGGAACCGACTCAACGGCACTTAACAACAACAACATTGTATATTAGTCAAGGTTCTCCAAAGAAACAGAACCAATAAGATAAGATGAGATATATATACATAATATACATAAAGAGAGATTTCTTTTAAAGAATTGACCCTCATAATTGTTGAGACTGGTAAATCCAAAATCCCTAGGCCAGACAAGGTGACAGCATTATTACTCTGCTCCCTCAGAAAACCTTAGTATTTTCTCTTAAGACCTTCAACTGATTGGAAGAGGTTCATCCACATTGTGGAGCATAATCTGCTTTATTTAAGGTCAACTGATTTAAATGCTGTGCTTTTGAGTGGTTCTTGACAGAGGTTTTGAAGAACAGTTAGTGAGTTTGAACCATCAACCTTGTAGTTCAAACTGACCTTGAGGTCCAGTGCTTATCCTAAGGCACCACATCAGGACTCTGATTTAAATATTGCTATTGTTGTTAAGTGCCATAGAGTTGGTTCCAACTCATAGCCACCCTGTGTAGGGTTTCCTAGGAGTGGCTCATAAGCTTGAACCGCTGACCTTGCTGTTAAAATCAACTTTGCATTCAGCACATTAACCCACAGTGCCACACCAGGACTCCACATGTAAATATTTTCACAGGAATATCTAGACTAGCATTTGACCAAACAACTGGGCACCATAGACTAGCCAAGGTAACACAAAAAATAAGTATCAGATATATATATATATATATATATATATATATATATATATATATCCTACTATGATCTTAAATGTTCATCTTTGGTTGTTTATATCTTCATAGAAATAGAAAGACAAAATTATCCCAGCCAAAGTCATGTGCCATGTGCCATGTGAGTTAGGGAATAGTTTAAAGTAGAAATCGCTGTAGTAATCTATGCATAGAGTTATGAGAACCAAATGAGGTATGGGCTTTAGTAATTGGAATATAGCATAAAAGCACATCTTCTAAGTAGGAAGTGACATGTGCCCCTGCTAGAATTGAATGTTCTTCTGATGTTTCTGGACAGAATTCAGAACGAACCTAAGTGAACACAAATTTCAGCAAGTGGAAATAAAAAAAAAAAAAAGATATAAGAATCTACTGAAATAGTACTGAAAGGAGCAGAAATTTGGATTCAGATAGGACTATAGAGCCTTTCTCTGTAGATATTTTAAGGAAAGAAAGAATGCATGAGCATGTGAGTGTGTGTGAACACATACACACAAACACATACACATGCAGGTATTTATACACATGCACATTCCCACCCAGTTGGAAAAGTCAAGAAAAATTAACTTTATGACATCTTTAGGTAGTTTCTAGCCTATGATTAATTAATTAATAATAATAATTAATTAATAATCAATTAAACCATATCTGTTTAATCAAAAAGCTATTCAACACGCACAGAAGATATTATAAAAGATGTTAATATTAAAATAAGAAAAATTGCAGAGTCATTTTAAAATCATTATCAAACATTTAAATTTCCATTAAGGGAAATGGAGCAATGAATCTTTAAAAGATCTTAAATGGGTAGCACTCAACACTGTATATTCCAATACTTATGAATAGCTAATTGTAAGTACAGTAATCCAAATTTCAAAAGACAACTGGCCTGGGGAGGTGTATACAAGTGATTAGAATTTCAAAGAGCTCAGAATAAATGCCAGCTCTTTGATAGGATAATTTATGCATAAAGTGGCAGGAAGAGGTGTCTGAGTTGTTCTTGGAAAGTTCACACAGAGCTATATTAGGGCTTTAAAGCAACCTTTGGTAATTTCCTATGTATAAGGAAACTCTATGGAGGACATTTCTTTCATATTATGATGTCATTGCCCAGTGGAAGACACAAAGAACATCTAATACCCAGAGCACCTTGCCATAAATTATAAAGCTATAGTCTCTGAAAAAATATAAATTGCGATCTCTGTTTAGGGGGGTCACTGAAATTGATGAATATCATCAAAAACAGCCCAGGGGCACCCAAGATGAATTACCAATTCAGAGGGGAACTTGTGCTCAATGTCTTTTTGTGCACACAAAGAACTCACAGGAAACTCTAAATCCTTGAATGTATAGAGCTATTTAGTCATCTGTGGCCCTTAGAAAAGAAGAAAAAAAAGGCTGAAATACTCATTGTATTCTGGAGGCCAGTTGGGGGCTTCCACAGGTAATGCTAAAGAGGGTCACAATCTTTGACTAACATTTTTCCATGGGACATATATTAGGGAATGTAAGAAAAAGGCACGGTTAAGAAGTCGAAACCACATTTATACTGAAGGTCTATAAGATTTATTGTTCAAAATGCAAAGTTGCCAAAATCCTCAGTCCTCCTGGAATTGTATTTGTCCCTTATGGGCACATTGAAAAGAATTTAAATTCCAAACTTCTAGTTGGTTCTGGGAAACCAAACTTCCTGATTTGTATAGTGTGCCTATTGCTGAGTCAATGAAAAATTCACAAACTTAAAAGCTGCCTGCCTGGCTGAGTGGAACATTTTCCGGAGATTCATGTAATATGACTCAGAATTTCTCAAGACCCCACTGATGCCATTCACAGCACTGCATGACTGGGCCTCTATCTGGGTTCCAAGGCATCACTGTTTCCCCTGGGTCCTAGCATCCTCCTACATAAACTGCAGTCTGGCATCTCTCTCAAAGCTCAACTCCACAGCTCTTGCCTACATTTCAGGGCCAGGGAAGTGGCTGGGAGCATGCCATTGAGGGCACTTTGGATTTTGGAGCAAAGCCAGACCAACCCTTATTAAAAATCCTTGGGAGGATCTATCTATCCTCTGTGTGGAGTGCAATGCAAACTAATCATGCTCTCTTTGCCCAGACTAATAATCTGAAAATGAGGCATTCCCTTAAAACAAATTAAAGGTACTTGCTTCTCACAGTGAGTGGGAAGAAGACCATATAATTCATCCAGCCAAGGATTTATGGGGCCTGAAGCTTGAATGATAAAAAAGGAACAGAGCTAGATCATTGGTGTGTGGGCTGTGGGATGGAAGACAATTGGGAGAAAGGGTAGGATGTTGTATAACAGGAAATACTAGGAGCAAATGTTTGTCTTGCATTTTTTTCTGTATTGTAATTTCAGAAGTCAGCATGTAGGAGAGGACTTTGGTTGAGTGGCTTTCGTTCTATTAAAGCACTGTTGAAGGCCTGCGTCTCCCTGGCTAGCTTCACTGCTCCCTGATACAACATCTCTTAGCAAGGAGGAGAGGATGCTGTCTAAAAAGAAAGCCAGAGAGCAGAGAGGGCAGGATTAACCTACTCTTATAGAGTCCTAGGAGTCCTAGTGTAGCACTGTAGGATAAGCACTGGATTGCAAACCGCAAAGCTGGTAGTTCAAATCTACCAGCCGCTTCTTGGAAACACTATACAGGGTCACTATGAGCCAGAACCAACTAAATGGAATTTAACAACAATATAGGATAAGTACTGGACTACAAAATCAGGTTGAACCACAAGGTCATCAGTTCAAATCCACCAGTTGTTCCTTGGAAACCCTATACAGGGTCTTTGTGAGTTGTAACTGACTCAATAACACTTAACAACAACAATATTGCTGTTAAGTGCCATTGAGTCAGTTCCAACCCATAGCGACCCTGTATAGGGTTTCTGAGGAGCAGCTGGTGAGCTTGAACCACTGACCTTACAGTTCAAACGGCTTCGCAGTCTGGCGCATTAATCTGCAGCGCCACCCCAGGACTCCTACAACAACAATACAGGGGTAATTAAACAAATATTTCTACAGAATCATAAAAACCTTTTCTAAACCAAAAATACCAAAATGTGCAGCCAGTTTTTCTCGACCTACCTCTCCGTCTAGGTCTATATACTTCTAAAGGTGGTGTTTCCATCTCTCTAGCCCTTCCCAGAAGAATTCTTCACTCTTTGACTTACACCATATTGAAACAGCAGTTTGTGTATCCTCTAGACACTCAAATTGTGCTCCTTTGAAATTTCTTTGAGTTTGGATAACAAAAATAAGTCTGAAGCGCAAGATCAGGGCTGTTAGGTAGATGGAGTAAGGTTTCCCAACAAATTCTTGTAGGATAGTCCTTGCTATCCTTGAAGGATGAGCAGCTATGTGGTCTTAAGGAAAAACAATCCCTCAGCTCTGCTTTCTTGTCTTTTTCTTACAATGTAGTTTTCATTTTTTTCTCAAAAGTTCTTCTTAACAAGACCCCATGATATTCTGTGTCTTTTGAGAAAATGTGTCCAGATAATCCCTTTGGAGTTCCCCCAAAATAGTTGCTGTAACCTTCTGAACTGACCTCTCTCTCTGCCTTAAATTGAAGTAGCCTAGCAGATCTCCACGGAAGTCAGTTTTAATTGGACCTAAAAAAAAAAAAAAAAAAAACCACACACACAAAAAAAACCCCACACTAACAAGAGTAAGACAAGTGTATTACTGAGAGAACTTTTTGCAGCCATCCACTGATAGCAGAGAGATGTTCAAACACCTTTTGTTTGGAATAAAACCATGCATGTATGAACTGAAACGCTAGTAGCAATTCTTTGTGACTATCCCTCCTACAATCTTTGCAATAAAGTAGTGAAACAACAAAATGCTCCAGTGTCTCCTTCAGAGCTTTATGTTGCATTAACAGAACCAAACCACCAACAAAGCTCCGCCGCCTCAGAATAGGACAGAGCCAGCAAACTATTAGCCTTGTGAAGGAGCTCTGACCAGGACTGAGCACACAGGCAGTAAATTCAGCTAACCTCCTCAACCTGGTATTCAAGGGAGCCTGATACCTTCCACAATACTTTTCCCCAGGCTTAGCTCCATGGTCACCTCACTTTAAGTTTAAAATATTCATGCAGTATAGTAGTACATGAGAGTTGTTGTTGTGTGCTATAAGTTGGTTCCAACTTATAGCAATCCTTTATAGGGTTTCTGAGGAGTGACTGGTGGGTTTGAACTGCCAACCTTACAGTTAGCTGTCCAGTGTTTATCCTACAGTGCCACACCAGGACTCCAAAGTCACATAAAACAGCAAAGGCGCCACTAGGAGTCAATCTCAGGATCTCCTGTTTAGTAGACAAGGACTTTGACCAACTAATCCATGGTGTCCACATATGAGAGTTGTTTGGTGGTTACATGCTGCCAAGTCAGTTCTGAACCATAATGACCCTGTATTGGGTTTCTGAGGAGGAGCTGGTGGGTTTGAACTGCTAACCTTGTAGTTAGCAGTCCTTTGTTAATCCTACAGTGCCACACCAGTACTCCACACATGAGAGTAAGGGAACACAATTTAATTTACCATGGTCCACATACAAGCTCTTCTATTCACTACTTTGCTCCCTGGGCAGGTCACTTAACATCTTGAACATCTGCTTCCTCATCATTAAATGGCAGAATCCATAGCACTGTGAGCCCTAGTGATGCCGTGGGTTAAGTTTTGGGCTGCTAACTGAAAGGTTTGAATTTACCAGATACTCCTTGGGAGACAGATGAGGTAGTCTGCATCCATAAAGATCACAGTCTTGAAAACCCTATGCAACTGATCTTCTCTGTCCTGTAGGGCTGCTATGAGTTGGAATCAATTAAACAGCAGTGGATGTGGTTTGTTTGTTTGTTTATCAATAGCATGGAGTCCTTGGATGGTGAGGACGGTGAATATGCTCAGCTGCTAACTGAAAGGCTGGAAATTCAAGTCCACTCAGAGGCACTTCAGAAGAAAGATCTGTGATCTACTTCTAAAAATTCAGCAGTTATATACTGACACACATGGGATCATCAGGAGTCTGAATCAACTTTACAGTAACTGGTGTGTGTGTGGGTAGGGCGGTAATGAATATGTTCATGAATGCAAAGCACTTGGTACAGGACCTGACACAACTAAACCCTTCAAAAATAATTGGGATTCTTGTTTTTAAAGGTGATAACTCCAGAGTATTTCTGGTTTATCCCTACAAGATGAGAGCTCAGAGAACTCCTCAAAGCAAGTACCTATTATCAGAAGGGGCCAGTCTCTGAAGAAGGACATCACGCATGGCAAACTAGAGGGTTGGCAAAAAATAGGAAGCCCCCAATGAGATGGATTGATACAGTAGCAGCAATAATGGACTCAAACATAATAATAATTGTGAGGCTAGTGCTGTATTGGACAGTGTTTCATTCTGATGTACACAGGGGTGCTATGAGTTGAAACCAACTTGATAACACCTAATAACAACAACAAGGGTAAGGTATCATAGTTGATTTTTGAAATTGCTGTCAATAAGTTGTACAGCTGTAAAAAATTGTTAAAGAGTTGGTGGAAGAAAACTTCCCTAACATAATGAAAGATAAGACGATAAGGCTACAAGAAGTTGAGTGAACTCCAAACAGGATAGACCCCAAAAGATAATCACCAAGCCATATCATAATCAAACTTTCCAAAATGTAAGACAAGGAAAGAATCTAGAAAGCGACTCGGGGAAAACTAAAAGTTACCTACAAAGTAGAATCAATAAGATATAACTCTGATTTTGTAACAGAAACCATGCAGGCAAGAAGGCAGAGGGATAACACCCTCATTAAAAGCTATGGTTAGTAACCAAATAAAAGGGGAATTTAAAATTCCTAGAAACAAATGAGAATGAATGTACAACATACCCAAATCTTTGAGACACAGCAAAAGCAGTGCTAAGAGGACAATTTATTGTAATAAATGAACACATCCATAAAGAAAAAAAAATAACTAAAATCAACACATTAGCACAATGTCTCCAACAAATTAGAGCACAAATAAATAAAATAGAAAACAGAAAACAAAAACAAAACAAAAAAAAAACTATAGAAAGAATCAATGGGACAAGAACTTAGTTCTTCGATCTTCAACAGATGGTGCTGGCAGAACTGGAAAATGATATGCAAAAGTCTGAAACAAGACCTTCACCTCACGCCTTATACAAAAACCAATTCGACATGGATTAAGGACCTAAATGTGAATCCCAGAATTATGAAGGTCATCAATGAAAAATTCGGGACAAATGTGAAGACACCAATGATGGGAATACATGGACTACAGAACATTTTGAAAACCACACAAACAAAAATAGA
>NW_006408652.1:6195864-6201296 GCF_000296735.1 Chrysochloris asiatica | reverse complement strand
TGGCCACGGAGGACTCGAGTGGAGAATGGAGCTGCCGGCTGATGGGAAGAGAGGGCATGTGCACAAGAACACCCACACTTGCAGATTACACCCACGTGACTGGGACTGGATGACTGGATGATCGGAGCTCAACCAGGAGAAGAAAGAAGGGGTGGCGGGGGAAGAAGATTGAGCTGATCCAAGCTGATGAACTTGACTTATGCATACGAATGCAGTGACACAAAAGAGGTGATAAATCCTTAGAGCAAGAAACATTCCCACCCCCTCCACACACAGAGTAGACATAGAGGGGCAACTTGGACATTGGATACCCAAATGGGGAGGGAGGGACTACAAAGGCAAGAAGTAACTGGCTTATAAGCCTTCAAGAGGGAACCTAGAGCTAGGGGGCATGGAGGAAGGCAGAATCCCCAGTGAGTACTATCCAATTTGTCTAGGTGGAGCTGATGAAATGAAATACAGATGGGTAACATGTGATACTGTAGTGAAAAATGGTTATCAAGACGAATTGTGAGTGTTGGAAATGCAAGGGTAGATGTTTTGTAGCAAGGAAGAGAGTGATTATTTCTCCATTCTAGGACCACCAACGGATAAGAGCCGAGAACTGGACCCCACCCAGAGAACCGGGGATGCCTGAGATGGAGACAGAGATGATGACAAGGAGGGATGAAGCAGCTGGAGACTTTGGATCCAGAGAGGGAGAGGAACTGTGGGCCGAAGACTGAGGGGGGAGGGGGGAGGGTAGAGCACAGGCTTCTAGGATATGCCCTTTGGTCCGAAGACGAGGCATGGAGGGGGTTGGAACCATGGCAATGTAATGATATACGATGGAATGAATATGGAACTGAGGTTCTCTCATGTAAACTATCATATAATTCACAATAAAACATTTAAAAAAAAAAAGAACTTCGTTCTTTGAAAGGATTAATAAAATTGACAAACCATTGGCAAACTTAACAAAAGAAAAGAGGGAGAAGACACAAATAACTCGCATAAGAAATCACATGGGTGATTTCACAGCAGAACCAATAAGAAAAAAAGGATAATAACAGAACACTATGAAAAGGTGTACTCTAACAAATTTGAAAATCTAGAGGAGACTGATACATTTTTAGAAAAACACGACCTACCTAAACTTACACAGAGTGAAGTAGAAAACTTGAACAAATCTCTAACAAAGAAAAAAATAGATCAGGTCATCAAAGAACTCCCAACCAAAAAAAGTCCAAGTCCAGATGACTTCACTGATGAGTTTTACCAAACATTCAATTCTACTCAAATTATTCCAGAATATAGAGAAGGATGGCAAATTTCCTAATACATTTATGAAGTAAGAATAACCCTCATACCATACAAGGGAAGGACATCACTAAGAAGGAAAATTATATACCAATATCCTTCATGGACATAGTTGCAAAAATTCTCAACAGAATCCAATAGCACATCAAAAAAATAATAATACATCATGACCAAGTGGGATTCATATCAGGGATGCAAGGATGGTTCAACATTAGAAAAACAATGCAATCCACCACATAAGTGAAAAAAGGAAGAGAACCACATAATCATATCGATTGACACGGAAAAGTTATTTGACAAAATCCAACATCCATTCATGATAAAAACACTCAACAAAGTAGAAATTGAAGGGAAATTCCTCAACATAATTAAGAGCATGTATACAAAGCCAACTAAGGAGCTCTGGTAGTGTAGTAGTTACAAGTTGGTCTGCCAACCTCAAGGTCAGCAGTTCGAAACTACCAGCGGTTCCGAGGGAGAAAGATGAGGCATTCTGCTCTCGTAAAGATTTACAGCCTCGGAAACCCTGTGAAGGGTCACTATGAGTCGGAACCGACTCCACGGTACTTAACAACAACAACAACATACAAAGCCAACTACTAACATCACTCTCAATGGAGAGAAAATAAAAGCCTTCCCTTTGCAAACAGGAACCAGACAAGGATGACCTTTATCACCATTCCTATTCAATATTGTGTTAATATTTAGGAATAAATCTAACCATAGAAACAAAGGACCTATACAAAGAAAACTACAAAATGCTACTATAAGAAACCAAAAGGGCCTTACAAAAATGGAAGACTATACCATGATCCTGGATAGGAAGTCTTAACATTGTGAAAATATCAATACTGCCCAAAGCAACCTACACATATAATGCAATTCCAATCCAGATTTCTATGACGCTCTTTAGAGAGATGGAAAAATCAATTACAAACTTTTAATATGGAAAGGAAAGCATCCCTAGAGAAGCAAAGCACTGCTTGAGAAGAAGAACAAAGTTGGAGGTCTCTCACTCCCTGATTTCAAATTTTAGTATGTGGCTACAGTGGACAAACCACCTGATACTGTAACAATGTAAGATACAGAGATCAGTGGAACAGAATAGAGAATCCTGAAATTAACCCATCCACATACAGTCAACTGATCTTTGACAAAGTGCCAAAGTACATTGAATGGGGAAGACACAGTCTCTTCAACAGATGGTGCTGGCAGAACTGGAAAATTGATATGCAAAAGAATGAAACAAGTCCTTTATCTCACACCATGTACAAAAGCCAACTCAACATGGATTAAAGACTAAATGTAAATACCAGATTTATAAAGGTCATCAATGAAAAAATAGGGATAAATTTAAGGACTCTAATACAGAGCAAAAGAAGTTCTGGTAGCATAGTGGTTACTGGTTGGGCTGCTAACCTTAAGGTTGGCAGTTCAAAACTACCATCTGTTCCATGGAAAAAAAATGAGGCTTTCTGCTCCCATAAAGATTTCCAGTCTTGGAAACCCTATGCAGTGTCACTATGGGTCAGAACCGACTCCATGGCATACCACCACCACCACCACCACCAATACAGGCCACACATAGACTATCAAATGGTTTGAGAATTGCACAAACAAAAGAAGACAAAATAGATGATTGGGATACACTAAAAATTAGAAAATTATTTGTCTCAAAACATTTTACCAAAACAGTAAAAAAGAAGCCCACAGAATCAGAAAAATCTTTTGCAACGACATATCAGACAAGGGAAAAAGCTCTAAAATCTATAGGAAACTACAACACCTCTACAAGAAGACAAATGACAATTTAAAAAAGGGCACAGGACATGAACAGACATTTCACCAATGAAGACATTTGGGCAGCCAACAAACATATGAAGAAATGTTAATGATCATTAGTCATTCGATAGATTCAAATCAAAACAACAATGAGATGCCATCTCACACCAGCAATAACAAAAACGTTCTAAAAAGCAGAAGACAATAAATGTTGGTGAGGATGTGGAGAGACTGAGACCCTTCTACATTGCTGATGGGAATATAAAATGGTCCAACCACTCTGGAAAAAGGTATGGCTCTTCCTCAGAAAGTTGGAAATAGAAACACCTTATGATCAAGCAATTCCTCTACTTGGAATATGTCCACAAGAAATATGAGCCAGAACATGAGTAGATATATGCACACCAATGTTTATCACAGTAGTATTCACAATAGCAAAAAGATGGAGACAGCCTAAGTGCCCATCATTGGAAGAAAGTGTAAACAAACTTTGGTACATACAATGGAACACTATGCTACCTTGAAGAATAATAATGAAGCTGAAAACCACTGCATAACATGGATGAATCTTGAGGACATTATGCTGAGTGAAATTAGTCACAAAAGGACAAATATTGTACAAGACCATTATTGTAAAAGCTTAAAAAAGATACCCATACTAAAAGGGGGGGAGGTAAATGTTGGTTACCAGGGGTGGGAGGGAGGGGACAGTTGAGCAAAGATTAGGGGACAGACACATCATAGTTCTGGTGTTGGGAAGGGCAATACACAAGAAGGGGGAGGGGGTGGGAGAACAAGGTAAATAAATAGGGGAACAGGTTGCATGGGCTAAATGGGACAGAGATAAATAGTGATGTATGCTCAACCTTAGAACCATAGGGCTCTGTTATACAGGGATCAAGGTATAGTCTGAATGGGTAAAAGAGGGGAAATAAACTTAAGATGCTTGACTGCCTTATGAATATTTGTTTCCCTTGCCTACTATTGTAAAATACACTTGAGTAGAATAGAAAGGAATGTTGGGAAACATGATTATAGAAAGCTTGTAAGCCTGTCTTCAGCCTGTAACTGATTGGAATACCTAAAAGGGGTGCTAGAACTTGCCCAGTAAAATAGGCTTTTTGCAGAGCCTTTGTAGTGCATAAGACATTAGGTGGAATCCTGATCCAGGACATTCCCACTTGAATGGACACGCAGACCAGTCTGAAGAAGCTAGAATCACAGAAGATACTTCTTGAAAGAAAGACCAGCAAGGAAAAATAAATAAATAAATGGCAGTCTATTTAGCTATTACAAGAACAAGCAAGCTATTCATTCACCTGGAAGCCATCAAGGCAGGCAATCAAGTCCCTTCAGAACAAAACTCCCTCCAAAACTGAAATTCAAAGGGAACACACAAGCAAGCATGCAAGCTTGCTGATGACTGTGTTAGTCCACATGTGAGTTGAAGTGGGGGAAAAACAGTAGTGAAGATATGGGTTGAGCTCGACCATGTTCTATAGACTCCTGTCGACCTTGAGATGAGAGAGAGAAGAGGAAGGGCTTATTAGTCTGAAGTTTAGAGAGACTTGGGAACTCCTCAACCCATGGACATTGACCTAGCCACAGAGGGCTAGAGTTGAGAGTGAAGCGTCCAGCTGATACAAAGTGAGGGGAGACATACAAGAACACCCAAACTTGCAGATAGTACCCATTTGACCTAGCTTTATGATTTTGATGACCAGAGCTCGACTAGAAGAAGATAAAGAAATTTGATAAAGGAAGCAAGTGTAAATTGCTACAATTTGATGAACTTAACCTATACTTATGGATGTTGTTGTTAAGTGCCATCAAGTCCATTCCAACCCATAGTGACCCTGGATAGGGTTTCCAAGGAGCAGCTGGTGAGCTTGAACCGTTGACATTGTGGTTCAAACTGACCTTGCAGTCCAGCGCATTCACCCACAGCGCCACACCAGGACTCCACTAATAGCAATATTGTTGTTGTTAAGTGCTGCCCAGTTAATTCCGACCCATAGTGATCCTGTACGGGGTTTCTGGGTTCCGAGGCTGTAAATCTTTACAGGAGCAAAAAAACCTCATCTTTCTCCTGTGGGACACCTGGTAGTTTCGAACTGCTGACATTAAGATTCGCAGAGTGATTCATAACCACGAACTACCAGAGTTCCTGCTAATAATGATCAAATAATATGATCAAGATATTAATATCAATCTAATAATATTGAATGCGGAAATCATCGGACAATCTCTTTGATACCTCAAGCGAGCAAAGTTTTGCTAAAGGTAATACAGAAACGGCTACAATCATACATTGACAGAGAACTTCCAGAGGTTCAAACTGGATGCAGAAG
>NW_006408652.1:6192650-6194904 GCF_000296735.1 Chrysochloris asiatica | reverse complement strand
GAAAAAGAGGAAGACCCCCAACAAGATGGATCAGCCAGGTGGCATCATTGATGGCGTCAAGTGTGGCAGCGGTAGTGAGGTTGGCTCAGGATCGGACATTGCTTCGTTCTGCTGTGCATGGGGTCGCTATGAGTCGGTTCCGACTCAATGGCACCTGACAACAACAATATGATCAACAATAATATGATCAAGATAATAATAATATAATTATTAATTAGATATAATTATTATTATTGTTGTTGTTATTAAGTGCTGTCAAGTTGTTTCCGACCCATAGCGACCCTGAACAGGTTTTCCAAGACTGTAAATCTTTACGGAAGCAGAAAGCCTCATCTTTCTCCTGCGGAGCAGCTGGTAGTTTCGAACTGCTGACCTTGAGGTTCGCAGCCCAATTCGTAACCACTACACTACCAAATTATTATTAATTAGATTAGATAATTTGATAATTATCTAATCATATAATCAAGATGATAATATTAATAATAATAGCAGCACTTCCCTTTTGTATTCTGCATTATAAATTACGTAACATGTTCATATCCATTATCTTATTCCAAAATATTCCATACATGGAGGTAAGGTTGTCAAAGGTTATCAGTAATGTGGGCATCATTATCTTTTAAAATATGACTATCCCAGAGAGTCCCTGGATGGTACAAACAATTAAGGTGCTAACTGAAAGATGATTAGCTGCTCGCTGAGTCCACCCAAAATGTCTTAGAAGAAAGGTCAGGTACTGTAATTTCCAAAAATCCACCACTCTAAATTCTAGAGAGCACAGGTTGGCTCTGATGCACATGGGATGACAATAAATTGGAATCAACTGAACTACAACTGGTGGTAGTGCAGGATTTATCATCAACTGTACTAATCTCTTTAGGGAGTTCTGGTAATGTTGTTCTTGTTAGGTGCCATCGATCGGTACTGACTCATAGTGAGTTTATGCACAGCAGAACGAAACACTGCCTGATCCTGGGTCAACCTCACTACTGTTGCCATGCTTGAATCCATCGATGCTGTCACTCAGTCAATCCATCTCATTGGGCATCTTCCTCTTTTTCTCTGACCCTCCACCTTACCAAACATGATATCCTTCTCCAGCAACTGGTTTCTCCTGACAATATGTTCGAAGTATGAGAAATGAAGTTTGGCCATCCTGGCCTCCAAGGAGCACTCTGGCTGCACTTCTTCCAAAATGGATCTATTGGTTCATTGGCAGCCCATGGCACTTTCAATACTCCCCTCTATCACCATAACTCAAAGGCATCAATTCTTCTACGGTCGTCCTTATTCACTGTCCAGCTTTTTCATGCATATCAGGTTATTAAAATTACCATGGCTTGGGTCAGGTGCACCTTAGTCCCTCAAGCTGATATCTTTGCTCTTCAACACTTTAAAAAGCTCTTGTGCAGCAGATTTGCCTAATGTAATAATACATCATTTGATTTCTTGACTGCTGCTTCAGTGAGTGTTGATAGTTCATCCAAGAAGAATGAAGTCCTTGACAACTTCAATATGCTCTCCGTTGATAAGAATGTTCATTGGACCAATGGTGAGGATTTTTTATTTCTTTACATTGAGATGTAATCCATACCAAAGGCTGTGCTCTTTGATCATCATCAGTAAAGGTTTTAAGTCCTCTTTGCTTTTAGCAAGCAAGGTTGTATCATCTGCATATCACAGGTTGTTAATGAGTCTTCCTCTAATCCTGATGCCAGGTTTTCTTCATATAACCCAGCTTCTCGGATTATTTGCTCATCATAAATGTTGAATAAGTATGGTGAAAGAATACAATCTTGTCGCACACCTTTCTTCATTTTAAACCATTCAGTGTTCCCATGTTCTGTTCGAACAACTGCCTCTTGGTCCAGGTACAGATTCCTTATGAGCACAATAAAGTGTTCCGGAATACTCATATACTTCGCAATGTTGTCCATAGCTTGCCATGATCCACACAATCGAAAGCCTTTGTTTAGTCAATAAAGCACAGGCAAACATCTTTCTGATAATGTCTGCTTTCAGCCAAGCTCCATCGGACATCACAAATGGTACCACTTGTTCCATGGCCTCTTCTGGATGAGGCTTGAACCTGTGGAAGTTCTCTGTCAACGTACGCTTGCAGCCGTTTCTGTATTACCTTTAGTAAAACTTTACTCGCATGAGATATCAAAGAGATTGTACGATGATTTCCGCATTACGCTGGGTCACCTCTCTTTGAAATGGGCACAAATATGGATCTCTTCCAATCAGTCAG
>NW_006408652.1:6190557-6192050 GCF_000296735.1 Chrysochloris asiatica | reverse complement strand
ATGTCATCCCACAACTCTTCTGATCTTTGGTCTTTAGTATTTAATGTATCAAATCTTTTCTTTAAATGATCCCTAAATTCAGGTGGGATATAGTCAAGGTCATATTTTGGCTCCTGTGGACTTATTTTCATTTTCTTCAGCTTCAGTTTGAATTTGCATATGAGTAATTGATGGTCTGTTCCAGTCTGCTCCTAGCCTTGTTTCGTCTCTTTCTGCAGATGAAGTAAATTTGATTTCTATGTATTCCGTCTGGTGAGATCCATGTGTATAGTTGTCTCTTATGCTGTCTAAAGATGTATTTGAAATGAACAAATCACTGATTTTTCAGAATTCTATCATGCGTTCTCCAGCATCAGTTCTATCACCAAAGCCATATTTTCCAACTACTGATCCTTCCTCTTTGCTCCCAACCTTTGCATTCTAATCACCAGTAATAATCAATACATCTTAATTGCCTGTTTGATCGATTTCAGATTGAAGAACTTGGTAGGATTCTTCTATTTCATCTTCACTGGCTTTAGTGGTTGGTGTGTTATGTAACTATACTTCTCAGTGCTCACAGAAGTTGTACTATTTATTAAATTTCTTTTTCCTTTATGTTTGCGACAGTTTTGATTGTTTATGTACACTAGATATTTCTAGAGTACAAAACAACTGAATAATTTCTTGATCAATAGATCTTTAAAGTTTCACAGGAGTGGGGGTGAAAAACAAGAGGGAACGGACTACAGAGAAATATTAAATTATTCATCTTTGCAAGGAGAGAGAAGTAAGTCTTCAGATGCAGAGAGAGGAAATTTTGAGAAATAAATATACATAAGGGAGTAATGTAAAGCTGGTTTTGACCTAACTTGACCCTTGACAATTGTACCAAGTTGTACAGTTAAAAAAACAAAAAAAGCCAGCATTTAATATTCCAGAAGTGCAGAAAAGATGTCTCTCACATTAAGCAAAATGATCTCTTTTTAGACAAGCAAAACAATCTTTTCACAAGGGTATCGTTGGTTTTCGTTCCAAGGTACCTCTCAAATAAACAATCTTGTTCATGTCACTAGTTTCCCAAAGTGGCCACAGATGTTCCAAGTTGTCCCTGTCAAAATGTGCAGCTTGGAAAAACAAGCTAACAATTTAGGCATATAGTGAGAAAACATGAAGAAAGCAGGTCCTTAGTCTCTATAAAAGCATAGCTTTAGACTAAGACCTGAAAAGTGAACAATCTATAAGAATGGTGCTTATATAACTTGGTGTCTGATGTTTGGCCAAAGGCTAATCATCACAAATCAGGAGCCAAAAAACCCACATCCTGTTTCTGTGCTGATGAAATTAAAGAAAGAAATTGCCTGAGACACAAAAGACAGGATTCCGAAGGATAACCGTTAAGGAATCAAAATGGTGGCCCAAAACAAAGAAGTGCAGCCAGAGCGCCCCCTGGAGGCCAGGATGGCTAAGCTCCATCTCTCATACTTTGGACATATTGTCAGGAGGGAACAGTC
>NW_006408652.1:6188879-6190349 GCF_000296735.1 Chrysochloris asiatica | reverse complement strand
AGTGAGGTTGGCCCAGGATCGGACATTGTTTCATTCTGCTGTGCATGGGGCCGCTATGAGTCGGTTCTGACTCGATGGCACCTGACAACAACAACAACAACAACAAGACAAAGATTGCCAAAAGGCTGCTTCTCTGATGATATGCTCTGAATACTTCAGTCATGTGAACTCGATCAAGGACTAACTTGTTGGACCAATGCTTGTCCTTTCTCTGCAGAGTTTGCTTCTTATAGACAAACACCACTCCAGAAACTAGACAACCATACATGCCATAGTAGTACGGCACTGTAGGATAAGCACTGGATTGGTAACCTCAAGATTGACTGCTCAAATCTACCAGTCAATCTCTGGAAATCCTATACCAGGTTGCTATGAATCAGAATCGACTCCACAATACTTAACAACAACAGCAGCAAAAAAAAGTTCATCAAGGCATAAAACAAATCTGACTAGATAATTGAAAAAGTCCTAAGTGAATTTCCTCATGCATTTCCGTCAGTGGTGGTGGTGGTGGTGTGTCGTGGAGTCAGTGTTGACTCATAGCAATTTCATATAGGGTTTCTGAGGCTGTAAATTGTCACAGGAGCAGAAAGCCTCATATTTCTCCCACAGAACGGCTGGTACTTTTGAACTGCTGACCTTGAGGTTAGTAGCCCAACTCATAACCACTCGCTCTCTGAGCAGTCTACTCCAATTTATAGCAACACTATAAGACAGAGTAGACCGGCCTCAATGGGTTTATGAGTCTGCAAATCTTTATGGAAGCCAATGACAATATCTTTCTCCCACGGAGTGGCTGGTGGGTTAGAACCACCAACCTTTTAACTCACAGATGTGTGCTTAGCCAATGCAACCATCAGGGCTCCTTGGCAAAGAAACTTACTCCTAGGAAAACAAAATTAACACAATGTTAAAGGGCTTCAATGATACATTGGAGCTCAATTTAGCATGAACGGAACTCTCTGCCATGCACTGAATGGCATATCAAACAGAGACCAACACAAGGGTACTCAGATATGGAAAACATTACTGAGTCCTGAGCAAACATTGTGAGTACTTCAGCTGAATATTAGTGCCTTCCAGTGGAACACCACCAGGAATAAACCTGTAGTTCAGCACATTGGGTTTATTACTTGTTATCATGAGGAACAATGGACTCCATGGGTGCCTCGGAACTAGGATGTTAGAAAGGACTTATTATTAAAAAGATGTGGGCTTGTGTAGGGTGATTTTGGGGGCGGGTTTAAGGAAGAGAGCATTGTTATAAACTTTATGCTTTCAGGAGTTTTGATAATTCTATTATTGCTTATGTTAATAAATCTTATCTACAGGGAGATGTCAGCTTGAGGACTAGGGTGCGCCTGACCCAGGTCATTGTGTTTTCAATAGCCTCATATGGATGTGAAAGCTGGACAGTGAATAAGGAGGATCGTAGAAGAATTGATGCCTTTGAGTTGTGGTGTTGGAGGA
>NW_006408652.1:6187774-6188699 GCF_000296735.1 Chrysochloris asiatica | reverse complement strand
GGTTGGTCCAGGATCGGACATTGTTTCGTTCTGCTGTGCATGGGGTCGCTATGAGTTGGTTCCGACTCAATGGCACCTGACAACAACAACAACAACAGGGAGGGTAATAGCCAAAACAATGAACTCAAGCATACCTACAATGAAGATGGCACAGGACTGACAACATTTTGTTCTATTGTACATAAGGTCATCATCAGTAGGAGCTGATTCAACGGCAACTAACAACCACAACTCCTTAGGGAGGGCAGACCACAGTGTGGGTAAAGCTACAATTGGTAAAGAAGCATCAGTCACCGAATTGTACCTGTAGAAATTGTTGAATTGATGTGTGTTCTACTAGGTATATTTTCAACAACAAAAAAAATAGTAATTAAATTGTTATTCTAAAAACAGAGGAAATAGAAGCAAATACTGTTGAATGATGATGCATGGAGGAGATTGTAATCATTGCAATGAAACAATGAGTGTAAAACTGGTGTTCTCCCATGTAAACTATCATTCAATTTATAAAAACTTTAAAAAAAAAATGTTGTTGTTCTTAGGTGTTGTTGAGTCGGCTCCTAGTCCTAGCGAATCTATGCACAACAGAACAAAATATTATTACTACGTTTGAGTCCATTGCTGCTGCTATTGTGCCAATCCACCTCATTGGGGGACTTCCATTTTTCACAGACCCTCCACTTTACCAAGAATGATGTCCTTCTCCAGGGACTGGTCCCTCCTGATGTTGTTGTTGTTGTTGTCAGGTGCCATCGAGTCGGAACCAACTCATAGCGACCCCATGCACAGCAGAACAAAGCAATGTCCGATCCTGGGCCAACCCCACCACTGCTGCCACACTTGACACCATTAATGATGCCACCTGGCTGATCCATCTCGTTGGGGGTCTTCCTCTTTTTCTCTGACCCTCCATCTTACCCAGCAT
>NW_006408652.1:6170021-6187389 GCF_000296735.1 Chrysochloris asiatica | reverse complement strand
GAATGAAGTCCTTGACAACTTCAATCTTTTCTCCGTTGATAAGAATGTTGTTTATTGGTCCAGTGGTGAGGATTTTTGTTTTCTTAACATTGAGATACAACCCATACCGAAGGCTGTGTTCTTTGATCTTCATCAGTAAATGTTTCAAGTCCTCTTCACTTTCAGCAAGCAAGGTTGTATCATCGGCATATCACAAGTTGTTAATGAGTCTTCCTCCAATCCTGATGCCACATTTTTCTTCATAGAACCCAGCTTCTCGATAACATGCCAAAAATATGAGAGATGCAATCTCTCTAGCCTGGCTTCAAAAGAACATTCTAGTTGTTCTTCTTCCAACACAGATTTGTTTGTTCTTCTGACAATCCATAGTACTTTTCTTTTTTTTTAAATTTTTTATTGTGAATTATGTGATAGTTTACATGGGGGAACATTAGCTTTACATTCATCCTATCATATTTCTTTCACTGCAATGATTACAATTCCCTCCATGCATCATCAAACAACCAAAGGGTCTGCAAGACTGCCCCCCAGTCATCAGCACACAGACCCTCTCTCTCCCTGAGTCCAGAGTTCCCAACCGCTCCATCTCTCCATGTCATCATCTCTGCCTCCATCTCTGGCGTCTAATATTTGTCTCCAACACCTTAATTCAAACTCATCAATTCTTCTATGACAATCAAATAAATTACTAAAAAATACAAGAAGAAGAAGATACACCAATCACTCATATAAGTGACAACAGGGGCATGTTTGGTAATTTGTGGCTTGGACAATGTTCCTGTTTTGTCTGTGTTCAGACATGATTATGGAGTGGTCTTGTATTTTCTTGATCCATCACAACCACAGCGTGGTCTTGCTTGGTGTTGATGCTCTGGGACATTGGTTCTGTTCACCAGGCGAATACCAGGGCCTGCAGTAAGTACCAAGCCAGCTCCTTGAAACAACAAACAAGGCCTAGCAGATTGGACTAGGCCAATCTCTCTCACCATAATTTCAGCCCCCTTTGCCTTGGGTCAGCAGAAATTTCATCTGAAGATAAAGGTAGTTAGTAGCATAAGCAATGGGGGAGAAATATTCCATTAGAGAATAAAGCTGTTAGAGTGAAAAGAAAAACCTGTGCTTTTAAATGATCAAGAAATGTCTTGAATTGGCTATTGTATAAAAAAATGAAAGTAGGGAGAGATAAATATACATTAAGAAGTTCTCAAGTCTGTCTTTTTCTTAAATAGTTCAAACAGGCTTATTTAGGAGCCTATTTTGAGCCAGATTCCTAGTTAAAAGTAAAATTGTCTAAATGAGAACAATATACCCATTTTGCTCTGCACAGAAAAGATCTATAATTTGCTTGAGAGATAATAGAACTATAGCACAGACAAAATCAACGCTTGTAAAAATCTGTTTACCACTGGCCTAGTCAAAAGTCATCTCCTTTTAGTCTTTTCATTTGCAGTTGACTTCTGGAGTTTGGAAACAAGTCCGTGACTAAGGAATTTAAAGTCAGTGGGACAAATTTGCTGCCTCAGTGTCATGTTGGATTGCAGGCAGCCATGAACTTGAAGGAAACAGAAGAAAGAAACTTGTGTTGCAAACTTGGGTCTGAGTGAGACATTAGATAAGTTCTGAGAGGTGGGGAAGACATAAATGCTAGAGGATCACATCATGTGGACTTCCGAAATCTATGTAAATTGTCTGGCATCACAAGGATGATTGGGAATCAGAAAACTGACAAATATCACCAACTCTAGTTGAAAGAGTTACTGAGGCTACTTTTATGCATCAAATAGTGAAGGTTGTCTGGGGTGGGGGGGGGATCAAAACAATGAATTTTAAAAGAAAAAAAGGAGCAGTTGTCAACTCAGGGCAACCTCAAGCGTGTAATGGCTCGATTTCAGAAGCAGAACCTCTGGGTGAATTTCATCTACAAACTTTAGGTTAGTTATTGTTGTTGTTAGCTGCCATTGAATCAGCCCCGACTGATAGCAACCTTGTGCTCAGCAGAACAAAACACTGCCTGGTCCTGGGCTATCCCCACAACTGTTGTTATCCTTGAGCCCATTGATGCTACCATAGTGCCAATCCATCTCAGTGAGGGTCTTCTCTTTTTCACTAACCCTCCACTTTACCAAGCATGATGTCCTAGGAGCTCCAGGGATAGGTCACTGATCATAAACTGTCCAAAGCATGAGAGACGAACTCTCCCCATCGTGGCTTCTAAGGAACATTCTGGCTGTTCTTCAAACATAGATTTATTTGTTCTTCTGGCAGTTCATGGCACTTTCAATATTCTCCAATGTCATAACTCAAATGCATCAATTTTCTTACAATCTTCCTTATTCATTGTCCAACTTTCACATGCATATGAGGCTATTGTGAATACCCTGGCTTGGGTGAGGCACGCCTTAATCTTCAAACTCACATCTTTGGCCTTGAACACTTTAAAGAGATATTGTGCAACAGATTTGCCTAGCACAATATGTGATTTGATTTCATTGACTGCTACTTCCATGAGTATTGACTGTGAGTTCAAACAAAATGAAGTCTTTGACAAGTTCAAATCTTTTCTCCATTTATTATGTTATTTATTGGTCCAGTAGTGAGGATTTTTTATTTCTTTACATTAAGGTGCAACCCATACCAATGGCTGTGGTCTTCAATCTTCATCAACATTTTATGTCCTCTTGTCTTTCAGCATGCAAGGTTGTATCATCTGCATGTTGCAGGTTGTTAATGAGTCTTCCTCTAATCCTGATTCCAGAGTCCTGGTGTGGTGCTGTAGGATAAGCATTGGACCACAAGGTCAGGTTGAACCACAAGGTCAGTGGTTCAAACTCACCAACCGATCCTCAAAACCCTATACTGGGTCACTAGGAGTCAGAATTGACTCAACAACATTTAACAATAATCCTGATGTCACGTTCTTCCACGTTCTTCTTCATATAATACAATTTCTCAGATTATTTGCCCAGCATAAAGATTGAGTAAGTATGGTGAAAGAATACAACCGTGGCACACACCTTTCCTAGTTTTAAACCATTCCGTGTCCCCTTGTTATGTACAAACAACTGCCTCTTGGTCTATGCACAGGTTCCCCATGAGCACAATTAAGCATTCTGGAATACTTATTCTCTGCAATGTTCTCCATAGCATGTCATGCTCCGTACAACCAAAGCCTTTGCATAGTCAATAAAGAACAGACAAGCATCTTTCAGCCAAGATCCATCTGATGTTAGCAATGATATTCTTCATCCCACATCCTCATCTGAATACAGATTGAACCTCTGGCAGTTCCCTATCTATGTGACATTGCAGCCATTTTTTAATTATCTTCAGAAAAAAAATGTTTTTAAATACTGTAGTTCTTTATTATGTATGATCAAAACAAAAACAAGTGATTAAAATCGCTTCCTTTTTGTACTCTCAATAATAAGATTACAGACGGAAGGAATTCTTGAGATGTGCCACCTTGGGAGAAATTAAAATTGGGACATGAAGTGAGGCCATACATTTTCTAGTCGCCGAGTGAGGATCTCGCAGCCTCCGTCCGTGACCAGCAGCCTGTGCTCAAACTGCGCAGAACACTTCCCATCTCTTGTTACTGCGGTCTAGCCATCTGGCCAAATTTCATCCTGCCACCCACCTTCACAAATCATTGACTCAATTGTGAATGCACGGCCCACCTTCATCACCCCAACAGCTTTATTTTTGGCACAGTGGGGTACATTGGGAGCTATATGAAAAAGTTTGTGGATTCCACGCCTGCAGTAGCTTCGAACAACTGAAAACCCATTTGCTTGGGCACGCTTCTGAACCATGCTTCCTAATTCTCTGTATGGAACATCAGGTTTCACTGCACTGATGGCTTGCATATGTGTTTTGGACTAGCTTCCATGCTCCCTCGTCCACATCTCCAACAAACAATGTCTCATTAAGGTCCCTGTGGTAACCATAGCGATAGAGAGTAATATCCACATTGACAATATCACCTTCTTGCAAAGGCCGTCTGTCTGGAATTCCATGACAAATAGCTTCATTTACTGAGGTACAACAAAACTTTGGGAAATTATAATAATTCAGGGGGGAAGGATAACAATTTCTTGCGATGCATGCTAAGTGTACAGCATGATCTATTTCTTCAGGAGTTACACCTGGTTTAATTATCACAGCAGCAATATCCTAAACTTCTCGAGCCAGCCTGCATACAAGGTGCATCCCTTCTACATCTTCAGTGGAGAGTAATTTAATTTGAGAAGTACCTTTAAGAGCCTGTTCAGATTCAGACATTCCTAAAGGATGACCTGCATATTCTGGTCTTTGAATATAACTTGGCACTCGCCTTGTTGGCATCAGTGGATAACGTGGCCTGAGTTTACCAGTATATCAATAACCTGTCCATGGGTCGGTGTTAATATCACCTTCTACAGTCCAAGCAGAAACTTCTCGCTTTGCCTTTTCACCTTCTGAAAATTTTTACGGAAGCAGACTGTTTAGTCGCTGTTGGGTTCTAACTGCCAGTCTTCTGGTTAACAAGCACCTGCTTAACCAGTGTACCTCTAGGGTTTCTTTCTTAGACTATAGCCACGAATGTTGAATTAATTCTTACTCATATTTTTTCTATAAGACCACAGGAGAACTACTTCATCTTTCTCCTGTGGAGCAGCTAGTGGATCGATCCTGTGGATAGCAGCTAGCCAACCTTTTGCCAGCAGCCCAATGCTTAACTCTTGTACTCTCTTCAGCAAAAATTTACTTGCATGTGACATTAGTGATATTTTTTGATGATTTCCAAATTCCATGGGGTCACCTCTTTGGAATAGGCACAAATGTGGACTGCTGTCTTCCAAATTTCTTGGTATAGATGAGTGAGTATCTCCAGTGCTGCATCAGTTTGTTAAAAAGATTTCAATTTGTATTTCATTGATTCCCAGAGCTTTGTTCTTCAACAATGCATTCAGTAGACCTTGAAGTATAGAGCTTGGAGCACCACTTTGAGGGTGTGGGGTGGAGCAGGCAGAAAAGCAGAGCATCATTTTTTTAAATTTTCACTTGGAAAACTAGAAAAATACAAAGGAATACAGAGAAAGGCATGACTTCTCAGTCTGACAAGAGAGAAATCTAGCAATGACTACTGACAATGCCATCCTCCCACCCCCTCCACCCCCATCGACCTCTCTAGGCTGCTACCGGGATGAGTATGCTTATAGCAAATGCCTCTGTCCTTTTGCCTGGAATGATCTCTCTTGTGTATTTTGTTTGGAAATTGTCTCATGTCTTTTCACATTACTGAATCTACAATGGGGACTCAACCAGTATTTACCAGTTGACTTTTTCAAAGGCAAAGCTCTCCAATTTGGTATTGTTTCATTTTATGCCCACTCTCCACCATCTAACCCTCATCAAATTAGCAGATACTGTTTAGTCATAGCTGTATAGTATATCAAACACTACATCAAAAATTGCTAAAATTGATAACAGAAAGTCAGTGAGCATCAAAGCCCTGATGCCTCAATTCTCTCTAGAAATCACCAAGTCGTCTTCAAATGCAGAGACAAAAATTGACTATATGCCTTCATTATAATGAGGTACTTTTAAACTCTCAAATTGTTAAAGCAATGTCTTGCTGGACATCAGAAAGGATATGTAAGCTTTGGGTTCATCTTGTTGTTCTATAAATATATTTTTTTCCATGGTGGAGAATAATAAATGAGTTATCAACATCCTATTAAGCGCCTTCAGAATATGTCAAATCTTAGTATGTCTAAATTCAATTATATATCTGAGAAATGTTTTCTGGGAACACCAAAGGAAAACAAGATGACAAATTGTTGAATTTAACATAATTTGAAATTTTAAAAATGGTCTTTTCATTGATGTGAAAAACAGTATCTCTGAAAGAAACTTCATAGTCAAAATGTTTATCACATGCATGCAGACTGTGTAAAATAAAAGTCAAAAACTACCACAAAATAATAAATCAAAGGCATGATTGTCATGCTATTTCATCACTTCACTACAGTTTCTCTAAAGCCTCGCAAAGATATATATCTGTCAATCGATGTCACTTTTGAATGGAGACATTATGCACATAGTGGTCTTATGGATTATGGACCCCATATCAGATGTCATTCCCATCTTTAAGCTTAACTGTCACAAAAGAAGCCTGAACAATAATAAAAGAATTTAAGGATACATCCTAAGAGCAAGTGCGTCTTAAAATCTGAATTAGACTTCTGAAGGCAGCAGCAGAAATGTCTGGAACAAAAGCAGAAGCCAGAGTTTGGCTCTGGAAGGAGCATGATCTGATCAGGACCTATGGCTGACCTGCTCAGTTCTAGTTCTCTTGCTCTAAATGCCCCTTTGCTGAGAGCTCTTCTTCTTTTTTTCACAGAATGACCTTTGGGTGAGGGCAGGGAGTAGTGAAATGAAACACGTGAAATCAGGTTGGGTAACTGCATGAATAATTTCTTTGGAAAGATCAGCACAAGGCTGGTCCCTATGAGTAGGAGGTTAAAGACACCCCAACTGTTCCACTTCTCCAACCTCTCCATAATCCTTGATGTCAATCACCACTCCTCTCTTCTCTCAGGTCCTAAGTTTCTGTGACTTGCTGCAACATCTTACAAAAGTCACAATAGTCTAAAGAAATGGCTCACACAATTGTGGAGGTTGTTGTTACTGGTGTTAGATGCCTTGGAGTCAGTTCCGACCCATAGCAACCCTATGCACAGCAGAATGAAATATTGTCCGGTTCTGCACCATCCTCACAATAGTTATTACTCCGGAGACCATTGCTGTGCTGGTGGTCTTCCTCTTTTGCACTGCCCCTCTACCTTAGCAAGCATGATGTCCTTCTCAGAATTGGTCCCTCCTGATAACATTTCCAAAATATGAATGCCTAAGTCTCCCCATTGTGGCTGCTAAGGAATACTCCGACTATACTTCTTCCACACAGATATGTTTGTTCTTTTGGCAGTCCATGGTACTTTAATATTATTCTCCAACACCATAACTCAAACGAATCAATTCTTTTATGGCCTTCTTTGTTCACTGTTCAAAAATACCAGGACTTGGGTCAAGCTCACCTTATTCCTCAAACTGACATCTTTGCTGTTGAACATGTTAAAGAGGTGAAGCAGATCTGCCTAAAGCAATACATAGTTTGATATCTTGCCTGCTGCTTGCATGAGTGTTGATTGCGGATCCAAGCAAAATGAAGTCTTTGACAACTTCAATCTTTTCTCCATTTAACATGATGTGATTTAATGACCCAGTTATGAAGTTTGGCAAATCCCACATCTGTAGTTCAGGGATCATTCTGGAGGAATCTTCTCACCCACATAGTTTCAGGAGCTGAAAAACTCAAATTGGCAGGTCAGACAACAGGCTGTTAATGCACAAGACTGTGGGAGGTGGTGAATCAAGTTAGGTGATAGACTGAAAGTAGCATGAACAAGAGGTCAGATGTACTGAGCCAGATGCAAAAGCAGGGGCAAGATATTAAACTTGTCCAAAGTAGTCTTATCAATTGGGATCGGACTATGCCTCCAAGGGAAACAAAGGGTAGTGATTTGAGTCATACCCTCTAGTAAGGTGGCGACATCCTTAATCATTGTTGGGCTGTTGGTGTTAAGTGTCTTTGAATCGCTTATGACTCAGCAATACTGTATAGTGTTTTCAAGGAGCACTTGGTGGGTTTGAATCACCAACTTTGGGGTTAACAGTCCATTGCTTATGCTACAGCACCACACCAAGGCTATTCTTTAATCCTTAGTTTCACTGTAATCCTTACTCCTGAGCCTGTTGTTGCTGTTAAGTGTTGTTGAGTGTGTTCCAACTCATCGCAACCCTGTATTGGATTTCTGAGAAACAGCTGGTAGGTTTGAACCACCCACCTTGTGGTGCACAGTCTAGTACCGATCCTACACACCAGGAGCCTAACATTGTTGTTGTGGTTGTTTAAGTGCCGTCAAGTAGGTTTTGACTCATAGTGACCCTGTATAGGGTTTCCGAGGAGTGGCTGGTGGGTTTGAACTGCTGACTTTGTGATCCAGTGCTTCTCCTACAGCGGCACACTAGGACTCCTAATCACAGGCATGGAGACTAATATTTACAATGCATCACAAAATTGAGAAATGTAACTAGAACTCTTTGCATTTTGGGTCCCCTAAGTTATGGAGAAACACAAAAAAAGAGGTAACCTCATTGTCTGAAGTGTAAATTGGGTGTTGTTAAGTGCTGTTGAGTCAGTTCTGACTCACAGCAAACCTCTATAGGGTTTTCTGAGAAGTGTCTGATGAGTTTAAATACCTAACTTTGCAGGTCAAAACAACCCTGCCATCCAATGCTTGTCCTATAGTGCCACACAAGGATTCCTGTGTAAATAGAGTAGGCCAAAGTATCTTGTCTATTCACAGGGAATAAGACAAGGAGAAAAGCTAAGACTCATAGTGAGTAAAGCAGGTAAATATGAGAATTGTCTGAAAGTAACAAGATTCCTTCGTCCATGCCCCACCTCTTCACACACACACACACACACACACACACACACACGCTAGAAGGCAGAACAAGGAGAAATAAAGCAAACAGTTGTCCATCTAATCAGCTATGACTTATGATGACCCCATGTGTGTCAGAGTAGAACTGTGCTTCACAGGCTTTTCCAAGTTTCATTTTACAGAAGTAGATGGATCACTAGGCCTCTGGGTGGACTTGAATCTCTAACCTCTAGATTAGCAATCAAGCATATTATCCATTTGCAACCACCCAGGGACTCCAAGATCAGAACTAGCAGATAAATGAAAAGACACCAAAGCAAAGGTGGCGGCAGAAGCAAGTAAGAGGAAAGATGCCTAGTCAGCACCCCAGTAAACACGAGAAGGCGTCATATTTTTTAAAAGATTATTAAAATAATTATTTTTTCATATGAATTTCTCCATTATTAATTCATATTTTAAGCCATGAACACCATGCATAACAAAACATCAAGACCTATTTGTACTTTTATAAAAGCTCATGATTGTAAAATTTCATATACCCTCTTTTAGTGTTGTTAAATGCCATGAAGTTGGTTCTGACTCATAGCAATCTTGCATAGAGTTTCTGAGGAGCAACTGTTGAATTTGAACTGCCAATCTCACGGTTCAAACCGATCTTGCGGCCCAGTGCTTATTCTACAGTGCCACACCAGGACTCTCCTCTTTGATTACTGGAACATGAAATCCATCCTTTTTCCTTTTATTGCTTTTGGCTAAAGTGACTCAGTGGCCAAGATTCTTTGTAGCAAATGATCAGTCAGTGCAAACTACATTGAAGCATTAACTCTATCAAAGAAAATGAACCCATTGCCAACAACTCAATTATGAATCATAGGGACCCTGTCTGTATAGGGTTTCCGAAGCTGTAAATCTTTACAGGAACAGACAGCCTCATCTTTCTCCTTCAGAGCAGTTAGTGGATTTGAACTGCTGACCATGTGGTTAGCAGCCCAACATCAAACCCACCATGGGATTGTATTAATTTGTGATCAAGGTCCCTGGGTGACACAAACAGTCTGCACTGCACTTATAGCACTGGACTACTGACCTCAAAGTTGATGGTCCAAACCCACCACTTGTCCCTTGGGGAGCCTATTCAGGGTTAGAACCGACTCAACAGCACTTTTAACAACAACAACAATTAACCTAAAGGCTGGTGTTTTGGACTCACCCATGGAAGAAAGGCCTAGGTTCTGCTTCTGTAAAGCTTACAAGAAAATCCTATGGAACAGTTCTACTCTGAAACACATGAGGTCACCATGAGTTGGACACAACTCAACAGCCAAGGTTTGCGAAATTTTTTGTTTGTTTGTTTATTGGGTCATGACACCAGGTATGAAGACCATGGTTTTGCTGGAGCTGATGGTCAAGCACGTTAGGGGTTTTTTTTGTTTTGTTTTTTTCAGACTTTTGAGACGTCCTTCTTTTGTAGGCATTAAAGAAAAGACAACTGCCAGGATAACCTGACGTTTTGGTAAAAAATGCAACTGGTAGGACCTTGTTGATCTGTAGGAACTTGTGTATTATTTAATTTGGAACATTTTATATGCACTGCCGTATATACCCTTCTCTCCAGTCAAAATTAACACCAACCGGAATCCTAAGAAAAAATGAATATGCAAGCCCTTGAGACAAGGAAACCATTGCATTGCATAGTGTAGCTGTCATGACATGCTCTCGGAAATAACTGTCCTCTCCCTCTGGAATTTCCGCTGTGTTTGGTCAGTGTCTTCCATTCTGATTAAGGAGCTCTGGTAGCATTATTGTTGGTGTTATATGCCGTCAAGTCAGTTCCGACCCATAGCGATCCTGTACAGGGTTTCCGAGGCTGTAAACCTTTATGGGAGCAGAAAACCTCATCTTTCTCCTGCGGAGCAGTTGGTAGTTTCGAACTGCTGACCTTAAGGTTTGCAGCCCAATTCATAACCACTATGCTACCAGAACTCCTTAGTGTAGTGGTTAGCATAGTGGTTACAAATTGGGCTGCTAACCTCAAGGTCTGCAGTTCGAAACTACCAGCTGTTCCGCGGGAGAAAGATGAGGCATTCTGCTCCTGTAAAGATTTGCAGCCTCAGAAACCCTGTGCAGGGTCGCTATGGGTCGGAACTGACTCCACGGTACTTAACAACAACGTCTCTAAGTAGGTGTTGGTATTATAAATCACAGATCACATTCCCCCCACCTCACACACATATATACATTTGCATGCCTTTTAAGACACTTCTTCATGTTTGAATGATTCTATCAATTAACTGGGAACAGACTGATGTTGAATTAAATAGGGAACATCATAACCATTCAACTATTTATTTCTGAGAAACAAGAAAATAAAGATGCTTTTGATTAAAACAGAGGTTTCAGGGCAGATGAAATCAATGTAGATGATCGTGAGAGAACTTTAAACCTATAACGGAAAATTTAATCTAATTTTAGGGAAGACCTTGTGCCCTAGGAGCAGAAAGGGGCTGACCAGGAGCCATCTGGGAGGCAGATAGTGCGTCTGGTCAAATGTTTTATGATGCACACACGGGGTGGGGAGAATGTCAATATGTGAGAAAGACAGGGAGAGGAAGGCAAATCATCCATTGCAGGGAGAAAAATTACTATGGATGCCACTGTCACAATGGAAAGCCACAGGCCACGTGGCCAAGGAACTCTGTTGTGCCAAGGTAGGGAACATTTTCTGTTTTAATAAAGTGTCTTTTTCCCTTTAAAGTATTTATTTGTCATTCTATGTTTCAAGTGTACAGAAGAGACTATAAATGAATAGGTAACACACACATGTGCAAATATGTGTCACCTGGTTGCTTACATCAGATCCTTGTTGAAATGCACATTCAGAGCCTACTAGGTGGTCCCCAATGTATCTTCTCACCTTCTTCTGTAGTAATAGTGCCCCTGACATCTTACTGTGTCTATGGATCTCCAAAAAACAGAGAATTTATAAAGTAGCCTCCTTTTAGATCAGGCATGATAATGTGACTTAGCTATGGCCAATAGAATGTGGATGGAATAGGCATCTTCTTCCCCTCTCCCCTTTTCTTTAGATTGGATGGAAGACTCGGTGTTGGCAAGCCATCTAAAGACATGACATAACAGGAATAGTTTACAGGTAGGAGAACAGCGAAAGAGGAGCCTGAACCCCAACCCTATGGAGCCATTGCAGTAGCCATGATGAGCTACTATGTAAAAGAAACACAAACTTCCATCTTGTTTAAAGTAGTTACCTTGGATCTCAGTTACATCACCCATACATATAGCCTAACTAATAAACCCATTGGCATTAAGTCAATTTTGACTCCTAATGACCCTGTAGAACAGAGTAGAACTGCCCCATGGAAGGTTTCCAAGGCTGTCAAGTTTTATGAAGGTAGACTCCCATATACTTCTCCCATGGAGCAACTGGTGGGTTCAAGCCACTGATCTTTCCATTAGCAGCTGAGCACTTAAGCAGGGTTCTTTATAATTAACATCAATTTTATAAATATTCCTTGAGTGTCTACGATATACCAGATAATCTTCTAGATCCTAGAGATACGGCAATATATAACTAGACAAACTTTTCTCATGATGTTTACATTCTCTTGAGGAAGACACATAGAGACAATACAAGTAAAAGAAGGAGGATGGTGTTGTTAAGTCCTGTAGAGTCAGTTCTGACTCACAGTGGCCATGTATAGGGTTTCCAAGGACTGGCTGGTGGGTTTGAACTGTCAACCTCATGGTTAGCAGTCCAGTGCTTATCCAACACCACCATACCAGGCCTCCCTTTTAGTTATTAATCTCAAGGAAAGGAGCCCTGGTAGTGCAATGGTGAATAACTCAACTGCTAACCAAAAGGTCAGCATGTCAAACCTGCCAGCTACTCCAAAGGAGCAAAGGCCTGGTGATTTGTTCCTATGTATTTGACAACATACTGCCATCATGTCAAATCTGATTCATAGTGACTTTGAACAGGGTTTTCAAGGATGTAAATCTTTATGGGGTCACAAAGCCTCATCTTTCTCCTGCAAAACAGCTGGTGGGTTTGAACAGACTACCTTATAGTTGGTAGTCCAGTGCTTATCAATACAGTGCTACCAGGGCTTCTGTAGAGATTGCAGCCTTTGAAACACTATGGAAACTGCCCTATTGAGTTGCTCTCAAGTGGAATCATCTCAACAGCATTGGGTTTAGTTAGGGTTTTAGCTACAAGGAGACGATAGGCAGCCCCTGCTCTGGTCTCATCGCACCACTCCCACTCCAATGGCAGGTGGTCAGAGGAGCCACACTCACATACACGTTGATCTATTGGAGAGACAAGGGTCAGGGAACTCAAGGGAACATCCCAACCTTACACAACTTGTGAGTCTTGCAGCCAGGACTGTCATGGGACTTGCGCCTGGCTCTTAACCATTGTGCTGTGATCACGGAAGCCCCAAGCCATCCATGTCTTAGAATCTTGGGTAAAAAAATCAGGCAATGGGACAAGACTTGCATTGTTATCCAGCTTCCTCAAAAGGGCCAGGAATCTGCTCAGAAGGCAGCAGCGTCGCCTGCAGGAGAAGTAGTCTTGCACAGTTTTCGATCTGGCTTTTCCACAGTTCTGATGCCTTGCAGGTGGTGTACACACTTGTCTTAAATACAAACAGTCATTTTTCCTGACTTGTGAGATTTCCAGCCTGCCATCGGGAATGCAGACAGAAGGCATCACATATAATTTGCCATTCAGGGGTTTGTTGCTTTTGCTGTTAGGTGCTGTAGAGACAGTACTGGTTTGTAGTGATCTTATGCACAACAGAATGAAACACTGCCCTGTCCTGTGCCAACTTCACAACTGTTGCTATGCTTGAGCCCATTGCTGCTGCCACTGTGCCAATCCATCTCGTTGGGGATCTTCCTTTTTATCTCCAACCCTCCACTTTAGCAAGCATGATGTCCTTCTCCAGGGACTGGTCTACCTGAAATATGTCCAAAGTATGAGAGACGAAGTCTGGCCATCTTGGCTTCTAAGGAACATTCTGGCTGGACTTCCTTCAACACAGACTTGTTGGTTCTTTTGGTGGTCCATGGTACTTTTAATATTCAAATTTAACATTTGAATAAAAAAAAAAACTGTAGAAAAACTGATACATTTGAGTTATGGTGTTAGAAGAGAATATTCAGGAGTTGGAAGATGGTATTGGACCTGGCCTACTTGTGATCCCCATTGGGATTAATTAGCTTTGCACTCTTCATATCTAGTCACTGGTTCTCAAAACACAACGTAAGCAAAGGAGCCTGGACTATTGTATATTTAACCTCATTACCAAGGAAAAAAGGAGTCCTAGTGGCATGGTGGCTAAAGGACTCAGCTGCTAACCAAAAAGTTGGCGGTCTGAACCCACCAGCCCCCGCTCCATAAAAGAAAGACGTGGCAGTCTGCTTTTTTAAAGATGACAGTCTTGGGAATTCTATGGGGGTGGTTCCACTGTGTTCCATAGGGTCGCTATACTCACTATAACCCACTTCTTCTACAGAGACAAGCCCAGGATAGTACATAAAAAGAACACATTTGTATGGTGAGTGGGTATCATACGCTTTTCTCAGGGCTTCCTGCTTTAGGAGAGAAATCAATATTCAATTTCAACTTCAGCTTTTGAAAAATGTGAAACTAAAATTGTTTCTGTAACAGGTAAGAAAGTCTTTGGTCTAGTTTATGAAGTGTGATTTTATGACAATGAGACTAGAGAATTAGTGATTCAATTCAGCAAACATTTATCTAGGATGAAAACCACCAAGCCAGTCAATAGGAGGCTGCAGGGATAAATGAGCCTTATTCTCTGACATGAAGGAATTCTGGGAGCCCCATGACATGGAGCAAAAACACATAAATTGGGAGACAGAAATTTCTCCAATATTGTTGACAGAGGAATGCTAAGGAAAGACTGCCCTGATAACACAGAGGCCTCCTCCATAGGAAGGACAGAGTGAGTACCTGGTCTTTTTGGAATCATGGCTCATGGCAGACTAATGTAGGTAGAATAACAA
This sequence comes from Chrysochloris asiatica, assembly GCF_000296735.1. Taxonomy (NCBI): domain Eukaryota; kingdom Metazoa; phylum Chordata; class Mammalia; order Afrosoricida; family Chrysochloridae; genus Chrysochloris; species Chrysochloris asiatica. Next base: position 6,172,849 of record NW_006408652.1, on the reverse strand, counting down.
AATGGTGTTAGAAGAAAACTTATTTACAGTCATTTACAAAAGGAGTTATAAAGTTGAGATAGCCAGAGAATCTTTCAGGTACTTTGAGACCCATGAAAGGGCACTAGGTAGTACAATGGTTAATATGCTTGGCTATTGTCCCAAAGATTAGAAGTTCAAGTCCACCTAAAGGTACCTTGGAAGGCCTTGTGATCTACATCTGAAAAATCAGTCACTGAGAACCCCAGGGAGCACAGTTCTACTGTGACACACATGAAGTCATCACAATTTGGAAATAAATGCCATGGCAAATTGTTCTGGGGTTAATTTAGTATACTTAGGAAAGATGGGTTGAGAAGTTCTTCCAATATATGTGGTAGCTATTTACCAATAGCCCCTTTTTAAGTCTTTTCAGGGAGTACCTGGGTGATACACATGGTCAAGAACTTATCAACTAACTGAAAGGTTGCTGGTTGGAATCCACCCAGAGACACCTTGGAAGCAAGGCCTAGCAATCTCCGTCTGAAAGATCATAGACATTGGAAATCCTATGGAACACAGTTGTTCTCTGACATGTAGAGGTACTCGTGAGCTAGAATCAACTCAATATCAACTGGTGGTCTTTTGATAACTGTGATGGCTTTCAAGTTTGTTAGCAGTACAGTCTACTCAAGCACATGGCCTTAGAGCCAAATACCATTTCAGCTGTGCTCCAAGTTAGTGCAGACTTTAAATATTCTGATTATTGTTATCATAAAAATCAAGATGGATAGTGCTACCACAAGTGGAGATCCACACTTATTTTGAGTAACGGTGGCACCACCACTTGAACCCCACAAGTCTAAAGGCTCATATAAATACCATATTTGTTATTAAAGGAATCATAGTGTAATGATAACTCAACATTTCAGAATGCTTTATATTAAACAAAAGTGTTCTTCCATCTTTTACTTCCTGTCATTTACATAACAGCCCCATAGTTTAATGCAAACAGGAAAAAAAAAAAACCCTATGATTTATGGGTTAAGGCACTTTGAAAGATTCATTGATTTTCTCCAACACATAGAACTAATAAGTAGTGGAGTCAGAATGCAGTTTTGTTCAACAAATACAGCATGCCTTCCATGCTTCCTGTAGTCTGTACACAGTGCTATTGACAAGGAACAAGAAAAAAGAAGAAAACACAACTCAGTCCTGAGAACATCATAGTCTGGTGAACATACAACTGCTGATGCTCAAACAGTGTCCTACGTGCTATGACAAAGGAAATTTCAAAGAGCAGGCACTGCTCCAGGAAAGCATTCAAGGAAGTGATGCCTGGGCTGAGTCTTGAAGACTGAGCAGGGATTAACCAAAAAAAATCCCCACTGTCATTGAGTCCATTTCAATTCATAGCAATGCTATAGGACAGAGGAGAATTACCCCCATAGGGTTTCCAAGATGGTAGTTTTTATGGAGTCAGACTATCATATTTTCCTCCCTCGAAGAAACTGGTGAGTTAAAACTGTCAGCCATTTGCTTAGCAGTTGAATGCTTAACTACTGTGCCACTAGGGATCCTTGAGAAGTGATTTTATTAAGTGCTGTCGAGTCACGTCCAACCTATAGTGACCCTGTATAGGGTTTAAAAGGAGTGGCTGGTGGGCTTAAACTGCCAGCCTTGCAGTTGGAAGTCCTCTGCTTATCCTACAGTGCAACACTAGGATTAGCCAAGAAAGAAAGGTAAGCTTCAAAAACATCATGAGTGTTGTTTTATACCTAATGGTATAAAGCAGAATGACAAGGATGGGGAATTAAGAACAGTTAACTAGTACAATTTAAAGTCTTAAAAAGCAAAGATGACACTTTGGTGACCCAGGTCATGGTATTTTATTCACCAGGAGGAAGCCATTTGAACAGAACAGTGAGCATCAAATGGTTTAAAATTAGGAAAGGTGTGCACCAGGGTTGTATTCTTTCACCATACTTATTCAACCTCTATGCTGAGCAAATAATCCGAGAAGCTGGGTTGTATGAAGAAAAATGTGGCAACAGAATTGGAGAAAGACTCATTAATAACCTTGCTTGCTGAAAGTGAAGAGGACTTAAAATATTTACTGATGAAGATCAAAGAGCACAGCCTGTGGTACAGATTGCTTCTCAATGTAAGGAACATAAAAATCCTCACCACTGGACCAATAAATAATATTATGATGAATGAAGAAAAGATTGAATTTGAAAGACTTCATTTTGCTTGGATCAGCCATCGACACTCACAGAAGCAGCAGTCAAGAAATCAAATGACATATTGCATTAGGCAAATCTGTTGCACAAGACCTCTTTAAAGTGTTCAAGAGCAAAGATGTCAGTTTGAGTACTAAGGTGTACTTGACCGAAGCCATGGTATTTTCAATAACCTCATATGCATGTGAAAGTAGGACAATGTATAAGGAAACCCATAGAAGAACTGATGCATTGGAGTTATGGTGTTGGAGAATATTGAAAGTGCCATGGACTGCCAGAAGAACAAACAAATCCCTGTTGGAAGAAGTACAAGAAGGCTTTGAAAAGTTTGTGGGAAAGTAACATTAACAGATAAAAAAAATAAATACAAATTTTATTTCTCAACATAAGTTCCATCAAGGTCAAGACACTTTTGTAAGAGATGATACCAGTCATTTAGTTCACATCTAAAGAACTGAGGGTTCTAGGAATTTAACCATGTCAATGGAGTCTTTGAAATATTATTGTTGTTGTTGTCAGGTGCCATCGAGTCGGAACCGACTCATAGTGACCCCATGCACAGCAGAACGAAACAATGTTCGATCCTGGGCCAACCTCACTACCGCCGCCACACCTGAGTACATCAAT
>NW_006408652.1:6167598-6168981 GCF_000296735.1 Chrysochloris asiatica | reverse complement strand
CTTTCAGCCAAGATCCATCGGACATCAGCAATGATATCTCTCGTTCCACGGCCTCTTCTGAAATATTATTAACTAGAGAAAAATGAGTGTCCTTTAAAAATGTTTTTAGATTGTTGATGTTAGGTGCCACCAAGTAGGTTCAGACTCATAGAACCCTATGTGCAACAGAACAAAACACTTCCCAGTCCTGCACCAGCCTCACAATTGATTTTAAGATTAGGAAGCAAAGTAAGTCAGAAGGAGGCAAATCAGGACTGTAAGATGAATACCTAATAATTTCCCATAGACACTCCTTCAATTCGGAGATGAACAAGATTAATTATTTCCTTGCAAATTGATGAGGATGGTGGGCTGCTGTGAGCTTTATCTTCAACATGATCTGGTTCCTTCTTAAAACGAGTTATTCATTTGTTAACTGCTGATTTCTTCAAGACATTGCCCCAGAAACATTTTGTAAAGCATCAGTGTTTTCGCCATTCTTCCACATGAGCTGCACCACAAATTTAATGTTTGTTCTTACTTCTATTTTAGCAGATTTCATGCTGCTCTGATAGAGGCTATTTCAAACTGATGTCTTATCCTCTTTAGCACCTCAAACTAGATCCTGTTCAGACATGTTAGTACACATTCAATTCATACATTTTTTCTTATAATACACATTTTCCATATACTTACTGAAGATTTCTTGTATAAACAGAATATATGTGATAGATTGATATATGTTTGTATGTTATATATACACATATGTGTGTATGTATATATATATATATATATATATATATATATCTTCCATGCACTTTTTTAAGATCCCTGCTATAAATAGTATAATCCTTAGAAATGAGGATGGCAAGACTTTGGACATGTTCTCACTAGGGACCAAACACTGCAGAAGAACATCATACTTGGTAAAGTGGAGAGTCAGTGAAGAAGAGGAAGACCCCCACAGGGGCTTCAACAATGGGCTCGTTTATAGACACAGTTGTGAGGATGGCACAGTGTTTCTTTCAAGAGTAACTAGGGCCACTGCGACTAAGAACTCATTCAACCACTCCATGGCACACAACCACCACCACCACCATGGAGAGGTATTTGTTGTTAGGAATCATCAAGTTGGAACTGACTCATAGCAACCCTATGTACAACAGAATGAAACACTGCCCAGTCCTGAGCCAATATCACAATTGTTGCCACGCTTGAGCCCACTGATGCTGCCATTTTGCCAATCCATCTCGCTGGGGATCTTCTTCTTTTTCTCTGACCCTCCACTTTACCAAACATGATATCCTTCTCCAGTGACTAGTCCCTCCTGACAATGTGTCCAAAGTATGAGAGACGAAGTTTGGCCATCCTGGCCTCCAAGGAGCACTCTGGCTGCACTTCTTC
>NW_006408652.1:6161114-6166033 GCF_000296735.1 Chrysochloris asiatica | reverse complement strand
TGTATCAAATATGTTCTTTAGATGATCTCTAAATTCAGGTGGGATATATTCAAGATCATATTTTGGCTCTTGTAGACTTGTTTTCATTTTCTTCAGCTTCAGTTTGAATTTGCATATGAGCAATTCATTGATGATCTGTTCCACAATCTGCGCTGGCCCTGTTTTGACTGATGATATGGAGCTTTTCCATCTTCTCTTCCCACAGATGTAGTCAATTTGATTTCTACGTGTTCCATCTAGCAAGGTCCAAGTGCATCTCTTATGCTGTCTAAAGAGGATATTTGAAATGAACAAATCATTGATTTTTCAGAATTCTATCATGTGATTTCCAGCATCATTTATCTCAACAAGGCCATATTTTCCAACTACTGATCCTTCCTCTTTGCTCTCAACCTTTGTATTCCTGTCACCAAAAATGATCAATACATGTTGATTGCACGTTTGATCAATTTCATATTGAAGAAGTTGGTAAATTTCTACTATTTCATCCTCACTGGCTTTAATGGTTGGTGCGCAAATTTGAATTACAGTGATATTAACTGTTCTTCCCTGTAGGCACATGGATATTATCCTATCACAGACAGCGTTGTACCTCATGACTGATCTGGATATGTTCTTTTTGACAGTGAATGCAACACCATTGCTCTTCAATTTGTCATTCCCGGCATAGTAAATCATGTGGTTGTCAGATTCAAAATGGCCAATACCAGTCCGTTTCAGCTCACTGATGTCTAAGATATCAATGTTTATGTGTTCCATTTCATTTTAGACAATTTCTAATTATCCTAGACTCATACTTTGTACATTTCATGTTCTGATTATTAATGAATGTTTACAGCTGTTTCTCTTCATTTTGAGTTGTACCCCATGAGCAAATGAAGGTCCCACAGACTTTACTCCCACGTGCTTTGCTCCATTCATGTTATCACAGTCAACTCTACTTGAGCTCTTCCCCAGTCACATTTTGAGAGCCTTCCAACCTGAGGGTCTCATTTTTCTGTACTATATCTGACAGTGTTTCTCTGCTATTCATAAGGTTCTCAGTGACTAGATATTCAAAAGTAGTTCGTCACTCTTTCTTTCTAGTCTGTCTTCATCTGGAAACTCATCTGAAATCTGTCCACCATGGGTGACCCTGCTGGTATTAAAATACTGATGGCATAGCTTCCAGAATCACAGCAACTCACAAGCCACCACAGTGCAACAAACTGACAGACTAGTGGTGGATAGAGAGGTATGGTGCTGTAATATAAACATTGGACTACTAGCTACAATATTGGGGTTTCAAACCCACCAGTTGCCTCCTTGGAAACTCTATATAGGCTCACTATGAGTTGGAATTGACTGGATGACACTTAACAATAACAACAACATGTGATTCAGTGGTACAATTCTACCCTTCCTTGAAGGAGACCCAGGTTCAATTACCAGCCAATATACCTCATGCACAGTCACCACTCATCTTTTAGTGGAGGCTTGTATGTTATGGTGTTGCTAGATAGGTCACAGTGCTGCTTCCTGACTAAGATAGACTAGGAAGAAAGGCCTGGCAATGGATTTCTGAAAACTAGCCAGTGAAAACCCTATGGTCCCATCGCGTTTTACATGTGGTCATCATGAGTTGAGAGCTAATTTGATGGCAGCTATCAACAACTGATGCAGCACTGAAGGTGCTCACTCATTTATGCTAGGAAGTCCTGGGCAACCAATTGAAAAATAAATCCATATTTGTGCATGTTCAAAAGATAGGTGACCCTATTGAATGAAGAAATCATTGAACAATATCATTAATATCACATGCAAGTAAAATTTTACTAAAGATCATTTTTAAATGGCTGCAACAGAACATCGACAGGGAACTGCTCCAAATTCAATAATACATGGAAATAGGGATATCATTACTTGTATCAAATGGACATTAGATGGATTTGGGCTGAAATCAGAAAATACCAGAAAGGTGTTTATTTGTACTTTATAGACCATTCAAAGATTTTTACTGTGGATCACAAGATAACATTGTGAAGAATGGGGATTTCGCGACACTTAATTGTGCAGTTGTTTGAACAAAGAAAGGGGGAACAGAATGGCTTAGAATTAGAAAAGGTGTATGCCAGGGCTGTATTATTTCACCATACTTATTCATACAGCATCCTAGTGTGGCACTGGAGAATATGCACTGGACAGCTAATGCCAAGGTCAGCAGTTCAAACCCACTAGCCACTGCTCAGAAATACTATACAGGGTCTATATTAATCAGAACTTACTTGGAGGCACTCACACAACAGCATTTCAATCTGTTTGCTGAGCAAATAATCTGAGAATCTGGATTATATGAAGAACATGATATTAGGATTTGAAGAAGACTCACTAACAATCTACAATATGCAGATGATACAACCTTGCTTGCTGAAAGTGAAGAGGACTTAAAATAGTTACTGTTGAAGATCAAAACCACAGCCTTCAGGATGGGTTTCAACTCAATATAAAGAAAACAAAAATTCTCACCACTGGGACAATAAATAACATCATGATAAATAGAGAAAAGATTGAAGTACTCAGACTCCATTTTGCTTGGATCCACAGTCAACACTCACGGAAGCTGCTGATAGTATATGCCATCAAATTGGTTCTGGCTAACAGTGACCCTGTATATGGTTTGCAAAGATGTATGTCTTTATGGGAACAGGAAGTCTAATCTGTCTCTCTAGGAGTGGCTGGTGGATTTGAACTGCTGATCTTGAGGTTAGCAGCCCAACATGTAATTCACTATGCTACCAGGAATCTATCTCATGGAAGCAGCTGTCAATAAAACAAACGACATATTGCATCAGACAAATCTGTTGCACAAGACTTCTTTAAAGTGTTCAAGAGCAATGATGTCAGTTTAAGGATTAAGGTGTGCCTGACACAAGCCATGGTATTTTCAATAATCTCATATGCATGTGAATGTTGATCAATGAATAAAGAAGACCATGAAGGAATTGATGTATTTGAGTTACGGTGTTGGAGGAAAATATTAAAAGTACCATGGACTGCCAGAAGAACAAACAAATAAGTGTAGCCAGAATGTTCCTTAGAAGCCAGGAGGGGGAGACTTCGTCTCTTGTACTTCAAATATGTTATTAGGAGGGACCAGTCCGTGGTAGCATAGTAGATTACACTCTGGGATGCTAACAGCAAAGTCAGCAGTTTGAATTTGCCAGTGACTCCGCAGGAGACAGATGAGGTTTCATGCTCCCATAAAGATTTACAGCCTCAGAAACCCTATACAGAACCGCTATGAGTCAGAAAAAACTCAATGGTACAACAACCACTGCGAGTCCCTGGAGAAGGACATCATGCTTGGTAAAGTGAAGAATCAGCGAAAAAGAGGAAGGTCCCGCACAACGAGGTGGACTGATGCAAGGGCAGCAACAATGGGATCAGGCTTAACTAGTGTGAGGATGGTGTAGGACTAGACAGTGTTTCCTTCTGTTGTGCATAGGGTCACTATGAGTCGGAATCAACTCAATGTCTCCTAACAAGATAGACAATAAGAAGACCACCACATAATTATATGTATGACATTGTATATTGTTCATTATATGCTACATCCTCCATCCTCCATTCTGTGTTGATGTTGTTAAGTGCCATCAAGTTGGTTCCGACCCATAGAAACCCTGTACAGGGTTTCCGAGGAGCAGCTGGTGAGCTTGAACTGACGGCCTTATGGTTCAAGCTGATTTTGCAGTCCAGCGCATGTATCTACCCTCTATCCTTTCTTGGCCTTGCATACGGCATCCATCTTTCATCTTGTATCTATCCTCCAACTTTTCACACTCCATCCTGCTTCCACCATTGTTAATCTGGACCACTTAAAGTGTTATCACATGTTACCAAACTATTTTCCATGGTTTTGACTTGACATATACCATAGTAGAACTGTCTTCCACAAAGTTTTCAAGACTGTGATATTTCAGATAGTCAGGATTTTCTTCCAAGGTACCGCTAGGTGGGTTTGAACCAACAACCTTCTGGTTAGTCATTGAGCACTTAACCATTGGCACTTCCCCGGGACTGCTGGTATGACATACTCCTCAGTCTTTGTTATACAAACTTCAGTACAGGCCAAAATGACTTCCTTTACAACTATCAAAACCTGTCTCATTCATCACCTTTTGATCTTTATGCAAGCCCTGTTCATTAAGCAGGACAAGTGTTATTATCCCATACTATCACTGTCATAAATAATGGTCAAAAATCTCTCAAACTTCTGGTTTGGGGTACATTTTATATTGGGAAAGTATGTACATCTATACCAAAGACAAAATCCTCCTTTTGGGACTTAACAACTTATTAACTTTCAGAGCCAATAAAAAAGAAGTTAATATTACTTCTAAGGCTTGCTGGAAGGCATATAAGGTAGCCAGTACCTTCTCTGGCACATGTTAGGCCAACAAAAACAGTCGTTGTTTTTATTTCTAGAACAGTACCCTGACTGTAATTGAAAGAATAACCTGTAGTGACACTTTTCCTATTAACTAATATGTTTTCATTTTTGAAGATGTCAAAAACACAGACAAGAACAAAGAAGGAAACTAAAATCACCCATCTTTTCCCAACTCAGAGAAAACCATTGACATTTTGCTTTCTAGTTTACATCATTCTGGTCTGTGCAATGTGCACACACCCACACCCACAGAGCTGACTTCATGGGTTTGCAACCTGTGCATCACACAGGATTCCACACTACTGAAAGCAGAGAATATCGAAAGATGTTTACCTGTGATTTATTGACTACTCAAAGGCTTTCAATTGTGTGGATCATGAAAAACTGTGGACAACATTGAGAAGTATGAGTATTCCGGAACACTTAATTGTGCTCATGAGGAATCTGTACCTGGACCAAGAGGCAGTTGTTCGAACAGAGCATGGGAACA
>NW_006408652.1:6152420-6160929 GCF_000296735.1 Chrysochloris asiatica | reverse complement strand
GATCAAAGAGCACAGCCTTTGGTATGGATTACATTTCAATGTAAAGAAAACAAAAAATCTACACTACTGGACCAATGAACAACATTTTTATCAATGGAGAAAAGATTGAAGTTGTCAAGAACTTCATTCTTCTTGGATCAACTATCAACACTCACGGAAGCAGCAGTCAAGAAATCAAATGACATATTATATTAGGCAAATCTGCTGCACAAGAGCTTTTTAAAGTGTTGAAGAGCAAAGAGGTCAGCTTGAGGACTAAGGTGCGCCTGACCCAAGTCATGGTAGTTTCAATAACCTCATATGCATGCGAAAGCTGGACAGTGAATAAGGAAGATGGTAGAAAAATTCATGCCTTTGAGTTATGGTGTTGGAGGAGATTATTGAAAGTGCCATGGGCTGCCAAAAGAACCAAATGATCTGTTTTGGAAGAAGTGCAGCCAGAGTGCTCCTTGGAGGCCAGGATGGCCAAACTTCATCCCTCATGTTTCGAACATATTGTCAGTAGTGACCAGTCACTAGTGAATGATATCATGTTTGGTAGGGTGGAGGGTCAGAGAAAAAGAAGACCCCCCAGCGAGATGGATTAGCCAAGTGGCAGCATCGATGGACTCAAGCGTGGCAACAATAGTGAGGTTGGCCCAAGATCGGTCAGTGTTTCGTTTGCTGTGCATAAGGTCGCTCTGAGTCAGTACCGACTCGATGGCACCTAAAAACAAGGGATCTATGTATGGTTAAAAATGTCCCAAGGTGGCACAAACAATTTGTATTTGACTACTAACCTGAGTACTGGTGTGGTGCTGTAGGATAAGCATTGGACCACAAGGTCAGTCTGAACCACAAGGTAGGCAGTTCAAACTCACCAGCCACTCCTTAGAAACCCTATACAGGTTCGCTATGAGTCAGATAGCACTTAACAACAACAACAACTAAACTGAAGAATGAGAGCCAACCACTCAGATACCTCCTGGAAACAATTCAGGTGATCTGCTTCCATAAAGATCACAGCCAAGAAACACTTGGAGCAGTTCTGTTCTGTAACACATAGGGACGCCATGAATCACAATCAACTCAACTGTAGTTGGTTTGGTTTGGGGTTTGGGTCCTTAGCTTAATACTCTGTTATTGCCATCTTGAAATTTTTAGTAATTTCTTAACACAGCACCCCACATTTTCATTTTATGCTTAATCCCTAAATTATGTAGCACGCCTGGTACTCACATTAGCATTTAAACAAAATTGAAATGTTGCTTGGAATAAAAATTAAGCTTACACTATTTGGTAAACTGCCTTTCTCTATAAATTGTGTCCGTGTTCCCAGGTCACTTAATATTTTCTACAACTTGATTTGCATGCAGTCCAATGAAACCCCAGTATTCATGACTCTGATTGGCTTCTCTGTAGCATACATTCATCATAAGTCCTGAAAGGACATAAGGGCACATTACTGAATACTAAGAATTTCAAGATGTAGGTAAAATATGCTATGTAAGCAGGTTATTTGACTCCTGGTGTGGTGCTTTAGGATCAGAACCACAAGGTCAGCAGTTCAAGCTCTCCAACTGCTCCTTGAAAACCCTATACAGAGTCACTATGAGCCAAGACCGACTCCACAGCACTTAACAACAAAAAATTTAAGCCTAAAGTTAGGACTAAACTCAGAGGACTGCTACCCAATTGCATTGTGATCTTGCATGACAATGTACGTCCACACGTTTCTGCCCACACTGTTGACACTCTGCAAAAACTTTGTTTTGAGGTATTAAGGCATCCTCCCTATAGTCCTGATCTTCCTCCATTAGATTTTCACCTGTTTGGTTCCCTGAGAGCAGGCTTTCAAGGACAAAGATTCACCTCTGATGATGAAGTGAAAACAGCAGTGCATTTGTGGCTCACAGCTCATCCTAAAACATTTTTTTAATAAGGGTATATGAAAGCTTGTTGACAGATGGACAAAGTGTTTTGAAAAAAAAGATTATGTTGAAAGTTGGTATATTTGCCTTTTGTAAAAGTTAATTAATTTTTACAACTAATTTTTTACTTCCCCTTGTACTCTGAATCAGAAATGATCCAACAGCACCTAATAATAACACCAGGCTTGGTAGTAAATATGATAAGGCAACTAAGTTAGTAATAATTTTTAAAAGAGGAGATCTTTTTCCAATATCCAGCAGTCTAAAAGGATAAGAGAAGAGCAACTGAAAAATGAGCCCAATGAAAGTTTCTCTAATTGCAGAGAAGAGGTTCAAAAGTGATTCTGAAATTCAAAGAGAGCATTTGGGATTAGATCTCAAAATGGAGACTGGAGCACTACATCTTTATCACAGCAAGAATGGTGAGCCCAGCAAGTTTAAAAGGCAGTCACGTGAACAAGGGAAGAGAATAGAATCTTGATTGTAGTCAATTTAAAATTGATAAAAATGATAAGTTTAGCAGAAAGGCAACGGAAATTGCAGTGGAACTTGAATAATCACAGTCCCAATTTCATGGCTCTGAGAGCATGTAGAATCATCAAATACGCATGTATCATTCCTTTAAAGGTTGTACTTGCCTTGCAGCCAGGGCTTTGAGAATCTCTGTACAGATTTAGTTAAGTCAGTTGTATGTAACTATTGCAAATGTGATTAATTTTCGCTAATGTGACCTTCTGTACCTTTAGAACTTGTAATGGATACTTGCTGAAGTGAAGCCAATCACAGCATCAAGTATCCAAACTGTGAAAATTGAAGACCTTTCCGACATCATTTAATACTGCTTGTCCAAACAGTCCACTGACACAGAGAGGGAATGCCTGCTATACCACTCATACACCCAGGAGGTAAAGGGGACCCTGGACCCAATTTGCAAGTCAGAGCATTTTTGAGGGCTTGTAGTGTGAGAATTAATTTTACATAGTGATGTGTTTAGATAGTGTATGCTAAACATATAAAGTATATTTCCACATGCCACTCTTTACTTAGATTAACTATAAAACTCTTGTTTTCTGTTTGCATAATTTAGTATGACCTAGTAATTGCAACTGAATGTGTGTGTGTGTGTATGTACACATTTGTATGTTTGTTGTTGTTGCTGAGTGCCCTGAGTCAGTTCTGATTCATAGCGGCCCCATGCACAACAGAAGGAAACACTGCTGGCTGAGACCATTGCTTTTGCCACTGTGTCGATCTATGTCATTGAAGGTCTTCCTTTTTTTTTGCTGATCCTCCACTTTATTAAGCATGATGTCCTTCTCCAGGAACTGGTCCCTCCTGACTTTGTGTTCAAAGTACTAGAGACAAAGTCTGGCCATCCTGGCTTTACAAAGGAGCATTCTGGCTGTACTTCTTCCAACACACAACACACTTTTTTTTTTTGTCTTTTGGCAGCCCATGGTACTTTCAATATTCTTCTCCAACACCATAACTCAAATGCATCACTTTAAACCAGATTCAGAAGAGGAAGTGAAAGTAAGGAGATCATCACAGACATCACCTAGTTCTTGACTAAGAGCAGAGAATATCAGAAAGATTTTTACTTGTGCTTTATCATAAGCTATGGATGACATTTCTAAGAATGGATATTCCAGAACACTTGATTTCCTCATGAGGAACCTGTAACAGAACAAAAGGCAGTTTTGAGAATAGAACAAGGGGACTATGAATGGTTTAAAATTAGGAAAGGTGTGTGCCAGGGTTGAAGCTTTTAGCATACTTATTCAATCTGCATGCTGAGCAAATAATTCAAGAAGTTGTACTATATGAAGAAGAAAGTGACATTAGGATTGGAGGAAGACTCATTAACAACCTGTGATATACAGATGGCAAATCTTTGCTTGCTAAAAGTAAAGAGGACTTAAAATACAAACTGATGAAGATCAAAGACCATAGCTTTCAGTATGGGTTGCATCTCAGTGTAAAGAAAACAGACATCCTCAACCACTGGACCAGTAAATAACGTCCGTCATGATAGAGAAAATATTAAAGTTGTCAAAGAATTCAGTTTGCTTGGATCCACAATCAATACTCACAGAAGCAAAAGTCAAGAAATCACAAAGAGGGGAGAAAAAACAAGATGGTGTATCCTGTAGAAGTGCAGTGAGCAACTCCGCCAACAACAACACAGAATACCGGACCAAGCAGACTCAGGGGATGGTGCCAAAACTCTGAACCACATGTAAAGGAATATTTAAGGTTGGAAGGCTTACAGCTAGGAGAATTTGTAGTAGAAGAAAGAAATCCATTGCTTTCTAATTCAAGACGATCAGCTGATCCCAGAGATGCCATCTTTGGAGACACCAAGTGGGGGAAGGATCAGAGCAGCCATGGATATCTGACAGAACCACGGATGTAAAGGTGTAGACACTCTTTTTATTTTTTGTATGTGTTCACTGGTCTCTCACTATCTGTGCACCTCCATTCTGGTGACTAGAAGGGGTGCCTGAGAGAGTGGACACCCCTCACCCCGACCCCTGGAGTGTTCTACTATGCATGCGTACATATCTCCTCGAAATTTAAAGTGACAGTTTCCACTTAAAACCAAATGGCAGTGCAAAACGGCCATAGCTAGCACTGAACTATTTATCACTTGGAAAAAGGCCTGAACAGGGATTGTGGACGGGACAGGAAGACTAAAAAGGAAAGGAAACAGACCAAAAATTATATCCTGAGTTACATCATAATGACCAACAGTGGCATCTTGAAATTTCTCAGGAAGAAAAGCAAAAAGGGAAGCCCATTTCCTGATCACATCTACCCAGAGGCAATCAGAAAGCATGAAAAATACCAAAATACACACCCATCTAAGTATTAAGGCCACAGATAACTCCTGAGTATACCCAAAAAAGAGAAACAGATGATCATATCAGCATATGTCCAGAAATGAGAAAAAGTGACTGAGGCAAATGAGCTGGAAGGAGACCTATACCCCATACTGGAAGATGGGCAGGCTTTAGAAATGCCTGAGAAGGAATTCCGGAGTCCCATCCAGAACCTTATGTGGTGGGACATTCCCACTAGCAAGGGCAAGCAGACCAGCCTGGAACAGCAAGAGCAACAGAAGATACATCTTCAAGGGAAGATCATCAGGAAAAACCCAAAACAAAAATGTCAGCATGACTGGCTACTACAAGAATAAGCAAGCTGCCCACCAGGAAGGCGAGCAATCAAGTTCGCTCAGGACAAACTCCCCTCTAAGACTGAAACTCAAAGGGAACACATGAACAGGCATCTGAGCTTGCTGATGACCACATTAGTCTATTGGTGAGTGGAAGAGGGGGAAAGAGAGCTATGAAAAAATGGGCTGATTTCAACCACAGTCCATTGACTCCCGTTGATCTGGAGATGAGAGAGAGAAGAGGAAGGGCTGGTTGGTCCAAAGCGTGGTGAGACCTGGGGACACTTGAGCCCGTGGACAAGGACATAGCCAAAGAAGGCTAGAGCTGAGAGTGAATCATCCAGCTGATATGAAGTGAGGGAAGATGCAGAAGAACACCCAAATTTGCAGACAGTAGCCATTTGATAATCAGAACTCGACTAGAGGGAGATTACACACACACACAAAAAAAAAAATTCATAAAGGAAAGAAGAGTAAATTGTTACAATTTGTTGAACCTGACCTATACTCATGGAGGTAGTAACTCTAAATACCAACAGAGAGGGAAGGAGTGGAGTCTTCACATCAAGTATCAATGCTATCTCCTCTGTACACATGTAGATAGGAACAGGCAACTTAGATATTGGCTACTTAAAATGAGGGGGCAATAAAGGCACAAAGTGACTGACTTACAAGGTTTCAAGAGGGAGTATAGTTTAAGAGTTTGGGGGGAGGAGGAAGAATCCCAACTGAAAAGTTTTCATGTTGTCTAGATTGGTCTGGTGAAAATAGATGGGGATAAGATTCTTATGATTCAATAGTGAATAATTGTCATCATGACTAATTGTGACTGTAACAATTGTAAATGTAGAAGTTTTGTAACAAAAACAGGGGAGTGGTTAATCTTACAGTCTAGAAACGGAGGACCCTAAGACCATCAAGAAAGAAGAGCAAAAGCGGAATGAGAGACCTTATCCAGAGAAGCAGTGACACCAGAGACGGAGGCAGATTTGGGGTCATGGAGATAGGGAGCAGCTGAGGACTCTAGATTCATGGGAAGAGAGGGACTAAGAGCTGGTGGCCAGGAGGCTGACTTGCAGAATGTGCCCTTTAGAAGTGTAAATTCTTACATATGCCTGAGTGGGTTTTTCTGTTTTGTTTTGTTTTTAAAAACTTGTGAATAGAGGGAAATACTGTTAACTGATGGTACATGGAGGAGATTACAATCATTGTAATGAAACAAGGTGTTATGATTTGCTGAATGTAAAACTGATGATCTGCCCTATAAACTTTCACTCAATCCACAATAAAAACCTTAAAGACAAAAACAAACAAAAAAAGATTTATAACCTTGGAAACCCAGTTGGGTAGTTCAGCTCTGTTCTTTCAGGGGTGCTAGGAGTTGGCAGTAGATTTGGTTTGGGAATTCAGACTCTGCCTATGTAATCTGCTCTCACTATCTCTTCTTTAAAGCGCCTCCTTTATAAATTCTGGTTGGTGCTGCCCAATACAAATCATATCCATTCACAATAAATATATCCCGTTATACTGAGAAAAAAAAATCAAACAGTGTATTAATCATTGCAGTAGATAAATGTGCTGCATAAGACCTCTTTTAAGTGTTCAAAAGCAAATGTCAGTTTGAAAACTAAGTTTGCCTGACCCAAACCATGCTAGTTTTAATTGCCTCATATGCATTCTATAGGAGAAAAATGAGGCTTTCTGCTCCCGTAAAGATTTACAGCCTCGGAAATCCTGTATAGGGTCGCTATGAGTCGGAACCGACTCCACGGCACATAACAACAACAACAACAACAACAACATGCATGTGAAAGTTTGACAGTGAATAAGGAAAAACATAGGAGAATCAATGCAGTTGGATTATGGTGTTGGCAAAGAATATTGAAAGTACCATGGAGTGTCAGAAGACCAAAAAAATGTGTGTTGGGAGAAGCACAGCCAGAATGCTCTTTAGAAGCTAGGATGGCCAGACTTCATCTCTAGCACTTTGAACACATAGTCTGGAGGGACCGGTCCCTGGAGAAGGACATCATGCTTGGAAAGTAGAGAGTCATCGAGAAAAAGGAATATCCCCAACAAGATGGATTGACACAGTGGCAGCAACAATGGGCTCAAATATAATAACATTGTGAGGATGGTACAGGACCAGGCAGTGCTTCCTTCTATTGTGTATAAGGTCGCTATGAGTTGGAACCAACTACATGACACCTAATAACAAACAGTGCACATATATATAAATTGCTGTTATTGTCTCATCAACTAGGTTCAAACTCATAGCAACCCAGTATCCGGTTTCCAAGAGGGGCTAGTGAGCCTGAACCAACCACCTTCCGTTTACCAGTCCATTAATTATAATACATATATATACAAATGCACATATATACATATAATACATGGTGGAATTACAAAGTGGCACAAATAATTAATCAAAGGACTACTAACCAAAAAGGTTTGTTGGTTCAAACCCACTCAGAGGTGCTTCAAAAGTAAGGCTTGGCTATCAACTTCCAAAAGTTCACAGACATGAAAAGCCATGTGACATTGCTCAGTACAGGTTAGTAAATAAGTACAAGTAATCCTGTTCTTACCTTGATTATTGAGTAATCTACCTCTGGTTAAGGGCTTGGCCATTAACCAAAATGTTGGCAGTTCAAATCTACCTAAAGGCACTCAGGAATAAAGATCTGGGGAACTCCTTTAGAAAGATTTTATCACTGAAAACTCTACAGAGCACAGTTCTACTTCAAAGCACATGGGGTTGCCATGCGTCAGAATTGACTCCATGGCAATTGGTTGATTTTGGGTTTTTTTTTTTCTATCACGGCACTGTAGGATAAGCACTGGACTGCTAATCACAAGGTTGACAGGTGAAACCCACAGCTGCTCCTCAGAATTTCTATACAGGGTCGTATGAGTCAGAACCTGCTCGACAGCACTTAATAACAACAACTTTGCTTAATCTTTTGACATTCCAAGATTTACACCACTACCAGTAAACTACCAGTATTCCTTGAAACTGCTAGATTACCTAAATTCATATATCAGAGAGTACCCCATTAGATATATTAGAAATATAGCATATTTAATCTAACACAATTTGCTGAGAATTAAATATGGAGCTCTGGTAGCATAGTGGTTACAAATCAGGCTGCAAGTCGCAAGGTCAGCAGTTTGAAACTATCAGCGGTTCCGTGGGAGAAAGATGAGGAGGTCTGCTCCCATAAAGATTTACAGCCTCAGAAACCCTGTACTGGGTCGCTATGAGTTGGAACCGACTCCAGAGGACATAACAACAAAAACAGCATATATGTATATATATATATATTGTTGTTGTTGTTGTTGTCAGGTGCCATCGAGTTGGAACCGACTCATAGAGACCCCATGCACAGCAGAACGAAACAATGTCCAATCCTGGGCCAAC
>NW_006408652.1:6124272-6151802 GCF_000296735.1 Chrysochloris asiatica | reverse complement strand
GCTACCAGAGCTCCATCACATCATTTTGTATTTATATATATATATACAGAGAAAGACAAAGACACAGAGAGAGAGTTCTGGTGTGGTGCTGTAGGATAAGCACTGGATTATTAACCACAAGGTCGGAGATTCAAACCTACCAGCTGCTCCTCAGAAACCCTATATAGGATCACTATGAGTTGGAACCAACTCCATGGCACTTAACGTGTGTGTGGGTGTGTGTGTATGTGTGTCCTGTTGTGGTGCTCTAGGATAAACACTAGACTCCTAACATAAAGATCAGTGGGTCAAAAAGCAGAAATGCTATACAGGGTCATAATGAGTTGGAACCGACTCAATGGCACTTTATAACAACAATAATAACCTGTGTAGTTTCAATTATTTTGTCTTGAGGAGATACTGGGGGCAAGGGACAGACACAAAAGTGGACTGCCTTTGAGATCTCCTTGCAAACTATGAGGCTTCTAAAACATTGGGCCTCTGGTAACTTCCTAAATTCACATTCTTAAGCACCATGATCAGTTAAAAACTCATCTACATTTTCTTCAGAGTTCTCTTGACTTCTGTGTTTTTCATTTAGCTCTTTAATCCATCTGAAATTTACCTTGGTATTTAATGTGAGGCTAGGATTTACTTAAGTGGTTTCCAAATAGTGAGCTTCCTTTCCTGACACTGTTGAAAGAAAACTTTCATTTTCATTGGTTTGTAGTAATTGATTTGTAATGTGTTCCGTTTGTTTTTTATAATAAAGTCAGTTTCCGAACAATCTAGTCTGTTCAACTGAGTTGACTGTTGAATCCTGAATTACTACCTAACATTTTTAATGCCTGTGACCTAGAGTTCATTTTAATATCTGCTTGAGCAAATTTCCCTGCAATGGCTTGCTTTTCAAGATGTTCTTAGTTATTATAGATATCAACTGTTTACTTTTCCAAATGAATTATTAGAAAATAATTTCAATTCATTTTTCTCTGAATTTTCATTAATTCGCTTTAAACTATGAACTAATTTTAATAGAATAGATACATTTATAATGTATCATAACCTTATCTAAGGAATCATTAGAAATCTCAATTTATCTCCAGTTACTATAATATTTTCTAAAATCTTGTTCATTTTCTTCATTTAGGTCTCAGGGGTATTTCTTCTTTTGGATACTTTATATCTTTCTTTCCATTATGAGTGCAATTTTCCATTTAATTAGTTGCTTTCCATTTTTATCCTCTAAATGATTCTTGCCCTGTGACCTGACATTTTAGACTCCGAAAAGTATAGAGCTCTTACTTGATTTCATTTTAGTTGTTTCTGATAGATATTCCAGGTAAGCCATCACATCATTTTGTATTTTTAACATTTCTTTGACAGCTCTGTTATTCAGAACATAAAAGTTCATGATTGTTACTTCTTCGTGGTGGAATGGAACTTTTATCCATGAATGGTGTCTTGACGTGGTATAGAAGACTTGGGTCATAACCTTTTCCTCTCAGAACTCTGTAGACATTGCTTCACCATCTTCCAGTGTTCAATCCTGTCGAGCCAAAGTCTGGGACCAGATTGGTTTTGTTCCTTTATAAGCTCTCTGCTTTTTCTGCACAGAATATATGTAGGATGTTTTTCCTTTGCCCTTATAATTCAAACATATCACCAAGAAAAGTCTAGATGTTGTTCACTATTCATTAACTTCAGCTGAAACACAATGAACCTATTTGATTAGCAGGCTCTTGTGGGGTTTTCTGTTTGCTCGTTGGTTTTTAGCACATGAAAATTTTCTCCTTTCATACATTTAATTATGGTTGATTTATGTTGTTTCCTCCTCAGGATAGGCAATTACCTGCATATTGAATTCATCGTCATTCTTCTCATACTCTAATCTCTGATGATTTCCCTCTCTGCCCTAGACCTCTGTAACTTTGGAGGAAAAACATGCTTAAAGAAAGCAGCATCTGACAAAGAGTATGGGATCAACAAATTAGAACATTAATTATTACTACTTTCACAGGCCTCTTTTTTTCAGCCTTCATCCTATGAATGAAGTTGATAACTGTTTCACTGTTGTGGAACTTCAGAATTCATAAAAGATTTCAAAGAATCTTGGAAGAAAACCCTGGGGATCAACTTCCAAAATTTCAGCCATTGATAACCCTATAGAGCACAATTCTACTCTCAGACATATGGAATCACCATATTGCTGTTGTTGTTAAGTGCCATCGAGTCAGTTCCAAATCCAGCTGTTGGATATGAACTGCCAATCTTGAGGCTCCTAGTCCATTGCTGTTCCCACAGTGTCACACCAGGAATCACCAGCAACTGGTGGTGATTTGGCTCTCATAACAACCAATGGAAGTGAGATTTATTATCCCTATTTTACAGCTAGGATTCCCTGGGTAGCAAGAATGGTGAAGCATGCTACTACTAGCTGAAAGGCTGCCAGTTTGAACCTACCCAGATGCATGGGGGAAGAAAGGACTGGCGACCTGCTTCCAAAGGGAAATAGCATTGACAACCTTAGGGAGCACAGTTCTATTCTGCACATATGGGCTCACCATGAGTAAGAATCAACTCCACAGATGGAGAAACTAATGTTCCGAAAGTTTATATAGCTAGGTAGTACGGGTCCTCAGAACAGCACCCATATACTGGCGTGGCTGGCTGTTCTGGCCACTCCTCCCCATGTAGAATCCCAACCCTACCAAGAAAGCATAAACTGTGCTTGGAGGACTTGTGCTCTCAGGAAGCAACAATTCATTATTTGTCACTTTTTGTATTTGTTTAGACAGACGTCATGGCTTTTCCTTTCCTTCATCCAGATATTCTAATTGCTTGAGTCCCCTTTAAGCAATAGGAAGCAGTTGCAATCACAGATGTCCTTGATCCTTCCTGCCTGATATCATTTCCCAAAATAGAATCCTTGCTCAGGACTCCTCATAAAATAGTACAGTTGAGCCTTGATGATTTAAAATCCCCATGATTTGAAAATAGCTTTATCCACAAACTATAATCACCAAAAAGAAAAAGAAAAGAAAGTAGACAAAGAAGGAGCAAAGAAACATGCACAGCTACAGATTTTGGACATCTCTAACTGTCCTTTCACAAAACGTTTCAGCATGCACCAAAGAGCTGTTGACTATTTAGCTCTACAGATTCCATAGTTCATATTTTTTGGTAAGAATATGGTTAGACTTTTAAGATCTGGATTAGCAGCTTCTTCATTGTTTCTTTAGGACTAAGGAGTGGAATTTCTGAAATTTGTGGTATACATCTTGCATGGTTCATTTTTATGTAAAGTCCATCTATGGATCTACCTCTTGCTCGATCTCTCAGTTGCATTTGGGCTCCGACTGATGTACTGCTCATGGGCCCTATCTCAAGTTCTATCCCCTGTCCTCTGTCCTTTGGGCCTTCTTCATAAAGATCCACACACTTGAACACTCGCACATGTACACACACATACATGGACTCAAGTAGCTGAGACAAGACAAAAACTTGTAAGCCTCCCCTTTCTCCTGCAGAGTGGATGGTGGATTCAAATGGTGCTGATCTTGTCATTAACAGCCCAATACATAACTCACTAAGTCACCAGGTAGACTGTACAACCTAGACAATGCAGATATCCTGCTGGGAGAGTTCTGTGAAGCCTCTATTCATTTTGGAGCATGTGTTAACCCTTCTTTCTCTACCTTTTCCTAGGTAATACCTTCTTTCTCACACACTACAGTTTACAGTCCCACCCTGTAAGTTACTCACAACTTTGACTCTTAAGTAATTTGAGGTGTCTAGTTCAAAGTAGACCTATGGAAGAACCTGAAGTGTCTATGTTTTACATATCAAAAGGACTGAGAGACACAAAAGTCAAAAGCAGGATAGACATATGTCAGCACAGGTATTCTAAAGTCATTGCTGTGAGCTGTCATCAAGGTGACCCCCAACTCATGGCAACCTCATGCACAATGGAACAAAATGCTGCCTGATCCAGTACCATCCTCATAATGGGTTGGGGATCAAAGCATTGAGATCTATAGAGTTTTTATGAGCTGATTTTTGGAAGTAGATTTTCCGTCCTTTCTTCCTAGTCTTAGTCTGGAAGCACTGCTGGAGTCTCTTCAGTATGATAGTAGTATGCAAGCCTCCACAGAGAGATAGGTGGTGGCTGCACACATGGTACACTGAATCACCACTGCTTCATTATCAGATGCCATTGACTCATGTAGATTTCTTGTGTGTCATAGTGCTCTAGAATGTTTTTCAATTGCTGATTTTTTTCTAAAGTAGGTCTCCAGGGCTTTATTCCTACTTGTCTCTGGGTAGACTCAAACTCTCACCTTTTAGTTTGCATGTTAATCAATTATACCACCAAAAGATACTAATATCTCATTGTTGTTATTGTGTGCCCTCAAGTCAATTCTGACTCCTAGCGACACTGTAGGTCAACGTTGAATTGTCCCATAGGGTTTTCTGGGCTGGAACTTTTATGGTGTATCACAACCAATGTTCATGGAAGCAGCAGTCAAGAAATCAAAAAAATGTGCTTTATTTGACAAATGTGCCACAAAAGACAACTTTAAAGAGTTAAGACCACCAGGAACCAACATCACTCTCAACAGAGAGAAATCCGAAACCATTCCCTTTGCAAAAAAGGAACCAGACAAGGATGCTTTTTATCATCACTCCTATATAATATTGTGATAGAAGTCTAGGTCAAAACTACAGACAAGATCAAGCTGAGGAAACCAAAGAAAAAATTCAAACCTCAACTTGCTACTGGTATTGAAGGATTCTATGGGCAACATACCAGCCGGGTCACCCAAGGTGGACAGGTTTCAGATGAGCTTCCAGACAA
The DNA here is from genome assembly GCF_000296735.1 of Chrysochloris asiatica. Taxonomy (NCBI): domain Eukaryota; kingdom Metazoa; phylum Chordata; class Mammalia; order Afrosoricida; family Chrysochloridae; genus Chrysochloris; species Chrysochloris asiatica. The sequence goes on along the minus strand of NW_006408652.1, from coordinate 6,146,965 downwards.
AGACAGACTAGGAAGAAGGAGTGACAAACAACTTCCAAATCTTTAGTCACTGAAAACCGTATGAGTAGCAGAGAAACACTGTCAGATCTAGTGCCAGAAAATGAGCCCCTCAGGTTGGAAGGCACTCAAAATGTGACTGGGGAAGAGCTGACTCCTCAAAGTAAAGCTGACCATGATAACACGAATGGAGTAAAGCCCGTGGGAGAAAAGCCCGCAGGACCTTCATTTGCGGATGGGGCACAACTCAAAATGAAGAGAAACAGCTTTAACATCCATTGAAAATCAGAACATGGAATGTACGAAGTATGAATTTGGGAAAATCAGAAGTTGTCAAAAACGAAATGGAACGCATAAACATCGATACCTTAGGCATTAGTGAGCTGAAATGGACTGGTATTGGCCATTTTGAATCTGATAATCACATGTTACTATGCCAGGAATGACAAATTGAAGAGGAATGGTGTTGCATTCATCGTCAAAAATAACATATCCAGATCAGTCATGAGGTACAACACTGTCTGTGATAGGATAATATCCATGTCCCTACAGGGAAGACCAGTTAATAGCACTATTATTCAAATTTACACACCAACCACTAAAGCCAGTGAAGATGAAATAGAAGAATTCTACCAACTTCTTCAATCTGAAATTGATCAAACATGCAATCAAGATGTTTTGATCATTAGTGGTAGTTTGAATGCAAAGTTTGGGAGCAAAGAGGAAGGATCAATAGTTGGGAAATATGGCCTTGGTGATAGAAATGATGCTGGAGATCGCAAGATAGAATTCTGCAAAATCAATGATTTATTCATTTCAAATACCTTCTTTAGACAGCATAAGAGACAAATATACACATGGACCTCACCAGATGGACTACATAGAAATCAAATTGACTACATCTGCATAAAGAGACGATGGAAAAGCTCCATATCATCAGTCAAAACCATCCATTGTTCATATGAAAATTCAAACTGAAGCTGAAGAAAATGAAAACAAGTCCATGAGAGTCAAATATGACCTTGAATATGTTGTTGTTGTTAAGTGCCGTGGAGTCGGTTCGTAACCACTATGCTAACAGAGCTCTTTGAATATATCCCATCTGAAGAACAGATTTGATACATTAAATACTAAAGACTGAAGACCAGAAGATTTGTGGGATGACATCAAGAACATCATCATACAGGAAGAAAGCAAAAAGTCATTAAGAAGATAAGAAAGAAGGAAACGGTCAAAATGGATGTCAGGAAATGAAGGAAATGAGGAGGAGAAAATTTCAAAGATGAGCTTGAGAAGATAAAGCCAAATATTACAACAAAATCTTCAAAGATCTGGAGTCAGAAAAACAAAAAGGAAGAAAACTCTCAGCATTTCTCAAGCTGGGTGCACTGAAGAAAAAATTCAAGCCTTGACTTTCGTTATTGAAGGATTCTCTGGGCAAATTATTGAATGATGCAGAAAGCATCAAAAGAAGACGGAAGGAATACACAGAGTCACTGTACCAAAAGGAAATGGTTACTGTTCAACCGTTTCAAGAGGTTGATCAACAGCCAATGATACTAAAGGTGCATTGAAGGAATTGGCAAAGAACAAGGTACCAGGAATTGATGGAATACAAATTGAAATCTTTCAAGAAAATGAGGCGGCACTGGAGGTACTCACTCATCTCTGCCAAGAAATTTGGAAGACAACTATCTGGCCAACTGATTGGAAGAGATCCATATTTGTGCCCATTCCAAAGAGAGGTGACCCAACAGAATGCAGAAATCACTGGACAATATCTTTGATAGCCCATGTGAATAAAGTTTTACTAAACGCAATACAGAAACGGCTTCAGTCATACACTGACAGAGAACTTCCAGAGGTTCAAGATAGATTCAGAAGAGGCCATGGAACAAAGGATACCATTGCTGATGTCCAATGGATCTTAGCTGAAAGCAGAGACTATTAGAAAGATGTTTACCTGTGCTTTATTGACTACGCAAAAGCTTTCGATTATGTGGATCATGACAAGCTATGGACAACATTGTGAAGTATAAGTATTCCTGAATACTTAGTTATGGTCATGAGGAATCTGTACATGGACCAAGAATCAGTTGTTTGAACAGAACATGGGAACACTGAATGGTTTAAAATGAAGAAACATGTGCAACAGTGTTATATTCTTTCACCATACATATTCAACCTGTATGCTGGGCAAATAATCTGAGAAACTGGGTTATATGAAAAAGATGTGGCATCAGGATTGGAGAAAGACTCATTAACAACCTGTGATATACAGATGATACAACCCTACTTGCTGAAAATGAAGAGGACTTAAAATATTTACTGATGAAGATCAAAGAACACAGCCTTCAGTATGGATTTCATCTCAATGTAAAGAAAACAAAAATCCTCACCACTAGACCAATCCAATAAACAACATTCTTATCAACGGAGTAAAGACTGATATTGTCAAGGACTTCATTCTTCTTGGATCAAACTAGCAACATTCATGGAAGCATCAGTCAAGAAATCAAATGACATATTGCATTAGGCAAATCTGCACAAGACCTTTTTAGAGTGTTAAAGAGCAAAGATGACAGCTTGAAGGCTAAGGTGCACCTGACCCAAGCCTTGGTATTTTCAATAACCTTGTATGCATGCGAAAGGTGGACATTGAATAAGGAAAAACATAGAAGAATTCATTCTTTTGAGTTACGGTGTTGGAGGAGAATATTTAAAGTGCCATGGGCTGCCAAAAGAATCAACAGGTCTGTGTTGGACGAAGTGCAGCCAGAGTGTTCCTTGGAGGCCAGGATGGCAAAACTTTGTATTCTCATACTTCGGACATTGAATAAGGAAAAACAGAAGAATTCATTCTTTTGAGTTACGGTGTTGGTCAAGAAGGACCAGTCATTGGAGAAGGATATCAGGTTTGGTAAGGTGGAGGGTCAGAGAAAAAGAGGAAGATCCCCAGCGAGATGGATTGGCAAAGTGGCAGCATCAATGGGCTCAAGCGTGGCAACAATAGTGAGGTTGGTCCAGGATCGGGCAGTGTTTCATTCTGCTGTGTCACCATGAGTTGGTACCGACTTGATGACACCTATCAACAACAACAATAATGGGGAACGTATTGAATGATGCAGAAAGCACCAAAAGAAGATGGAACGAATACAGATAACCACAGTACCAAACAGAAATGATTGATGTTCAATCATTTCAAGAGGTAGCATATGATCAAGAGCCAATTATACTGAAGGAAGAAGTCCAAGGTACATTGAAGGCATTGGCAAAGAACAAGGCACCAGGAATACAAACTGAAGTCTTTCAACACACTGATTTGGCACTGAAGGCACTTATTCATCTATGCCAAGAAATTTGGAAAGGTATGCGGCAGGGTTGTATTCTTTCACTATACTTATCCAATATGTATGCTGAGCACATAATCTGAGAAGATGGATTATATGAAGAAAAATGTAGCATCAGGATTGAAGGAAAATTCATTGACAACCTGCAATATGCATATGATCCAATCTTGCTTGCTGAAAGCGAAGATTTTTTAAAATACTTACTAATAGAGATCAACCTTCATGTGTGTTACACTTCAATGTAAAGAAAGAAAATCCTACCTATTAGACCAATAAATAACATCATTATAAATGGAGAAAAGATTGAAATTGTTAAAGATTTCATTTGTTCAGATCAACCATCAACACTCATAGAAGCAGCAATCAAGAAATCAAACAACGTATTGCATTACACAAATCTGTTGCACAGACCTCTTTAAAGTGTTGAAGAGCAAAGATGTCAGTTTGAGGACTAAGCCCACAGGACCTTCATTTGCTGATGGAGCACAACTCAAAATGAAGAGAAACAGCTGTAAACATCCATAATAATAAGAACATGAAATGTACAAAGTATGAATCTAGGAAAATGAGAAATTGTTGAAAATGAAATGGAACTCATAAAAAGTAAAGTTTATCTGAAAACCCCAGCCTGTATCCAGGGGGTGGATTATCCAGCAAGTAAGGTGAGCACGGCTTTGCTTATACTTATTTAATAATCAATAGTGGACAGTTTCACATACTTTTTACCATTGTAAAAAAAAATTTTTTTTTTCATGTATAGTGAAACACAGTTTTTGTCATCTGTGGTGAAACCCATGTTTAATTGTTCACTACAGATTAGTAGGAGTCTTGGCGTGGCACTGTGGGTTAATGTGCTGGCCTGCAATTTAGTATTGAACTGCAAATTTGCTGATTCAAACTCATCAGCTGCTCCTCAAAAAATTTGCACAGGGTTGCTATGAGTCAGAATCGACTGGATGGCACTTTAAAAAAACAATAGATTAGTAAATAAATATGAGTATGCCCATGTTTACTTCGCTTACTTTGTACTCTGTCCCTCTCAGGTATTTCATATTTGAAAAGAATCTTTAAATCTGTAGGAAGGTGCTGTTGGGACAGATGACAGCCAGACCTAGAAACAAAATCTTTGATGTGGTGAAAAAGTATGAAATTACTCACTACAGATTTGTTCATTCTTCTGGAAGTCCCATGTGAATTTCAATATTCTTCACCAAAACCAAAATTGAAACGGATTTTCAAAATTCAATTCTTTCATGATTTTCCTTACTTGTTACCCAGCTTTCGCATGCATATGAAGTGTGGTTTGAGTCACTTGGCCCTGAAAGTGTCCAACACAACGCATTGTTTTTATTTCTTGGCTGCCTCTTCCATGAGTGTTGATGGTATATCTGAGCAAAATGAAGTCTTTGACAACTTCAATCATCTATACATTTATCATGATGTTATTTATTGGTCCAGTGGTGAGGATTTTTGTTTTCTTTACATTGAAGTGCAATCCATACGAAGGGCATGGATCTTCATCAGTAAATACTTTAAGCCCCCTTCCCTTTCAAAAAGCAAGGTTGTCCAACTTTCACATGCATATGAGGCCATAGAAAATACCATGCTTTGGATCAGGTGCACCTTAGTCCTCAAGCTGATATCTTTGCTCTTCAACACTTTAAAAAGATCTTGTGCAGCAGTCAAGAAATCATTTGATTTCTTGACTGCTGATTCCATGAGTGTTGATAGTTGATCTGAGCAAAATGAAGTTTTTGACAACTTCAATCTTTTCTCCATTGACATGGACGTTGTTTATTGGTCTAGTAGTGAGGATTTTTGTTTTCATTACATTGACCATACGGAAGGCTGTGGTCTTTGATCTTCATCAGTAAGTATTTTCAGTGCTTTTCACTTTCAGCAAGCAAGGTTGTATCATCTGCATATTATAGGTTGTTAATGACTCTTCCTCCAATCCTGACGCCACATTCTTCTTCATATATTCCAGTTACTTGGATTATTTGCTCAGCATACAGAATGAATAAGTATGGTAAAAGAATACAACCCTGGCACACACCTTTCCTGATTTTAAACTACTCAATATCCTATTGTTCTCACCACTCTAGTTTTCCCTTTAATATGTAAATTTGCCCACATTTGGGAACAATTGACCCTAACTCTTTTGTTGTTGATACATGCCATCAAGTGGGTTGAAATTTATAGTGACCCTACACAGGGTTTCTAAGGAGCTCTGGTAGCGTAGTGGTTACGAATCGGGCTGCGAACCTTAAGGTCAGCGGTTCGAAACTACCAGCCGCTCCGCGGGAGAAAGATGAGGCTTTCTACTCCCGTAAAGATTTACACCCTCGGAAACCCTGTACAGGGTCGCTATGGGTCGGAACCGACTCGACGGCACTTAACAACAACAACAACAACACAGGGTTTCTGAGGAGTTGCTGGTGGGTTTAAACCACCAGCCATTCAGTTAGCAGTCCAGTGTTTATTCTATAGTGCCACACCAGGACACCCTACAGGTAACAAATTCTTCCAACACAATCACCTTCACTTGCTGCTTTTAAATCCCCGAAAAGACTAGAATCTTTTCTTGCACTAAAATAACACCAATTAATAACCATATGTACCTGTTCCAACTTACCAACAATTTCGACTTAAAGACTTAGATTTAAAGACACACTTCAGATTGGATCTCGTTGGTAACTCAGGGACTGCATTATGATCTTAATTCATTTGACTTTGTTTTCTACATTGTATATCAGGATGTACTTGGACCAATAGTAACAATAAGTCCCTTGGTACATGCAGTTCCTGCAGATAACACTCGGACATTTTGACTTCTTGTCTGCAGTAATATAATTCATAAGTTAGTCCATAAATGAGGAAATCTTTTCATAAAGTTGAAGCAGTTAAATTTATCAAGGTGTTGTTGTTGCTGTTGTTAAGTGCCATGGAGTTGGTTCCAACTCATACTGACCCTGTATAGGGTTTCTGAGGCTGTAAATCTTGGCAGAGCAGCTGGTAGGCTTGATCCACCAATGTCATGGTTCCCTGTCCATTGCTTTATCATACAGAGTCACCACGCTTCCATCAAGGGTGTTACCCACCCACAAAACCCACTGTCATCGGTTCCAACTCAAAGTGACACTATGTTTGGTTTTTGAAACTGTAATTTACTCTTTGTTGTTGTTGTGTGCCGTGGAGTCAGTTCTGACTCATAGCGACCCTGTACACGGTTTCCGAGGCTGTAAATCTTTACGGGAGCAGAAAGCCTCATCTTTCTTCCCCGGAACAGCTGGTGGAAACAGAAAGTATCCTCTTTCTCACACAGAGCACACTACATAAACCACTCCACCACCAAGGGTCCTTTTTGTTGTTGTTGTAGTCATTCAGTGCGGTTGAGTCAGTTCCGACTCATAGCGACTGCATAGTGTTTCCGAAGCTTTAAATCTTCACAGGAGCAGAATAGATTCTTTCTTACAAAACCTGGCTTCCAGAAATCATGCAACCAAGACCTAAAAATCTCATTTTAAAGGACACTCAACGTCAAATCAACCACCTTAATTTGACAGATGTTGCATAGCTAGATGTTTACACAGGGACAGATTACCCAATAAACAAGGGCTTACTTGTGCTTATTTACTAATCTGCAGTGAACAATTTCACATGGGTTTCATGTAGCTTTTTCTTTTTTCTCCTTTCATTAAAAACATTGAAACGGTTGTGACCATCCCAAATCAGTTATAGTGCAGTTAGGAGAACAGAAACAACTTAAGGTATTTTAGACAAAAGAATTGAATGCTTGGAATCCATTCTATGTATGATAGAATCCATAAGAAATAAAAGAAGAGCTTGTGAAGCAATCCAGCTATTAGAAACAATAAAATGCAGCTATAATGTCCTAGACAGGAAGGATGCCTGGAGGAGGTAGTTAGGATACCCATACAGAAGGATCTAGACTCATACCTCTGTAGAGACTACCTGGCAAGAATCATCATGTAGCTTTGATGTGGTGAAAAACACATGAAACTGTTCACTCCAGATTAGTAAATAGGCATGTGTAAGTCTGTGCTTAATTACTTACTGCTTAATCTGATGCTGGGTTTACAGTACAAATGCCCAGATATGAATTTTGCCGCCTTGGTTAATCATCTCTGTACTGGGGGAAATAAAATTCCACACAAAATGCATCCCCCAGATGTATGATTTTTAAATGCATGTTGCTGTTGTTAAGTGCCATCCAGTCAGTTTCTACTCATAGCAACCCAGTATAGGGCTTCCAAGGAGCGACTCGTGAGTTTGAACCACCGACCTTCTGGTTCAAACCGACCTTGCAATGTTGCACTTATCCTACATCACCACACCATACGTAATGACGGTGACAAGGAAATGTCAGTACTGAGCTGCCCAATGGATTCCTAAGTCTCTGAAGGATGCAGCATTTTCAGAGGGATGCTCCCCTACCCCTTAAGTTTCTACATTTAACAAGAAAATAGTGAGTCACACACATATTTTTACTTATATATTATATATTCACATAAATCTGTTAGTATTCTTACACATACTAACAACAGAAGAGATAAAGAATTAGGTTGCTTAAAGTCAAAATGATCTTAGAACTGTTTGGTAAACATAACAAATTTTGGACCATTTGGCTATTTGGACCCATAATTTGATTGTTGTTGGTTGCTTGTTTGACTTTGTCAATTCTCCGTTCTACTGAACCTCAAATACTGGATTCTCCTATTTATTCTAGATGCCTAGGGAAGCACATATCACTTCTGTAGTTTAATAAGAAGCTAACTCGTAGCTTCCCTGGGGCCCAGAAAAGCATTAGCTATGGTAATAAAGAAGCAAGCACAGACACCAAATCGGAGCATCCAGACTTTCCCTTTATTATGTCTTCTTTGCTCTCACCGACACTTCACTCAGCCAAAAGCTTATGCTATTGAACGTGGGCAGAGGAATCATGTGTTTACATATTTGAGAAACACGGATACTTTGCCCTGATGTACGCACAGTTATGTCAGAGTGCTACGGAAGCATCCAGCACTGGAGAAGACTCATTTGGGGTACTCAAGTCAAGCATTTTTGTAACTGTATCACCATCTGAAGCATTTGAGGGGCCTTCAAAAGGCTGTTGGAAAAATTCCATTATCTTTTCATTCCATTACTCCATGAAATTTATTAAATCCCCCTCATATTTTATTTCCTGTAAATATTGACAGTGTTTATAAAGGCTATAAAGCTGAAAAGGAAAAAGCAATTGTGAGTCAAATGAAATGAGTATGTCAGTTGTTGTCAAGTGTCCTCTAGTTGTTACCAGCTTACAGCAAACCTTCATATAGCAGAAGGAAACATTGCCCCGTCTTGAACCATCCTCACAATCATGGCTACGTTTGAGCCCACTTTTGCAGCGACTGTGTAAATCCACCTCTTTGAAGGTCTTGTTCTTTTTGTGCTTTAACAAGTATGATGTCCTTCTTCAGGGACTGGTTCCTCCTGATACCATGGCCAACAAAAATGAGACTAAATATTACCATCCTTGCTTCTAAGGGACATTCTGGCTATACCTCTTCTAAGATTCGTTTGTTCTTCTGACAGTCCATGGCTCTTAAAATATTTGTTAGTCAACGACCTACCATATGGTAAACACGTGGGTCCTGAAATCAGAGAAACCACAAGGGGATGTTTGAGGCATCTGGGCCCATTGCAGCTGCACAGAGGGGCTGGGCGGAGCCTCAGGGAGAGTCTGGGGAGGGGCCAGGGGCTGGGCCTGGGGAGGAAATGTCACTCAGAAGCCAGATATTCACTGAAGACCTCTGTCAACACCCAGCCCAGCGCCTCCACTTCCAGGCATCCCTCTGGGATCTCTAAGCTGGCATGGCCTCCCCTCCTCCTTAGGAGGCTGCACAGTTCCTACCCTCCTCCTCTCTAGTACTGCAGGGGACAAGTGCCCACGGCTGTGGGGGGTGGGTTTGGGGGCAGATCTAGGCCGCTTGTGGGACTATTTCACATGGACAAATGGCTCAGACATCTCTTACCACCACCATTGACCCACCAGACTTCGAAGAGGCCGCTGGCCATCCCCAGGCCAAACGCAATCCACTACCTGTACCTACCTTGGGATGATTTGGAGTTTGTTTGTACTTTCTGCTTGTGAAGCCAGGGTAAGTCAGACATGGTTTCTACATTTTTTTGTTGTTGTTGTTCCGTTTTTATTGTGAATTGAGTGATAGTTTATATAGGAAAACACTGGTTTTGCACTCAACTGATATTTTGTTTCATTACAATGATTATGATCCCCTCCATGTATCATCATTTAACAGTATTTGCTTCTATTCCCTCTATTTTTTGTTTATTTGTTTATGTACACAAAAACACACAAAAATATATAATCATTTAAACAACCAAAGGGCACATTCTGCAAGCCTGACTTCTAGCCGCCAGCACGCAGCCTTTCTCTTTCCATGAGTTTAGAATCCTCAGCTGCTCTATCTCTCCCTGTCATCACCTCTGCCTCCACCTCTGGTGTGCCTGCTTCTCTGGATAGGGTTCCATATTCCGCCAGTGCTCTTCTCCCTTGATGGTCCTAGGGTCCTCTGTTCCTGGAATATAAGATTAACTACTCCCCTGTTTTTGTTACAAAACTTCTACCTTTACAGTTGTGACAACTGCAATTAGTCATAATGACGATTTCTCACTATTGAATCAAATGAAGCCTATCCCCATCTCCTTTCACCAGATCCATGTAGAAAGGATGAAAACTATTCAGTGGGGACTCTTCTTTGCCCCACACAATGTGAAACTAAACGCCCTCTTGAAAACTTGTAAGCCGGTCACGCCGTGCCTTTATTACCCCTCCCCACTCCCACTTTAGGTAGTCAATGTAGTGGTTACGAATCAGGCTGCGAAGCAAGTTCATCAGTTCAAAACTACCAGCCGTTCCACAGGAGAAAGATGAGGCTTTCTGCTCCTGTAAAGATTTACAGCCTCAGAAACCCTGTAAAGGGTCGCTATGAATCAGAACCGACTCCACGGCACATAACCACCACCACCAATGTCTAAGTTGCCCATCCCTATCTACCCTGTGTACAGTGTGTGCAGAGGGGAAAGGCCTGATCCTTGATGTTCTGCACCATTTTTTCAGTATTCCATCAATTCCTGGAGGCTTGTGTTTTCATCAATGCCTTCAGTGCTGTTTGGACTTCCTCCTTCAGTATTATCAGTTCTTGAGTACATGATACCTCTTGAAATGGTTGACTCTGTGTATTCCTTATTCCTTCCTCCTTTTTTAAAAAAAAAATTTTATTGTGAATTATGTGGGTTTACATGGGAAAACATCAGTTTTACATTCATCGTATCGTATTTTGTTTCATTGCAATGATGATTACAATCCCCTCTGTGCATCATCAAATAAACAAAGGGTACACCACACAGGCCTCCCCCCCCCACCCAGGCACCAGCACACAGCCCCTCTCCCTCCCTAAGTCCAGTGTCCCCAGCCACTTCATCTGTCCACGTCATCATCTCTGTCTCCATCCCTGGCATCACTGATTCTCTGGGTAGGGTCGCACTCTCTGCTTTTCTCATTTGATGGTCCCAGGGACCTCTGCTTCTGGGCTGCAAAACCAATCACTCCCCTCCTTTTGTCAAAAACACATCTACCTCTACATTTCCAACCCTCACAGTCAGTTCTGATGGCAATTATTCACTGTTTACCACAAAAGTCTTATCCCCATTTCCTTTCACCAGCCCAGTCCCAACAGATTGAAAATCATTCAGTGGAGATTCTACCTACCCCTGCCCCGTCTGGAACTAGGCTCCCTCTTGAAAGCTTGTAAGCCAGTCACTTCTTGCCTTTATAGCCCCCCTCCCATTTTTGGTAGCCAATGTCTAAGTTAACCATCCCTGTCAACCCTGTGTACTCAGGGGGTGGGAGTGATCCTCACTGTAAAGAATTGTTCCCTTTTTTGAGCTACTACATCCATAAGTATAGGCAAAGTTCATCAAATTGTGGCAGATTATTCTTTTTATGTGTGTTCCCTCTTCTTTCTTCTTCTAGTCGAGTTCTGATCATCCAGCCATCAAAGCCAGGTCAAGTGGGTGCAAGTATGGGTGTTCTTGTGCATCTCCCCTCACTTTATATCAGCTGGACACTTCACTCCCTGCTTTAGTCCTCTGTGGGTCTTGCCATACTGCTGGCCATCCAGGTCTCCACCCGGGTTCACAGGGGTCTATTGAATGTGGTCAGACTTAGCTCCCAACTTCACTGCTGTTTTTTCCCCCAACTTCCCCTTATTGGTGACCAATGCGGTCACCAGCCATACCACATACTCATGTGTTCACCTTGAGCCTTAGTCTTGGAAGGGAGTTTGCTCTGAGTGGTCCCGACCACTTGCCTTGATAGCTCCTGGTTAAATAGCTTACTTGTTCTTGTAGTTATCAATCAGAATGCCTTTATTGTGTCAGATTTTTCCTGCCAGTCTTTCTTTCACGAAGTATCATCTGTTCTTCTAGCCACTCCAGGCTGGTATACTAGTCCTTTCCAGTGGAAATTTCCCACCTCAAACGTTTCTGGATGGGGTTCAGGATTCCACCTATGGCCTTCTGTAATGCAGAGAGTTTGGCCATCTTGGCCTCCAAGGAGCACTCTGGCTGCATATCTTCCAAAATGGATCTACTGATTCTTTTGGCAGCCCATGGCACTTTCAATATTCTCTTCCAACACCATACTTCAAAAGCATCAATTCTTCTATGGTCTTCCTTATTCACTGTCCAGCTGTCACATGCATATGAAGTTATTGAAAATACCATGGCTTGGGCCAGCTGCACCTTAGTCCTCAAGCTGACATCTTTGCTCTTCAACACTTTAAAAAGGTCTTGTGTAGCAGATTTGTCTAATGCAATACGTTGTTTGATTTCTTGACTGCTGCTTCCGTGAGTGCTGATAGTTGATCCAAGAATAATGAAATCTTTGACAACTTCAGTCTTTTCTCTGTTGATAAGAATGTTGTTTATTGTTCCAATGTTGAGGATTTATGTTTTCTTTACATGGAGATGTAATCCATATAGAAGGCTGTGGTCTTTGATCTTTATCAGTATTTGAAATCCTCTTCACTTTCAGCAAGCAAGGTTGTATCATCTGCATATCGCAGGTTGTGAATGAGTCTTCCTCCAATCCTGATGCCATGTTTTTCTTCATAGAAACCAGCTTCTCAGATTATTTCCTCAGCATACAGGCTGAATAAGTATGGTGAAAGAATACAACCCTGTCACACACTTGTTTTTATTATTATGTGATAGTTTACATAGGGGAACATTAGTTTTATATTCATTCTATCATACATCATTTCATTGCCATAGTTACCATCCCGTCTGTGCACCATCACCCAACCAAAGGGTATATCCTGCAAGCCGCCCCCCTCCCCACAGTCCTCTGCACACAGCCCCTATCCCTCTCTGGATCTCAAGTCCTCAGCTACTCCATCTCTTCATGTCATCATCTCTGTCTCCATCTCAGGTCTCATTGCTTCTCTGGGTGGGGTCCCGCTCTCTGCTCTTCTCCAGTGACGGTCCCAGGGCCCTCTGCTCCTAGACTGAAAGGTTAAGCACTCCCCTCCTTGCTATAAAATATCCACCTTTACATTTCCAGTCCTCACAATCAGTCCTGATAACAGTTATTCACCCTTGCATCACAAGAGACCCATCTGCATTTCTTTTCATCAGCCTTTCCTAGACAGGTTGGATAGGACTCACTGGAGACTCTACTATCCTCCCCGCCCTGTCGATCTAGGTTCCTTCTTGAAAGCTTGTAAGCCAGTCACTTCTTACCTTTGTATCCCTTCCCCCATTTTGGGTAGCCAATGTTCAAGTTGCCCATCCCTATCTACTCTTTGTGCGGAGGGGGTGGAAATAATTCTTGGAGCAGGGATTTGTTTCCTCTTTTGAGCTACTGCATTTAAAGGTGCAGATCAGGTTTATCAGGTTGTGTCAGATGATGTTTTTTGGTGTTTTTTTTTGTTTTGTTTTGTTTTTCCCTCTTCTTTCTTCTTCGGGTTGAGCTCTGTTCATCCAGTCACTGAAGCCAGGTCAAGTGGGTATCATTTGCAAGTGTGGGTGTTCTTGCGTCTATCCGCCCTCTTCTTATCAGCTGGTTGCTTTGCTCTCCACTCTAGTCCTCTGTGGCTGTGTCACTGACTCTGAGCCCATGGGTCCCCAGGTCTTGCCTCGCTGCTGGCCGACCAGGTCTCCACCCAGGTTCACAGTAGTTTGCTGAATGATGCAGGTCTTAGCTCGCCGTTTCATTGATGTTCTTCGGTCACTTCTCCTTATGGGTGACATGCGTGGTCGCCAATCAGAGCATGTATTTCCATTGTGTCTTGGTCTTGGAAGAGGATTCACACTGAGAGGACCCAACCACATGCCTTGATGTATCCTGGGCAGGCAACCTGCTTGTTCTTGTGGTAACAGTCAGACTGTCCTTATTGTTTTGTATTTTTCCTGTAGGTCTTTCTTTCAAGACGTGTCCTCTGGTTTTCTGGCCATTCCAGGCTGGTCTGCTTGTCCTTTCAAGAGGAAAGTTTCCCATTTCTAAAGGTCTGGATGTGGTCCAGGCTTCCATCTATAGTCTTATGTAATGCAGAGGCTCCTCAGGAAACCTCCTTTACTGGACACACTGTAGCCCCATTTTAGATATTCCAATCAGTTTTAAACAGAAGACAGACTTACAAGCTTTCTATGGTGATATTTCTGACAATTCCTTTCTCTACCCTCCCGTGTCTGTTTTATAATATAATGCATGGAAAACCAAGGTTCAAAAGTCAGCCAAGCATCTTAACATTATCCCCCCCCACTTTTCCCCATTCCAACCATGTCCCAGTCTCTGTATCCCAGAGCCCTGTTGTTCCAAGGCTGTGCCTACATCATTTTTTACCTCTGTTCCGTTTAGCTCATTCCTACCTGTCTAATTGTTCTCCCATCTGCTTCGTTCTTCCATTCCCCTCTCCCTACTTGTATATTGCCCACCTCCCCAACACCCAAACTATCCTGTGTCTATTCCCTGCCCTGTGCTCCACCTTCCCCTCCCATCCTTAACCCTACCCCTATGCCCTAGCAACCTGCTAAGAATTCACTTTAGTGGAATAGTATGGGTTCTTTTTCCTAGTCTTTTACATTAGTGGTCCTATGCAGTATTTTTCCTTTTATGACTGACTAATTTCACTCAACATAATGTCCTTAAGGTTCCTCCATGTTAGGAAGTGGCATGCAGCTTCCTTGTTATTTTTCAAGGTAGCATAGTACTCCATTGTGTGTATGTACCACAGTTTGTTTATCCATTCTTCAGTCGATGGGCACTTTGGCTCTCTCCATCTTTTTACTAATGTAAATAGTGCAGCTATGAACATTGGTGTGTCACACACCTTTTTTAATTTTAAACCATTCAGTGTTCCCATGTTCTGTTCGAACAACTGCTTCTTGGTCCATGTACAGGTTCCTCATGAGCACAATTAAGTGTTCCAGAATACTCATACTTTGTAATGTTGTCCATAGCTTGTCGTGAGCCACACAATCGAAAGCCTTTGCATAGTCAATAAAGCACAGGTAAACATCTTTCTGATATTCTCTTTCAGCCAAGATCCATTGGATATCAGCAATGATATCCCTCATTCCACAGCCTCTTCTGAATCTGGCTTGAATGTCTGGAAGTTCTCTGTCAATGTATGATTGTAGCCATTTCTGTATTACCTTCATACCGTAGGTACAGGAGTATCAAAAGTAAAACAAACCTACAAGACTGAAAATAGGGAACCAGAGATATCAATTTATAATGAAGTCAACTACAAAGCAAAAAGAGGGAATAGTGTAAATACATAACATCCAAATGGTGAGGAAGTCAAATAGATTCCTAGATAAACTAGACTGCTTTAAAAGGAGAAAAAAATTAAAACTCACAGTAATCTCAAAGAAAATGAGTATACCTTCATATCAAAATAAAAAAAGAAGAAAATCAGAAAGTTATAGTAAACTTCAGTACAGCTGAAATGAAAATGAAAAGAAAAGCCACTAACAAAATTAAGTCAGTACTAAAAATTAAGTGGAACAAAGAAACCAGCAGCTCCATACCAAAAATATATAACAAAATGACAGCAATCAAGTCATTGTTGTTGTTGAGTGCCATTAAGTCAATTCTGACTCATATCAACCCTGCATAGGGTTTCTGAGGAGCTGCGGGTGAGTTTGAAAATTACACTGAACGCAAATGGATGAAATGCAGAATGGATAAGAAAACAGGATCCTTTAGTATACTGTCTATAAGAGACACATCTTAACATGAATTGAGATATGCAACTCCATGTTCATCACAGCATTATTTATAATAGCAAAAAGATGGAGATATCCCTGGGACTATCAAGGGAGAAGAGCAGAGTGCGGGACCCTACCCAGAGAAGCAGTGACGCCGGAGATGGAGGCAGAGACGATGAAGTGAAGCAATGGAGCAGCTGAGGACTCTAGACTCAGAGAGGGAGAGGGGTTGTGTGCTGACAATTGGGGGGCAGGCTTGTAGGGTATACCCTTTGGTTGGTTGATGAGCATGGAAGGGATTGTAACCATGGCAATGAAACGATATACAATAGAATGAATGTAAAGTTAATGTTCTCCCATGTAAACAATCACATAATTCACAATAAAACATTAAAAAAAAAAAGATGGAGACAGCCTAAATACCCATTCACAGAGTGGGTACACAGACTTTGGTGCATACACACAACAAAATACTACACAGCAACAAAATACTACACAGCTTTGAATATTAAGGATGAATCTGAAAAACACTTCACAACATGGAGGATATTGTTGTTGTTAAATGCCGTTGAGTCGGTTCCGACCCATAGTGACCCTTATAGGGTTTCTGAGGGGCAGCTGGTAAGCTTGAATCGCCGACCTTGAGGTTCAAACTGACTTTGCAGTCCAGTGCATTAGCTCACAGTGCCCCACCAAGACTCCTGGAGGACATTATGCTTAGTGAAATTAGTCAATCAGAAAAGGACAACTTTTACATGAGACCACCATTGAAAAATGTTAATAAAATGATTTGATAAAATGAACATTCTATAATGGAGGAGGGAAAATTATTTCTGGGCTTGAGGGAGACATATGTTAACATGTGTGATGGGAAAGGCAGTAGACAAGAAGAGGGATGCAAGAGTTAACTTATGGTGTAAGGAGGGGATTGCAATCATTGAGATGAAACCAAGTCAATGATTTGTTGTATGTAAAACTGCCAATCTTGTCATAAACCTTCACTCAATTCACCATAATTTTTTTTTTTTTAAAAGAATGGTCTCCACAGATTCCAGTCATAGTGACAGCATTCTTGTAACCTTGAGCATGACGCAGCACCAAGTCCAGTCCATCACTTTTCAGAACTTTTTAAGAATGTCAGACATGAGGTCAGTATTTTTCATCCCTTTTAGAAAAAAAAAAAAAAAAATCCTAGAAAGCCTAATTCCCTTCAATTGCCCTATTGTTGATTTTTACAAACTCAATCTCGTGGGACAGCTAGTCTGTAGGTGCTGTTGAACATGATACCAACTCACTTTGCAGATTTACTGTCCATAACAAGGTTGTGCACATGATTGGCCAGAGCACTTAGAAACTCATTCTGAGTTCCCGGTATGGATACAGTAAATGTGCTTGTGCTCCAATTTCATTGCTTTAGGTATTCTGGATCATATGTAATGTAATAGCATCTCAACCAAGAAAATTCCTTTTACTTAATGAAGCTTCATCTTTCTTCTGGCTATCGAATGCTATATTCTGTTTGGCAAGAAACAATGTGATGTCAAACAATATGTGCAAGATGTCTCTCTTGTTCTTCTCCATCTGCATCAAAGCAACTATTTGAGTGTCAATGTTTTTTGTAGCCTCAGTCTGCTGCCAATGTTTTCAACTTTTCTATGCAACATAGGTGTTCTATGGATGTCTCATGGTTCTGGTTAAGAACTTTAGGACTCAGAAGCTACCACTTCTGAAACACCGTTAGAACTGTGGATGTTGTATCTGTAACAATAGCAGTCAACAGTTGGCAGCAAAACCAGTATAAATTCTTGCTGACAAGTGAGTAAAACATCCATGACCACAGAATTTTATCAACATTTGGTATCACCATGTAAAAGCACTCTTTCGGAAACTGGCACACATCTCTCCTTGCTTTTCTATCTTGCCTTGCAGTAACACTGGAATGCTCATCTTTGTTTTGGAAAGAAGCACTTTTGGTGATTTCAACTTAAAAATGATCTGAAACTGGTATCTCCCAGAAAAAAAAAAAAATCATACAATATGTAACAATCTGTTTCCTTCATGTCACTCATATAATTTACAGTATCATGACTAGAATTACTTCCAGGACTCTCTTCTGCTTCAACTTCTGTCATTTCAACTCTTTGCTCTTCTGAAGAATGACTTTCTACGTTAGAAGAATCAGCTTTGTCACCTGGAGATGGATGAGTCAGGTCTTTCAATGAACCATCATTAGTCTTTTGACATCTTTAAGAATGGATCTGGCAAAGGATTTAATTCTTGCCTCTTTTGCTTTCCTTTGTTAGCATTCACTTGGTCTCTTTAACTTATGCATTCCATGTAGCATGCAGAATTGTTGTTGTTAAGTGCCATTGAGTCAGTTCTGACTCATAGCAACCCTGTATAGGGTTTCCAAGGAACAGCTAGTGGGTTTGAACTGCTGACCTAGTGGTTAGCAGTTCAGTGCTGATCCTACAGTACCACACCAGGAGTCCAAGGCAGGTAGAATAATCTTACACAATAAAAGGGCAGGGGGAGGAGATAAATTAGCAGTAATTGATGTGATAGTTAAGGTTTGGTATCAACGTGACTGGGCTAGGACTCTCCGTGGTTTGGCAGTTGAGATGTCGTTATCACCCATCATGAGATGTAATATAATGCAACTCTATGATGAGGTATGTTATATGCAGCCAATCAAACGAAAGAACGTGTTCTTGGGGGTGTGGCCTGCTTCCAATATATGGAATACTTAGGCAAAGCTTACTTGCTCTCTGCTGGGTCTGGATCTTGCATCTACCTCATCATCTGACCTCAGGTTCTTTGGACTAGAGCTAGTGGCCTTCTCTATTGCCGGCCGATTGCTGAATCGGCACTGACTAGACAGCATTTAACAACAGTACAATGTAAGGACTGCAAACCACAGTGTCAACAGTTCAAAACCACCAGCTGCTCATAGGGTCACTATGAGTCGGAATCAACGCGATGGTACTTAACAACCTACAATGTAAATTTTGATGCATTAGTATATTTTTAAACTCTAATGCGAACTTAAACCTTGAAAATTTCATTAAAATCAGATATGTTAGCAAGACAGTGATTTTTTTTTTTAAAGGGAATTTTTGTAAAAGACTAAAATTTATCACAGAACATTGCATTTCCTCCACTTCATGTTTTAAACTGTCAGTTTCTCTATTTAGTTATTATATCCACTACCATCAAGTCAATTCCAACTCTTAGAAACCCTCTGAGACTGTAAAGCTTTAGAAGAGAAGACAGCTTCATAGTTCCCCTGTGGAGCAACTAGTGGGTTTGAACCACAAACCTTGTGGTTAACAGCCTAATACCTAATCCACAGTGCTATCAGAACTCATTAAGTTATCAAAAAAATTTATAATCTATCACTGTTATTATACCTGTAACTTTATTATCAATTTTAAGCAGTGGTGTGCTGGAAAGTAGGCTTTTCAAACTGAATCAATGATTTTTTATTTTTTTTAACTCTAGATGCTGACTTCTGTGGTGTAAAAACTTTCCACATGGCCCATATAAAACCACTGATGTTTCTTTAACCAGGTGGAGAAATATCTGAACATTTTATATCGCTGGTGGTTTTGCTCCATGAAGTTGGTTCCGACCCATAGTGACCCTGTACGGGGTTTCTGAGGCTGTAAATCTTTACAGGAGCAGAAAGCCTCATCTTTCTCCTGTGGAACAGCTGGCAGTTTCGAACTGCTGATCTTGAGGTTAGCAGCCCGACTCACAACCACGATGCTACAAGAGCTCTTATAACAATGGCTCCAGCACATCATTACCAAGTCAGGGACCTAGTACATTTCTTCTGGGCCATCCTCCAATGGTAGACTACTGCACCAAAACCCTGAACACGCTATACAAGAGGGTTTTTAAAAAGTTCACAGAAAATGAAATGAAAAGGGAATGGAATGCTTCCAAGAACATTTTGAAGACTTCTTGTGTCTGTTTCATGGGTTTCTACTGAGTACCTGCCATAAGCACTCCTCCTTCCCACCCATCTGCCCTCTTTGAATATTAAGAAAACCAAACCAAATTGTATTGTACTTGAACTAAATACATAGTTTACAGCTGTGGTAAGTTCATGTGAAATTTCATTCTTGATTCTGAAATGGGCCCACTCATTTCCAGCTGCAATGCCTTAACCATTGTCGGAGAAGCAGAAAATCTCTACCAAATCTTCAAAACCTGGAACCAAATCCACTGCTGGAAAATCCACCCAGACTCATAACGACCCTATAAGCAGAGTAGAACTACAGACTGCCACATCTTTCTCCCGGAGAGCCTCGGTGGGGGGGAGGGGGCAGGATGCTGAACCACCAACGTTTTGGTTAGCAGTCAAGCTCTTTAACCACTACACCAACAGAGATCCTCATCAAACCTCTATATGATATATATCTGCAGTGAGAGTCACTAGACTCTAAGGCCGCAGGAAGAATACATTTTACCTTCAAATCCTTTAGGGATGTGGGGGAGAGTGCCAAAGCTACTGTTACTGTTACTGTTAGCAGTGTGCCAATGGGTGACTTACTGCCTAGGTTCCAGCAGATTCTAGTTGGAACAAAACTCCAATTGTCCTACTATCTGTCTGAAATTCAAAGAATAATCAACAAAATAAAATTAAACCTCAAATGCTGAGGGCGTTGGTGCTGGCAGGGTTGAAGTGTCCCTATAAAGAAACAAATCTAGCCATTAGAAAGGAACTTTGTGCATGGCTTTTGCTTTTTTGTGTTTCATTTCTTTCCAACTAGACCAGCTGACTCATTGGAAGAACACTGGGAAAGAGAGAATAATGTAGATGTTCTTGCTCATCCATTGGAAAGAGGCAGGTGGCCCAGCTGTCTCAGTTGCACCATAACTTTTCTAAAATGCCTAGAAAAGACCCTTTGGATTCAGTCATATGCTGGCCTTCTCTGACCACACAAGAACACTGTGGCCTCCAGCAAATACAGAGTCCCAGGAACCATGGATGGAGTCCTCTGAGGTCATGCTTAGACCAGTACCAAGCTGAGCATTGGGCAGAGAGTCCAGCTGCAGAGTGAGGTTAGAAGTGCAAGGTTGAGAGGTCCAGTCCACAAAGGAGAAAGCAGAATTCCATTCTATAAGGTTGGTGGCTCGAACCCTACCAGAGACACCTCAGAAGAAAGACCTACAGCCAAGAAAACCCCATGACACAAATGAGGTCACCATGAGTTTGATTCTACTAATTGGCAACAAGTTTACGAAGGCACTTACCAAGGGTGGAGGTCCACAAGGAAGTAAGTGCATCTGACAAACAAAGTCCTTACCCCTGGTGGTTCACTTTCCAAAACTCAGCCACTGAAAATCCCTTGAAGCACAGTTCTACTCTGATGCACACGGAGTTGCCATCAGTCAGAATTCACTCTACTTCAAATAGTATGATTTATTTTTTGTTTGTGTTTTGCCTGCCCATTGGAGTCATTTGTGCCCAGAGGATGGAATTATTGAGAAACACAGATGTAGTGGATTCTCGCTCCTCAAAATAGGCTCCTATCAGTTTATGCATCATCTGGGGGCTTACCGTTGTTCTTATTGTGTTAAGCGCTGTCGAATCCGTTTTGACCCTGTATAAAGAGCAGCTGGTAAGTTTAAACCACCAACCTTGAGGTCAAGTGCTTAACCTATGGCGCCACACCAAATCTCAGCCCCATTCCAAACTTACCTGCATTTTATTTTAATCATGACCCCAGAGGATTCCATTGCACATTAGCATTTGAGAGTCCCTGCTCTAATTCTGTCTCTACCATCAGTAATCAATCATCTGGCCTCTTTTTAACACATATGAGCAAACTTAAAAGAAGCCCTGATTAGGCTGCTAACCCCAAGGTTAACACTTTAAACCCATCAGCCATCTGAGAGAAAACGATGAGGCTGTCTGCTCCCATAAAGAGTTATAGTCTCGGAAACTCTAGAAGCAGTTTTTCTCCACCCGATGTTGTTTAGTACCACTGAGTCAGTTCCAACTCACAGAAACCCTGTGTAGGGTTTCTGAGGAGCAGCTGTGGTAGGTTTGAACTGCCGACCTTGTGATCCAGTGCTTTAGCCTACAGCACCATACTAGGACTCCACTCTGTCCTATGGTGGTGGTGGTTATGTGCCGTGGAGTCAGTTCCAACTCATAGCGACCCTGTACAGGATTTCTGAGGCTGTACATCTTTACGGGAGCAGAAAGCCCCATCTTTCTCCAGTGGAATAGCTAGTACTTTCGAACTGCCAACCTTGAGATTAACAGCCCAATTCATAACCACTATGCTCCCAGAGCTCCTTACTCTGTCCTCTAAGCCAATGGCAGTGTGTGGGATGAACAATTAAATGTACAAGTCTACTCTTAGAGTGGGAATGGGAATGGAGAGGAAGAGTACACTTTGCTGAATATTGGTGAGAAACTTAATTCTCTCGGAGTCCAGATTTCTGGCTTTCATGGAACTTGAAGTAATTAACACAGGACATTGACCTTAGCTATTCTTTTTGAGCCCTGAGCCTAATGCACTGGACTACAAGGTTGGTTTGAATCACAAGGTCTGCGGTTCAAGTTCAGCAGCCACTCCTCAGAAACCCTATACAGGGTTGCTATGAGTCATAAGTAACTTGACAGCACTTAATAACAATTGCCATGCAACAATGGTCTACATAAACTAGCAAGGCTGTTTTGCTTTGGCTCTGGACTCTTTGGAAGAAGTCAATCAGTTTCTTGAAACACACACCAAAGGTCAAATTGGGAGCTAGGGCTAGGGTAAATCAGTTATTACGTTCATTGTTCTTCCAGACAAGGCTGTGTAAAAATCACAAATGTGTTTAACAGTTAGTTCTGTTTTCACCCTTTGTCCCATGGCAATGGTGATGAGATTTGGTGTAACTCTACAAGTTCTTCTCATCTTCAGAATATTTTTGAGACTCTAGCTGAAAGGAGCTCTGGTAGCGTAGTGGTTACGAATCGGGCTGCGAACCTTAAGGTCAGTGGTTCGAAACTACCAGCCGCTCCGTGGGAGAAAGATGAG